>NW_024881606.1:605000-1088400 GCF_019059575.1 Amphibalanus amphitrite | reverse complement strand
TGTCTGCCCCGAATATCTCGTCAAGCTCCCTGCCACCTTTTGCAGACTGGTCTGTGAAATTTTTTAACTTCTCCACCAGATTTTCCTGTTTCTGCCCCAATATTTCTGAAACCTGCCCCTATTTCTGCCCCGACCTGTGGTGTCTGCCCCGACGAGATCTCGTCGAAGCATGCCACGTTTCGCAGACTGGCCTACATGTAAAGGGATGTAGATACAGTTAGTTGGGCACTCTTCTTAATTCAGTTTTGTGCACCACTTCCTGCTTTCACCATGCTGTGCCCACTCTGCTTTACAGTGGACAGCTGCTTCTGTGACACGCATTAATCTTGCGTTCATTGAAACACTTAGTTTTGAGTGTTTTGACTCAGTTTTGTTGTAACGTTACCTGTGTTTATGTTTTCAATAACTTGTTTTGGGCTTCTCATATTTATCTTTTTTTTTTCTGGCTTAGCAGGTTTAGTGTAAAACAAGTTTTAGCTGACATTTTACATGTTAAGATTACATGAGTGCATGCATTTTATAAAAGCTATTTCAAAGTACTGTAGCCATGTGTAACATGCATATGTCTTAGTGAATGACTACTCAGCATGCTGCTTGGTGCTCAATGGTAATAGTTTGATTTGTTTTTGACATCAAGTAAGATTTGATTTTTGTTTCTGAGATTCCAATGTTATTTGTGGCAAATATTGTCCAAAAATCCTCCATCTAAAGCTTCAACTGAATTCTAAAATGCCTGCATTTTCTACCAGAAACATTATCATTGATTCCTCCTACAATATTTCATTTTGTCACCAGGTACCTGGACTGGTGAAAAGTGAAAATCATAGACGCTTCCGAGACGAAATCATAGACGCTGCAGTGTGGAGAACAGCTTGGAGGTACCTTCGTCGAATTGACTGCTGACGAGCAGGTGAGTATATTCCTCTTGAAGGAATCGCAGGTGAGCCACAGTCACCGTGGTGATGTCGGCTATTGCTGGGTCCGACGTCTCGTAGGTGGACAGCAGCTTCAGGACTGTTTCCTGAAATCTGGCAGATTTCTGTAGCAAATTGAATTTTGGGAGATCAGGCCTGCTGACTCCGGCTCGGCTGTCCCCGACAGTCAAATCAGGCGGCAGCTTGATTTTCGCGACACTCTCCTTGATGGCGCGGAACTCGCTCTGTAGCTCACAGTATGAGCCTTGGACAGCACTCTGTGTCGACTGACGCTGCTCGTCCACGGTGACGTGCCGACGACCGGCGCTGTCAATGTTCTCGCCGGCTGTTGCGGCGCACTGCTGCCCGACGGCGGGCGTGTTTGCAACCAAACTCTCAACAAGCGCCTCCAGACGCTGGAACCTGGATGACAGCTCCGACACACTGTCTGCCAGGCTATCCAAGGTCTTTTCCGCCATTGGCAAGCGGAAATGACGTGGTCGCCTAAAATGACGGCGACCACACCCAAACACACAGGCACAGCACAGCGCACCGGCGCACGCGCACCGGTCGGAGAGCGGGACAGAACTGACCTCGCGAGCGGTCAACCGCTCGCGCATGTAGCGCCTCTAGCGCCGAGTGCCAGCAACGTTGGTTTCTTGAAACTGAAATTCATTCATGTCACCATTATCCTACGACCTACCCCTAAATGGAATTGATCTTGTCTCACAAATGAGTTGTACATTGTACAATGTCTATCAGCTGATGTCTATTGTCTATCCCTCTTTCAGCACAGAAGATCCTCAGTCATAGTTAACAAAATGGAAAAAAAATTAGCTGTCTTTTTAAGATTCCAGTGGTGGCCATCAACTGCTCAGGAAAGCAGCCCAGAATCACTTCACAACAGGTATGTTGATGCATGTACATTGTGCATTGACATCAATGTCTGAATGCTGAAGAATTGTTGAACAGGGAACACATTTACCTAGCCTCTAAAAACCACAAATCCTACATTACTTACATAAACATTTTTCTATAGAACTTATATTATCTACTTTCATCTGGCTAAGGCTTTTTTTTACATTATATTCCCTCTGTTAAACATGAAAATATGAGTTATAGACTAGTATAACAAGCTGGTAATTATATCTGCCTTGTCAGCTTGGCCAACATCTGCATCATGTCTATCACAAAATTGACTGCTTTCCTGACATTTGCATTTGTTCCACTCACCAATTGACCACTTCTACCATCTGCTTGCTCTATGCACAGACATTGTCATAGGGTCTGTTCCAGTGGCAGCTTTCGCCCCTACAAAGTCAAGAAGGGCCCTGCTCCAATCTCCTCTATCTTGCTCTTTGAGGAGTTTAGATGTGTTAGGAAGTGCGACTGGAGCAGACCCATAGCAAAACAGTTTCATCTCCCTGAGTCTGAACTGTCTTTTTCCAGGTTTCCAAAGGATCATCATTCATCAGCACAGAAGGAAGGGAAAGAGAAGGCTGTTCAAATTCTGAAAAGCCAGAGCTGCAAAGGAGGTCAAAGATGCAGTGCAGTTGGCCCACTCAGTAGAGTTTCACTAGTGGTTCTGATGTGGACTGAAGATTACACGCTGGATTGAAGTGGCCGGTCTGGAGCAGCTGTAGTTCATCGTTCTTGCTGATTGTGGACGAGTAAGAGCCCGCGTTGGCCCCGATCGGCGATCGCTGGCCAAAGCCCACCACCAGTTTGGTGATAGGCGTTGGCTGTGATATCTAGTGTCGCCTATGTGTGAAAGGGACAAGTTGATAACAAAACCTGTTGCGCCATGTTATTAACCCGCGCCCGGGTGGCCCTCAGCCAACTTGGTGTGGGGGGGGACGTGTATTCGGCCACACCAGGTTATCTTGGAATGTAGCAAAGCTGGAAAGACGCAGTAAAATCAATCTATAGATCGCTATTTTTCTTCAGAATCATGCAGGTCATTTTTGATCAGGTCATCGCTGAGGTCACTGGAGGTCACCAAAAGTAAAATGATGACGAATTTTGGCCCCCGATTTTGACAACTTCACAAATTGGTCCATAATTCGGGAACCAAAGAAGCTACAGCGCCGCGGAAAAGCGAATTCGATAGCTCTTTCGAAAATCTTTCAGGTTCTCAGATTTGAGCTAAGGTCAACTAGGGTTAAGCCTCCAAAGGGCAAAAACTGAACAATCGGCTTGCTTCGGAAGTCGTCTTTTCTTTATTTTTTTTTTTTAACTGATACCAACCTTTTATTACGTTGATTTTACCGGCACTGCGTTTTTCTCGTCTTCTTGGCCTAACAAGGTCAGCTTAATAAATTTGACCTCAGGTCAATGTCGCAGAAAATGCCATTTTGCATGTCATTGATTCGTTACATTGAAATTGAGATTAACATCAGTAGCGGCGGAACACCTTCAATTAAGGGGGCATTGCCGACTTTTGGTCTCATTCTTTCCATGCAACGCCCATAGGGCTAATGTTAAAATGCCAAAATCAAAGGGGGCACGGTGCCCCGGTGCCCTCGGCCTGTTCCGCCGCCTATGATTATGATGCTTTTAGCGCTCTGGCCACGTTCCATCTAAAATCGATGTACAAAAATAAACTGTTGGGAGGCGTTACATGACCTGAGATGACCTCAGGAGCATACGATAGATCCCGATGTTTGAGTGCTTTTGTTTCAAAAGCAGAACATTTTGAGTTCCTCATACTGACTGAAACTGGAGACGTCGCAAAGTTGACCTGACCCTAGGTCACCACCGATATCAAAATTAAAGATATTCAAGATGTTGGTACTGATTCTCTCATGCAATAGCTCGAGTTTCAAACTTCTACTTCATGGTGACCTGACCTGACCTTAGGTGACATGGGGTTACTTTTTTCACAATTGACGTGAATCGATGCATTATACATAAGCTATACTAAGTTTCGTGTCGTTTTATCTATGCAAGCACAAAATTGTCAGGTGTGGCCAAAAACGCCCCCACGGCCCACCCACCTGGGGGACGTTAAAGCAGTGATGTATTTTTTTTTTTCGGTGTATTCCACGATGCATCGATCGGTGTACTTGATAATGCATTATTTATTGCTGCGTGTGTACGCTTTTCCTCTGTTCAGTTGTGATCTGTGATAGGAAAACTACCGATATATCTCCACGCGCATGACTGAAAGAGCTGGCGTGATCTATAATATTGGGTGTCTGTTTTTGTTTGGCATTTTTAAATACTGAGTCAGCTGTGATCGTTTGATGAGACACTGGGACAGCCGGCCTGTATGATCAGCGAACGGCAGGCGGCGGGGCAGTGGTCCGGTGGCTGCTGCATGGGACTGACACCAGCAGATTCAGAGCTGCGATATGCGGACGTTATGTTCACAATACCTTTGCAAAATAATATCTGATAGATATCATGTCCTCGAAAATGTTCTTCAATCTCCTGGCTTATTCCATGGGGGGCCGAAACCGATCGTTTTATGCACGCCTTTTTCTGGGCCTCGTTCTCCTCTAAATGCGTGTAGGTAGCAATTTTATTCAAGGGACGATTGAAAGTGCCTCCGATTGGTTTTCAGCGTAGGTGGGATATGGCCGTTGAATGCGAGGCAGTCGATAAGGAACGTCGAGCTGGAACGGTCATTGGGTAGGTACTAGGTAAGGTATGTGAAAGGCAGCAGTGGAAAACAGGAAGGGAGGCATTTGGTGTGAGGTTTCAAATGCTCTATGCATAAGAAAAGTTCATTTGATTATCCCGCGCCCTGCTGGGGGTCCTGGATTTCCACGCCCTGCTGGGGGGGGGGGGGGGTGTTTGAACACCCCCCCCCCTTCTAACTCGGCTCCTGGGCCACGTAGCGATACGCGGAAGGCGGCGTTCGAAAGAGCGTCAAAAATATGAGGAAATCACTTCGGTCAATTTTTTGGTCAGGTCAAAGGTCAGGTCACCAGAGGTCATTGAAGGCAAATTTTCGCCGATTTCCAGGTCGAATGTCGAAAATTTCCAAGAAGCCAACGCATAACTCGGGAACCAATAGAGCTACAGCGCCGCGGAAAAGCGCATTCGATAGCCCTATTAACGCCCTTTCTGAGTAATTTTCTCAGATTTGACCTAACGTCAACGGTTTTGCCTGCAGGGGGCAAAAACTGCAAAAATAGCCGATTTTTTCGGAAACAGTTTTTCTGCAATAACTTTTGACCCAAGCATTGTACGAGCTTACTTTTACCGGCATCGTGTTCCTCTCGTCAAGACGCATCGAACGAACTATAATTTGACCTTGAAAGGTCAACTTGAAAATTTGACCTCAGGTCAAGGTCATGACCTGACCGGAAAGGGTCATGTTGCATATCAGTCGATCCGTATCGTCGAGCTGAACACATCTAAGGCGTTTTCATCGCTCTAGCATGCCTCTATCAAAAGTTATTTGCGAAAAACTGTTAGATACCATTCGTGACCTAAGATGACCTCAGGGCATAAACAGGGGTCACAGACACCATTTTCATGTTCATTGTGTCTAAACCACTTGTAATTCAGTGTTTGGGAGTGTTTATAATGTCTTTCGTCCAAAACAGGCGCATTTCAATTTTCTCCCATTGACTTATAATGGTGAGGTCGCAAAATTGACCTGACCTTAGGTCATCGATATCAAAATTCTGAGATATACATTTTGTACATGCTAATGCTCTTAGCAATCGCTGAAAGTTTCAAAGCGATCGGTCACTCGGTGTAGCTATGACAGACATTGAAACTTTTTATGAGGTGAGGTCACTTCGAGTGACCTGGTGACCTGACCTTGAATGACCTTGGTCTGAAATTTTCACAACATGTGTAGAATTGATGTATGATAAGGTGTACCAAAAACGGCGGCGCTCCGCGCCGCCGTTTTTGAGATATTCGCGAAAAACCACAGGGGGGGGTGTTCAAACACCCCCCCCCCCCCCAGCAGGGCGCGGGTTATATGACACCGTCCTTTTTATCGCGATACGTGAGCAACGCATGAGACGCTCACTGTTCAGACTTGTAGCGTTAGAGACAGGCTGAGAAGGGCTATTTCCGGGAAAGGATATTGGAATTTGAATTGAAATGCACTTAGTTTTGAAAGCATCAGTACTTCTTAACACGATAATGACTCATTTAAAATTTCAATTTTTCCCCATTGCGATAACATAAGAAACAGAGACTGCGGTGTCCCCGTACGCAGGATTCTGGAGACTGCCAGGCGGATGTTAGTAGCTAAAAGCTTTTTTCTTTATTAACAGATAACAATCATTTCTTTTAATACTTTGTAACACCTAACTCACTAGAAAAATCTGTACGGGCTTCCAAAAATGCTATATTTTACATGTTAGATCCATTACAATATTTTAGCTGCCCTAACCTGTAAATGTAACGGATGCGTCATTATTGAAAACGTGCTAAAGCATAGTATTCTATTGCTGACAAATATTAATGTAACGGATTGAAGAGGGGCATATTTACGTCTGGACAACGAGTTGCGGGGAAAAGTGCTGATTGTGTTGCAGTTTTAGGAGCCGGTGATTAGGCTGGATTTTTGGGTTACTTTTTCGTTCCGATTCATGTATTTCATAGTGTTTGGCTTTTGAATATTTTAGTTCTCTCAGATAAATATTACTTGCCTTACAACTTTTGTAAAAACGTTTCATTTTTTATAAGCCGACGTTCAGAGTCCTAAAAATACATCAGCACTACAATCATTGTAAACAAACAAATGGAGCACCACTTGGCTCTGTTCCAAGGCCATTTTTAGTTTATCTGGTGGTTTTCTTGCTCTTGTACGTCGTTTTGTTGGATGTTTTGAATCCCTTAAGATTGACTTATATCATATTTAAGAAGCATGTTGACTGAAAACAATCTGAAGTATCCAGGAGGCTGACAGAGGTCCTGACTACTGAGCAATATCAATATCAAGTTGAACAAGTTATGAAATTTTGGTTGATAAACGCAAGTTGATCGGGCTCATCTATCAGCAAGAAAAAGTAAAATTAAAAGAGCTTATTGTCCAAAAACAAGCTATAATATTGCAGACCTTGGAGCAATACTGAAGAGCACGCTGAGCAGGATCATGCCAGAAAATGTTGACTGATGAGCGCATATTGATGTATTGGTATGAATATTGAATGATAACTAAAACTTACAACAGCAAGATAAATTAGTGCTAACTATCAAGTTAAAATCTAGAATGAATGGACTTGGGCAGTTTGTTAGATGCTATGCAGATTGTAATGTGCATCAGGTACTCAGTGTCTGGCAAATGAAACATGCGATCATTCCATTGCTACTGGAGGAGAAAGCTTGGATCACTAAATCCACTTTATGTTGATTTTGATGTTAATCATCATCACTGTATTTCTTGAAAAAAGGATTGTAGTAAAATAGTCAATGTGACAATCCATGCAACGATGTGATCATATTATGTGTTCATAGTCATTCGTGATAGTCATTATTGGTCCAATATACAATGGCAAAGCTCTCAGTCTCAGCGTTTCTTCCTGTGGATGGCCAGCAGTGACTCAGCAGTGACTCAAGAGCATAGAAGTATTAGTTTTCTTCACAGGGCTGGGATAAAAAGTACTGAGGGTAATCTTCCACCAAGGAACTCTACTTTGACATGGTATGAGATGTAGGCACAAGTAGGTAGGTGCTCAGTTCCTATAGTAAGTAGTTGTGTATGTTTAGTCGGGTTAGCTTAGATCAGATTGTTAGTTTTTTAATTTGCCAAATGTCCATAAAAATGTGACCTGAGCAATGAGCATACCTGAACCTGACTAACCTGACAGCTGACCTAACCTCAATCATCACACATATTTGCAGCCTACCCAAGACCTGCATGGCAGCAGCACCCAGTTATAGGTAGGTACTCACCCTAACTCAATCTTACCTGCTAACCTTCAACTTGCCAAAAGTTAGCTGAAGCTCACAATCACATTGCCAAGCTGTGTCCAGGGAAACAGAGTCAACTGAGGAACTGGCTCATTGGGTGGCTGGTGTGAGTCTGTGCATTTAAAGTGTTTCTTCTCTGAAGCTGCTCTGCACTGCTGTATGTCATGTTAGATGCTCAGAAAATGTGGGAAATGATTACTAAGCTACTTTAGTGCTTTGTTAATGCTCGAGACATGAACAAGTACAGATCCTGCAGGGTACAGCTATATGAGTTAGGTGCTAGCCGCTAGGTGAGTATGTTATGTGAATGTGCTGTTCCCTGTTTGACCATAAGTATACAAACAAGCACAGGGTCACAGTTATATTCAATCTCCACATAAACATACAAAAACGGTCATATAGCATAACTCCGAACACCCACAGATAACTTAAGCCCTTGAAGGCACAAAAATGTTTTGATTAACAGGACAGGTTTACAATATATCCTCTGTCCTTGGGGATCTTGCTGCCAAGTTAAGGTATGATGACTGAACTTCAGGATTGATCAACCTTTTCTTAGCCACTGCTTATATACGAGAAAGACCAAATGCTTGTTTGTTTTGATTTACAGGACATGTATACAATATATCCTCTGTCCTTGGGAGATCTTGCTGCCAAGTTGAGGTACGATGACTGAACTTCAGGATTGATCAACCTTTTCTTAGCCACTGCTTATAAACGAGAAAGACCAAATGTTTGTTTGTAAACTGAGTTGAAAATTTAATGATCCACCTTCAATTCTGACATGAAGGCACAAATGAAATAGTTCCCTCTCCTTTTGGAATACACAAAGCAAAATATTTAATAAATTCTAGTGGATGGACAAGAGCAATTAGCATAGCTTTCCCTCAAGTTAACTTCTGGCACTGTTGTGATGAATTACACTGACGCTTATTCGCTTCATATTTTGTAACAAACGCGCTGAAACTGCAATATAGCACTATATTCTTCTTGACAAAATACAATAGTATTATAAACTTAGCCCTGATGGCATTCATTCTTGGTGTCAACGTAATTACAAAATATTTTGTAGTAACTATTGAATTCCGGCCGAAAACAGTGCACGGTTTAAAAAAGAATCATTCCAATGACGGTCCATTCTTGCGGTCCTGAAATCGCCACTATTTCCGGCCTCTCCAACGCAACTCGTTGTCCAGACGTAAATATGCTGAAGAGGGGGCCCAGCAGTGCTGCCAGATTTGGAGGATTTCCGCAAATCTGGAGTATTTTGAACTCTATTTGAGGACAAATTTCGCTTTTGGAGGATTTTTGATTCTGGAGGAAAATCTGGAGGATTTGTCGCCCGATTATTATATTCAATTTCATGGAAAAATATAACACATTCAAGACTAAAAAGGCATTTTCCTGCCCAGCGTCACCCTACCCGTTAGGATATATCACGTCCTTTATCACCGTGAGACTGCAGAATGTCTCAGTCTGTAGCTATATACGAGGGTACCAAACTACTGGCGGATCTAAGGGGGACAATTGAGGCAAATGCCCCCGGCCCCCCTGCAGCGCCTGAAATCGACGAAAATTTTCGTCGTTTTAGGATAAACGAAAACTATAAACAACTTTTACAAGAAAAAGTATCTTTTAAACTGCACAGCAGTGCGAAAGGATTCGAAATCCGATGAGTTTTTAGAATTTGGTGAAACTTTTTTGGGGGTATAGCCCCCCGCAGCGTCCAAGACCGCCTTTTTTATCTACCAATAGGATTCGGAGGAATCTGGAGGATTTTTGTAACTGATCTGGAGGATTACAGCCTTCCCCATCTGGCAGCACTGGGGCCCAGGAGAGTGTCCTGTGCAAATTTTGAAGAAAATCGTAGGGGCCGCCCCATTGGGCCCCAAATTTCAATTGGGTCCCGTGGGCCCCAGGTGGGCCCCATCGAAAAATGTTACTTGGGTTTTTTGTTGGGAAATTACGCTCTTTTTTTAATGATGTGCATATTGCCGGGGTCGGTCGCGAAATTAGGGGCAATACTTAGAAAGGGCCTCTTTGGGGCCCTCTTTGGGCCCCTTACTTTGGATTCCCCGGTAGGTTTCTTCAGCCAGATTGAAGAGGGGGCCCAGGAGAGTGTCTGTGCAAATTTTGAAGAAAATCGTAGGGGCCGCCCCATTGGGCCCCAAATTTCAATTGGGTCCCGTGGGCCCAGGTGGGCCCCATCGAAAAATGTTACTTGGGTTTTTTGTTTGGGAAATTACGCTCTTTCCAATGATGTGCATATTGCCGGGTTGGTCGCGAAATTAGGGGCAATACTTAGAAAGGGCCTCTTTGGGGCCCTCTTTGGGCCCCTTCCTTTGGATTCCCCGGTAGGTTTCTTCAGCCAGATTGAAGAGGGGGCCCAGGAGAGTGTCTGTGCAAATTTTGAAGAAAATCGTAGGGGCCGCCCCATTGGGCCCCAAATTTCAATTGGGTCCCGTGGGCCCCAGGTGGGCCCCATCGAAAAAGTTACTTGGGTTTTTTGTTTGGGAAATTACGCTCTTTCCAATGATGTGCATATTGCCGGGGTTGGTCGCGAAATTAGGGGCAATACTTAGAAAGGGCCTCTTTGGGGCCCTCTTTGGGCCCCTTCCTTTGGATTCCCCGGTAGGTTTCTTCAGCCAGATTGAAGAGGGGGCCCAGGAGTGTCTGTGCAAATTTTGAAGAAAATCGTAGGGGCCGCCCCATTGGGCCCCAAATTTCAATTGGGTCCCGTGGGCCCCAGGTGGGCCCCATCGAAAAATGTTACTTAGGTTTTTTGTTTGGGAAATTACGCTCTTTCCAATGATGTGCATATTGCCGGGGTTGGTCGCGAAATTAGGGGGCAATACTTAGAAAGGGCCTCTTTGGGGCCCTCTTTGGGCCCCTTCCTTTTGATTCCCCGGTAGGTTTCTTCAGCCAGATTGAAGAGGGGGCCCAGGAGAGTGTCTGTGCAAATTTTGAAGAAAATCGTAGGGGCCGCCCCATTGGGCCCCAAATGTCAATTGGGTCCCGTGGGCCCCAGGTGGGCCCCATCGAAAAATGTTACTTGGGTTTTTTGTTTGGGAAATTACGCTCTTTCCAATGATGTGCATATTGCCGGGGTCGGTCGCGAAATTAGGGGCAATACTTAGAAAGGGCCTCTTTGGGGCCCTCTTTGGGCCCCTTCCTTTGGATTCCCCGGTAGGTTTCTTCAGCCAGATTGAAGAGGGGGCCCAGGAGAGTGTCTGTGCAAATTTTGAAGAAAATCGTAGGGGCCGCCCCATTGGGCCCCAAATTTCAATTGGGCCCCGTGGGCCCCAGGTGAGCCCCATCGAAAAATGTTACTTGGGTTTTTTGTTTGGGAAATTACGCTCTTTCCAATGATGTGCATATTGCCGGGGTCGGTCGCGAAATTAGGGCAATACTTAGAAAGGGCCTCTTTGGGGCCCTCTTTGGGCCCCTTCCTTTGAATTCCCCGGTAGGTTTCTTCAGCCAGATTGAAGAGGGGGCCCAGGAGAGTGTCTGTGCAAATTTTGAAGAAAATCGTAGGGGCCGCCCCATTGGGCCCCAAATTTCAATTGGGCCCCGTGGGCCCCAGGTGAGCCCCATCGAAAAATGTTACTTGGGTTTTTTTTTGGGAAATTACGCTCTTTCCAATGATGTGCATATTGCCGGGGTCGGTCGCGAAATTAGGGGCAATACTTAGAAAGGGCCTCTTTGGGGCCCTCTTTGGGCCCCTTCCTTTGAATTCCCCGGTAGGTTTCTTCAGCCGATTGAAGAGGGGGCCCAGGAGAGTGTCTGTGCAAATTTTGAAGAAAATCGTAGGGGCCGCCCCATTGGGCCCCAAATGTCAATTGGGTCCCGTGGGCCCCAGGTGGGCCCCATCGAAAATGTTACTTGGGTTTTTTGTTTGAGAAATTACGCTCTTTCCAATGATGTGCATATTGCCGGGTCGGTCGCGAAATTAGGGGCAATATTAGAAAGGGCCTCTTGGGGCCCTCTTGGGCCCCTTCCTTTGGATTCCCGGTAGGTTTCTCAGCCAGATTGAAGAGGGGGCCCAGGAGAGTGTCTGTGCAAATTTTGAAGAAAATCGTAGGGGCCGCCCCATTGGGCCCCAAATTTCAATTGGGTCCCGTGGGCCCCAGGTGGGCCCCATCAAAAATGTTACTTGGGTTTTTTGTTTGGGAAATTACGCTCTTTCCAATGATGTGCATATTGCCGGGGTTGGTCGCGAAATTAGGGGCAATACTTAGAAAGGGCCTCTTTGGGGCCCTCTTTGGGCCCCTTCCTTTGGATTCCCCGGTAGGTTTCTTCAGCCAGATTGAAGAGGGGGCCCAGGAGAGTGTCTGTGCAAATTTTGAAGAAAATCGTAGGGGCCGCCCCATTGGGCCCCAAATTTCAATTGGGTCCCGTGGGCCCCAGGTGGGCCCCATCGAAAAATGTTACTTGGGTTTTTTGTTTGGGAAATTACGCTCTTTCCAATGATGTGCATATTGCCGGGGTCGGTCGCGAAATTAGGGGCAATACTTAGAAAGGGCCTCTTTGGGGCCCTCTTTGGGCCCCTTCCTTTGGATTCCCCGGTAGGTTTCTTCAGCCAGATTGAAGAGGGGGTCCAGGAGAGTGTCTGTGCAAATTTTGAAGAAAATCGTAGGGGCCGCCCCATTGGGCCCCAAATTTCAATTGGGTCCCGTGGGCCCCAGGTGGGCCCCATCGAAAAATGTTACTTGGGTTTTTTGTTTGGGAAATTACGCTCTTTCCAATGATGTGCATATTGCCGGGATCGGTCGCGAAATTAGGGGCAATACTTAGAAAGGGCCTCTTAGGGGCCCTCTTTGGGCCCCTTCCTTTGGATTCCCCGGTAGGTTTCTTCAGTCAGATTGAAGAGGGGGCCCAGGAGAGTGTCTGTGCAAATTTTGAAGAAAATCGTAGGGGCCGCCCCATTGGGCCCCAAATTTCAATTGGGTCCCGTGAGCCCCAGGAGGGCCCCATCGAAAAATGTTACTTGGGTTTTTTGTTTGGGAAATTACGCTCTTTCCAATGATGTGCATATTGCCGGGGTTGGTCGCGAAATTAGGGGCGATACTTAGAAAGGGCCTCTTTGGGGCCCTCTTTGGGCCCCTTCCTTTGGATTCCCCGGTAGGTTTCTTCAGCCAGATTGAAGAGGGGGCCCAGGAGTGTCTGTGCAAATTTTGAAGAAAATCGTAGGGGCCGCCCCATTGGGCCCCAAATTTCAATTGGGTCCCGTGGGCCCCAGGTGGGCCCCATCGAAAAATGTTACTTGGGTTTTTTGTTTGGGAAATTACGCTCTTTCCAATGATGTGCATATTGCCGGGGTCGATCGCGAAATTAGGGTCAATAATTAGAAAGGGCCTCTTTGGGGCCCTCTTTGGGCCCCTTCCTTTGGATTCCCCGGTAGGTTTCTTCAGCCAGATTGAAGAGGGGGCCCAGGAGAGTGTCTGTGCAAATTTTGAAGAAAATCGTAGGGGCCGCCCCATTGGGCCCCAAATTTCAATTGGGTCCCGTGGGCCCCAGGTGGGCCCCATCGAAAAATGTTACTTGGGTTTTTGTTTGGGAAATTACGCTCTTTCCAATGATGTGCATATTGCCGGGGTTGGTCGCGAAATTAGGGGCAATACTTAGAAAGGGCCTCTTTGGGGCCCTCTTTGGGCCCCTTCCTTTGGATTCCCCGGTAGGTTTCTTCAGCCAGATTGAAGAGGGGGCCCAGGAGAGTGTCTGTGCAAATTTTGAAGAAAATCGTAGGGGCCGCCCCATTGGGCCCCAAATTTCAATTGGGTCCCGTGGGCCCCAGGTGGGCCCCATCGAAAAATGTTACTTGGGTTTTTTGTTTGGGAAATTACGCTCTTTCCAATGATGTGCATATTGCCGGGGTTGGTCGCGAAATTAGGGGCAATACTTAGAAAGGGCCTCTTTGGGGCCCTCTTTGGGCCCCTTCCTTTGGATTCCCCGGTAGGTTTCTTCAGCCAGATTGAAGAGGGGGCCCAGGAGAGTGTCTGTGCAAATTTTGAAGAAAATCGTAGGGGCCGCCCCATTGGGCCCCAAATTTCAATTGGGTCCCGTGGGCCCCAGGTGGGCCCCATCGAAAAATGTTACTTGGGTTTTTTGTTTGGGAAATTACGCTCTTTCCAATGATGTGCATATTGCCGGGGTTGGTCGCGAAAATAGGGGCAATACTTAGAAAGGGCCTCTTTGGGGCCCTCTTTGGGCCCCTTCCTTTGGATTCCCCGGTAGGTTTCTTCAGCCAGATTGAAGAGGGGGCCCAGGAGAGTGTCTGTGCAAATTTTGAAGAAAATCGTAGGGGCCGCCCCATTGGGCCCCAAATTTCAATTGGATCCCGTGGGCCCCAGGTGGGCCCCATCGAAAAATGTTACTTGGGTTTTTTGTTTGGGAAATTACGCTCTTTCCAATGATGTGCATATTACCGGGGTCGGTCGCGAAATTAGGGGCAATACTTAGAAAGGGCCTCTTTGGGGCCCTCTTTGGGCCCCTTCCTTTGGATTCCCCGGTAGGTTTCTTCAGCCAGATTGAAGAGGGGGCCCAGGAGAGTGTCTGTGCAAATTTTGAAGAAAATCGTAGGGGCCGCCCCATTGGGCCCCAAATTTCAATTGGGTCCCGTGGGCCCCAGGTGGGCCCCATCAAAAAATGTTACTTGGGTTTTTTGTTTGGGAAATTACGCTCTTTCCAATGATGTGCATATTGCCGGGGTTGGTCGCGAAATTAGGGGCAATACTTAGAAAGGGCCTCTTTGGGGCCCTCTTTGGGCCCCTTCCTTTGGATTCCCCGGTAGGTTTCTTCAGCCAGATTGAAGAGGGGGCCCAGGAGAGTGTCTGTGCAAATTTTGAAGAAAATCGTAGGGGCCGCCCCATTGGGCCCCAAATTTCAATTGGGTCCCGTGGGCCCCAGGTGGGCCCCATCGAAAAATGTTACTTGGGTTTTTTGTTTGGGAAATTACGCTCTTTCCAATGATGTGCATATTGCCGGGGTCGGTCGCGAAATTAGGGGCAATACTTAGAAAGGGCCTCTTTGGGGCCCTCTTTGGGCCCCTTCCTTTGGATTCCCCGGTAGGTTTCTTCAGCCAGATTGAAGAGGGGGCCCAGGAGAGTGTCTGTGCATATTTTGAAGAAAATCGTAGGGGCCGCCCCATTGAGCCCCAAATTTCAATTGGGTCCCGTGGGCCCCAGGTGGGCCCCATCGAAAAATGTTACTTGGGTTTTTTGTTTGGGAAATTACGCTCTTTCCAATGATGTGCATATTGCCGGGGTTGGTTGCGAAATTAGGGGCAATACTTAGAAAGGGCCTCTTTGGGGCCCTCTTTGGGCCCCTTCCTTTGGATTCCCCGGTAGGTTTCTTCAGCCAGATTGAAGAGGGGGCCCAGGAGAGTGTCTGTGCAAATTTTAAAGAAAATCGTAGGGCCGCCCCATTGGGCCCCAAATTTCAATTGGGTCCCGTGGGCCCCAGGTGGGCCCCATCGAAAAATGTTACTTGGGTTTTTTGTTTGGGAAATTACGTTCTTTCCAATGATGTGCATATTGCCGGGGTCGGTCGCGAAATTAGGGGCAATACTTAGAAAGGGCCTCTTTGGGGCCCTCTTTGGGGCCCTTCCTTTGGATTCCCCGGTAGGTTTCTTCAGCCAGATTGAAGAGGGGGCCCAGGAGAGTGTCTGTGCAAATTTTGAAGAAAATCGTAGGGGCCGCCCCATTGGGCCCCAAATTTCAATTGGGTCCCGTGGGCCCCAGGTGGGCCCCATAAAAAAATGTTACTTGGGTTTTTTGTTTGGGAAATTACGCTCTTTCCAATGATGTGCATATTGCCGGGGTCGGTCGCGAAATTAGGGGCAATACTTAGAAAGGGCCTCTTTGGGGCCCTCTTTGGGCCCCTTCCTTTGGATTCCCCGGTAGGTTTCTTCAGCCAGATTGAAGAGGGGGCCCAGGAGAGTGTCTGTACAAATTTTGAAGAAAATCGTAGGGGCCGCCCCATTGGGCCCCAAATTTCAATTGGGTCCCGTGGGCCCCAGGTGGGCCCCATCGAAAAATGTTACTTGGGTTTTTTGTTTGGGAAATTACGCTCTTTCCAATGATGTGCATATTGCCGGGGTCGGTCGCGAAATTAGGGGCAATACTTAGAAAGGGCCTCTTTGGGGCCCTCTTTGGGCCCCTTCCTTTGGATTCCCCGGTAGGTTTCTTCAGCCAGATTGAAGAGGGGGTCCAGGAGAGTGTCTGTGCAAATTTTGAAGAAAATCGTAGGGGCCGCCCCATTGGGCCCCAAATTTCAATTGGGTCCCGTGGGCCCCAGGTGGGCCCCATCGAAAAATGTTACTTGGGTTTTTTGTTTGGGAAATTACGCTCTTTCCAATGATGTGCATATTGCCGGGATCGGTCGCGAAATTAGGGGCAATACTTAGAAAGGGCCTCTTAGGGGCCCTCTTTGGGCCCCTTCCTTTGGATTCCCCGGTAGGTTTCTTCAGTCAGATTGAAGAGGGGGCCCAGGAGAGTGTCTGTGCAAATTTTGAAGAAAATCGTAGGGGCCGCCCCATTGGGCCCCAAATTTCAATTGGGTCCCGTGAGCCCCAGGAGGGCCCCATCGAAAAATGTTACTTGGGTTTTTTGTTTGGGAAATTACGCTCTTTCCAATGATGTGCATATTGCCGGGGTTGGTCGCGAAATTAGGGGCGATACTTAGAAAGGGCCTCTTTGGGGCCCTCTTTGGGCCCCTTCCTTTGGATTCCCCGGTAGGTTTCTTCAGCCAGATTGAAGAGGGGGCCCAGGAGTGTCTGTGCAAATTTTGAAGAAAATCGTAGGGGCCGCCCCATTGGGCCCCAAATTTCAATTGGGTCCCGTGGGCCCCAGGTGGGCCCCATCGAAAAATGTTACTTGGGTTTTTTGTTTGGGAAATTACGCTCTTTCCAATGATGTGCATATTGCCGGGGTCGATCGCGAAATTAGGGTCAATAATTAGAAAGGGCCTCTTTGGGGCCCTCTTTGGGCCCCTTCCTTTGGATTCCCCGGTAGGTTTCTTCAGCCAGATTGAAGAGGGGGCCCAGGAGAGTGTCTGTGCAAATTTTGAAGAAAATCGTAGGGGCCGCCCCATTGGGCCCCAAATTTCAATTGGGTCCCGTGGGCCCCAGGTGGGCCCCATCGAAAAATGTTACTTGGGTTTTTGTTTGGGAAATTACGCTCTTTCCAATGATGTGCATATTGCCGGGGTTGGTCGCGAAATTAGGGGCAATACTTAGAAAGGGCCTCTTTGGGGCCCTCTTTGGGCCCCTTCCTTTGGATTCCCCGGTAGGTTTCTTCAGCCAGATTGAAGAGGGGGCCCAGGAGAGTGTCTGTGCAAATTTTGAAGAAAATCGTAGGGGCCGCCCCATTGGGCCCCAAATTTCAATTGGGTCCCGTGGGCCCCAGGTGGGCCCCATCGAAAAATGTTACTTGGGTTTTTTGTTTGGGAAATTACGCTCTTTCCAATGATGTGCATATTGCCGGGGTTGGTCGCGAAATTAGGGGCAATACTTAGAAAGGGCCTCTTTGGGGCCCTCTTTGGGCCCCTTCCTTTGGATTCCCCGGTAGGTTTCTTCAGCCAGATTGAAGAGGGGGCCCAGGAGAGTGTCTGTGCAAATTTTGAAGAAAATCGTAGGGGCCGCCCCATTGGGCCCCAAATTTCAATTGGGTCCCGTGGGCCCCAGGTGGGCCCCATCGAAAAATGTTACTTGGGTTTTTTGTTTGGGAAATTACGCTCTTTCCAATGATGTGCATATTGCCGGGGTTGGTCGCGAAAATAGGGGCAATACTTAGAAAGGGCCTCTTTGGGGCCCTCTTTGGGCCCCTTCCTTTGGATTCCCCGGTAGGTTTCTTCAGCCAGATTGAAGAGGGGGCCCAGGAGAGTGTCTGTGCAAATTTTGAAGAAAATCGTAGGGGCCGCCCCATTGGGCCCCAAATTTCAATTGGATCCCGTGGGCCCCAGGTGGGCCCCATCGAAAAATGTTACTTGGGTTTTTTGTTTGGGAAATTACGCTCTTTCCAATGATGTGCATATTGCCGGGGTCGGTCGCGAAATTAGGGGCAATACTTAGAAAGGGCCTCTTTGGGGCCCTCTTTGGGCCCCTTCCTTTGGATTCCCCGGTAGGTTTCTTCAGCCAGATTGAAGAGGGGGCCCAGAAGAGTGTCTGTGCAAATTTTGAAGAAAATCGTAGGGGCCGCCCCATTGGGCCCCAAATTTCAATTGGGTCCCGTGGGCCCCAGGTGGGCCCCATCGAAAAATGTTACTTGGGTTTTTTGTTTGGGAAATTACGCTCTTTCCAATGATGTGCATATTGCCGGGGTTGGTCGCGAAATTAGGGGCAATACTTAGAAAGGGCCTCTTTGGGGCCCTCTTTGGGCCCCTTTCTTTGGATTCCCCGGTAGGTTTCTTCAGCCAGATTGAAGAGGGGGCCCAGGAGAGTGTCTGTGCAAATTTTGAAGAAAATCGTAGGGGCCACCCCATTGGGCCCCAAATTTCAATTGGGTCCCGTGGGCCCCAGGTGGGCCCCATCGAAAAATGTTACTTGGGTTTTTTGTTTGGGAAATAACGCTCTTTCCAATAATGTGCATTTTGCCGGGGTTGGTCGCGAAATTAGGGGCAATACTTAGAAAGGGCCTCTTTGGGGCCCTCTTTGGGCCCCTTCCTTTGGATTCCCCGGTAGGTTTCTTCAGCCAGATTGAAGAGGGGGCCCAGGAGAGTGTCTGTGCAAATTTTGAAGAAAATCGTAGGGGCCGCCCCATTGGGCCCCAAATTTCAATTGGGTCCCGTGGGCCCCAGGTGGGCCCCATCGAAAAATGTTACTTGGGTTTTTTGTTTGGGAAATTACGCTCTTTCCAATGATGTGCATATTGCCGGGGTCGGTCGCGAAATTAGGGGCAATACTTAGAAAGGGCCTCTTTGGGGCCCTCTTTGGGCCCCTTCCTTTGGATTCCCCGGTAGGTTTCTTCAGCCAGATTGAAGAGGGGGCCCAGGAGAGTGTCTGTGCAAATTTTGAAGAAAATCGTAGGGGCCGCCCCATTGGGCCCCAAATTTCAATTGGGTCCCGTGGGCCCCAGGTGGGCCCCATCAAAAAATGTTACTTGGGTTTTTTGTTAGGGAAATTACGCTCTTTCCAATGATGTGCATATTGCCGGGGTTGGTCGCGAAATTAGGGGCAATACTTAGAAAGGGCCTCTTTGGGGCCCTCTTTGGGCCCCTTCCTTTGGATTCCCCGGTAGGTTTCTTCAGCCAGATTGAAGAGGGGGCCCAGGAGAGTGTCTGTGCAAATTTTGAAGAAAATCGTAGGGGCCGCCCCATTGGGCCCCAAATTTCAATTGGGTCCCGTGGGCCCCAGGTGGGCCCCATCGAAAAATGTTACTTGGGTTTTTTGTTTGGGAAATTACGTTCTTTCCAATGATGTGCATATTGCTGGATTTTGTCGATGTTATAGGCCTGAAATTGTTGAAAACGTTTATTTATGCCCCGAGGGCATACTCCCGGGCCCATATATTTGAAGCTGTTTTGTTCGGTTCAGGGGGGCGCTAGCCCCCTAAATTTGGTACCGTTGCACGTAAAATTTTGTCCTCTTTCGAATGACGTGCATTTTTAGCTGTTTTGACGGCTAGAAGTAGGGTTTCCAAAGTTCGTCGATTGTGCCCTGAGGGCATACTGTTTTTTGGGATTTGTGGCCCCCCTGATGGATTCCCCGTATTTTGGCACTAGGATTTTCGATAGAGGACACCATTCTGCACCTCTCCACCAAAATTCAGCGAAATCGTAGGGGCCGTCGATCCCTGCTGAATCCCTGCTGAACCCCTGCTGAATCCCTGCTAACTTCCGTTACATGAGGCTGCCATATCCTCATAACGGCATTTCAATGGCAGTGCAATGGATAGACGGACCACTGCTGATGGGGCCACACATGTCGGCGTGTGGTCATCGGAGGTCCGTGAGGGTTCGACATAGACCCTTCATGGGTCGGTATAGGCCCGGTGGGTCCAGTGTGCAAGCCTATCGGGGGCCGGTGCTGACCCAACAGGGCCCAGTGGCATATAATGTAAGGCTGTCTAGGCCGACGTTGAGGGCTCATGGGGGCCATATAGGACCAATAGGGACCACATCAGTCAATCAGGGGCCATTTAGGCCAATAAAGGCACTTCAGGGGACTTGAAAAGGTCATTCAAGAGCTGTGGTGGGCCCATGAGGGGACGGCATTGGTCCAGCAGGTGCAGTCAGGGGATGTTGTACGGGTTTCTCAGTGGCCCATTTGGGCATATCAGTGACCAATTTGGACCCAGCAGAGGGCTTTGTAGACCTATCAGGGGCTGGTGATGGTTCATCAGGGGCCAGCGTTAGTCCATCGGGGCACGGCATATGCCCATCAGAGGTAATTGCGAGCCCACGCTGAACAATGATGGCCCTTCAACGGCCCCTAATGGATCTACATTGACCCATGGGCCATGATGTGTCATGTATGCCCCTATGACAGGCCTACTCAGACCCCTGATGGACATTCCCGGCCTCTGATGACCCTATACTGAATGCTAAAGGGGCTCTAAGTTTCTCCAATAACCCTTCGTCAACCCATTATTACCATACGCTGGCACTAGGGGCCCCACATCAGCCGCAGGGCAGTCCGTGCCATGACAGCATGTCTTTTCGGCCGATATTACATCGGTAATATTTATTAAAATCATGATTTTATGGTGTCATTATATAGCTAACAGTCATAAGAAATATATTTCAACTCGAAAACAGCTCCAAACAGCATATAATTTTAAAGAAACTCCTCCGAAATCCAAAAGCCTATTCGGGTCCATAGAGAATAACTGCGGTCCCCCGCAATTTCGTCACGAGCGTCGGACCAATCAGCGTCGAGTACTGCCGAGCGCTGATTGGTGAATTTTCCGCTAGCGTGTAAGTACTGCTCGCGGAACAAGAGTTCGTCGACAATCCTCCACAAACGTCTGTCACCATTTTTCGTAATGCTAAACAGCCGGAGCGTACCCCCCTGGGTAAGGTTCCAGTCCACGTGGCTATGTTTTGATTTTGCTTAAAGGTATTTCAAATAGTATTTCAATATACTTAGCAGTTTTTGTTTCATGTGAAAATGCGTCATTTGAAAAGCATATTCTGGATGTTGTGTATATTTTTATACCCCATTCATTTTTCTCACTGCATTCACAATTTTAAGAATAATTTGTATATTTTCCATTATGAATAATTTTGAGCATCAGTGGTCATCCATTACCTGCATGTCCAGATTTGCTAACTAATTATAAATATAAAATAAGTCTAACACTTGGGCTGTAAGGCCACAACCTGCTGTGTTTCTTGAACCTTTATTTTATATGTAGAAGCTGCTGTTTCTGACTGAGACTCTGGCAAATATCTTGTATACTTAAAGCATACCTAGAACAATACGCATGGCCCTACAGTGCCTTACTTTATGATTTTTGTTCCGTGAGCAGCTTAACATTTTGTTCCGCGAACTTAGATCCCCAAACCACTTTTCTGACACTGAGCGTCGCCGCTCCGCCAGCCAGAACACGCAGACAACCCTTCTTGCAGTCGCACAACACGTTGCCAAACTCATTCACCTGCTCCACCATGTTGTTGATGTCACCGAGTCGTTCAAGTTGTGACTCGTGCCGTCGAGCATGACCTGCCCGATCGGACACGGGTCAGCAGCTTCTGCTCCAGCGAAGTCTTCATCTTGGTGACGTCTTGCTGATCTCCACAAAGGCTGAGCAGATGACCTTACCCACAGGGACGGCCGAGTGCCGACGTCCTCGCCAGCGACCGCTTGGTTGTGCAGACCTGCCAGAAAAAGAAAAGCTGTTTGGTGATCTCAAACGATTTTTTTCTTTATGCAGTGGAACAAAATGAAAAATATGTCATACAACAGGAACTAAAAAAAGATGCAGCCTAGGTCGTCTAAGAAATGGGTGCAACATTGATAAAATTCTTCATTGAATGAATTCTGCAAATGCTTTTGATAAAATGTGTGGTGATTATAAGGAGACCACTTTACTATAAAATTGCTCAGGATTCACTATCTGGACCTGTCAAAAAATCCTGACTGCACACCAACAATGAGCATTAAATCCGAAACCTCTACCAGGTACCTAGGGATAATTAAATTCTGATTCAGGAAAATATTTCACATCATACAAATAAAAACCTTTACTATATTGAAACTGAAAATGTGATGCCGATTCCGTGACCTAAGGGTCTCAAAGTATAATGATGAATTAATCTATTATAAATTTGGTGGTGACTGCCGACTGGCGTCTGGCGGCCTAGACCTTGAGGCTTGAAAGTGGCCTTCCTTTTCCGTTGACTCCGATCCTCCAGATGGAAATGATATAAAGGATCATTTTTATCTTATTTCATATGAGCCAGTCAGCAAAGTGGCTATCCTGTTTCAGCATTCACACACACAATAGTTGACTGTCAGTCTGTCATGCTGTCAGTGTTGTGAAGTAACGAAGGAGTTGAGTTTTGTTGATTATAAATTGTGATGTTATGTAAAGGACTGGAAAATGAATGTGAAAACTGTGGAAACATATTGGCAGAGTATTGTCACTTACTATCAGGACATATGGATAGAGAATACATTCAAATTAATAAGAAATGCCAAATATCAAGGTACTCAATCACTGATAGCAGTGGACTATCATATGTTTTAATGTCAATTATATGAAAGTTAAGACTGAAACTACCTTTTACCTCATCATACCTAATGAAAAATTGTGTGAAGAAAACATCCACAGCCTCTTTGAAGCACTTAAACCACTAAAAAACAAAAAAATCACGTAAATATGGTGTGTCTCCTTCCTTCAAAACATCATATCGGATGGCGCCACTTTCGTCGACAGTTACTTATCTGCACGTAAATCGAGGAAAACGTGGATTGATTGACGTTTACGTGTTTCCAAATTTAAAATCACAGCATATTCAAACTTTTCAAAGTACCTTTTAACATCTAAGTATAACTAAAACGATAAAAACTTACCTTCAACACAAGGACGACGACAACCACGCGACCGGAGACGTCGCGACGAAATAAACAAACGGCGCCGCCAAATGAAAAATATTCTCCGATATGGGTAATGTGAAATTGAGTCGCAATCATTTTGGGTAGTATGAAAAATGCTCTTTCCAACAGAACCCTAGTAAAAAACGTGAATGGACAAAAAATAACTTTAATTTCGACATAAATATTGGCCTGTTTTTAAGTCATCCTGGTATGCTGTAAGATTTCGACCTATAAATTGGTGTTCCCCCAATCATTGAAGCTTGAGCAGTGAAAAATATGAAAGCCTAATCTGTTTTGCATCATTAGTGATTCTCCTAGGGTGTTGCCATTTCTCCCTAGGTGTTGCGAGTTGCTTTTGCAAAACGTGTTCCTGAAACGGCTCAATTTTTTGAGCCCTCAGCATTACGCCTATGGGAGCCTCTGACGTCACACGCTCAACATTTTGAGCGCTCAATTTTTTGAGCTTTTCCCCCTTGTGCGCGGGACTGATATGATTATGGGTATCACCGTATCAGTATCAGTTTAGTTTTTAATCAATTTTCAATTTTGAGCCGAGAGTTACACCTCAAAAAGCGATTTTCACCGCCATCTCATGGGCCATGGCCATGCATGGTAGCAAAAATTGACCGAGACAGTGTACTAACGAATCACAGTTAAAAAGTAAAAATAAAATACACAAGTTCCATTTAAAACACACACAAAAGCTGTGTGTAATGTGTTGTTTTGCGTGTTAGCAATTTCACACACAGATACACACGTGCATGATCGGTGTTTGAGTTCTTTCAACTATACTACGTACCACGTGACCTAAGCAAATCAAATTTTTGAGTGAGCTTTAAACTTTTCTGGGAATAAATTTTGGTCAAACTTAATCTTAAATACAACTGTTTTATTAAAATGTAATTTTAAATAAGAAAATTTTGATCACTTTTGTGCCATTTAGGTGAAAAATAGCATACTTAGTCACGTGGTTAGAAGCAATCACTTCGAAACATTGGCGGCATAATTGGCGAGGGCAACAACGTAAGTTTAGGCCACTAAAATAAAAACAGCCTTTGGAACAAAGCGTAAACCAATAATCTTTGCCTTTGCCGCAATTTCGTAAAAGTTCAACAATTCTAAGCTTCGCAAGAAATTTTCAACAAGATAGTGCCTAAGGCCCTATCATATTCATGGTTTATCGATAAGTAAGAATAATTCATGAACTCTTCGCTGTCCATGGTATGAGCATGAACATTGAGCAACAACGCATTGAGCATTGAGCATTGAGAATACTCGCCCAAGGCCATGCATACACACCGACACCACTCGGCCTAGGCGTGAGCTGAATGAGAAGGGAAGACTCGTATACGGATCATGCAATGCCTATTCCAGCCCAGCCATACTCTGAGCCACGCTTAGCCCATCTCTCTTGGGCCTAGTGTTCAGTACTTCCGAATGTGAAATCGAAGTATAAGCACATACATACCTCTGATGACGTCCATTATGATTCAAAACAAGCTTTCATTCTCTAGCTGTATTTGTACTCAGCAACATATCATTTTCATGGAGGCTGCATCAATGCAGCCTGTGTTCAGGGACACCCATCATCCATTTACCGACTCGCGCACACACATGGGAGGGACAATTATCATAATTACAAAACGGGCCGCAGCCTCAATTACAGTTTACACTGGCAGTTAATTAGCGAAGGCTATAACACAGCGCAGCTAGATGAGTGCAGCGAACTGCACCCACCCGGCGACATAAAATCACAGCAATTCCCAGCGGCGCGTCCCGCCGCCGAGACGACACCGGCCGGCCGCAGCGGGACGAAATTAAACGGCTAAATAGGCGATCAAGCGTCCAATGTCACCACACGAAAGCACACTGATTAAAGGTCAATCTGGGGAGAATTATTGCACCTTGGGCGATTCCTTCAGGCGAAAATGACATAAACTCATCCGCTGAGGATGATCCCCAACAAATACATCCGTGATGAAAAGTGAGAGAACCCCACCTCGTCTTCCATCGATGCCCTTCCAGTGATAAATAGACGTACAGTGACTCATCGAACCACATTTGGTAAAAGGCTTCACTTAATTAATGTTCGCCTATCTAGCACTTCCTGGCGCTAACAAGCTCGAGTCTTCGACCACGTCAGTCATCTTAGTGCTGAGAACGAAATAAGACGATACAAGCAACATCTGCTGACACTTATGACGACAACCGGCGAAACAGTGGTTCACGTCTCTACCACAAGGGGCGCTCTCGTCGCTTCCCTCTCAATCACATTAGAGGACCGCCTCGTCCATGACCAGTTTGAGGTCCTCAGCCGCACGGGATACGTCCAGCACTGCATCCGCCATCTCTTGGACGGCGTGGGCGCTGGGAAACTGAAGCGCCGCAGTCTTGGTCGACTGCACCGTACGCCGCAGCGTGGCGAAGAGGGCGTCGGCCGCGGCCAGCGCGTCGCGCCGTACGCCGGCATGGACGACGTTCCTATGAACCGTATCACCGATATACACCAGCTTATGGGCGCTCAGGATCACAAACTTGGAGTGCGCCACAAACACCTTGGGCGGCTGGTTGTTCTGGATGGTCTGGAAGAGCGCGTCGATGGCGTTGTTGAGGAACGCGTGGTGACACTCTGTCTGGCCGCGGTAGAACTCTATCACCTGGTGGTCGTTGGCGTCCACACGGTCACCGACCGGGACCTGGGACTCCTTCATCAGATTATCGAACGAGCCGCGCAGCTCCTCCGGCAGCCGGCTGCGCACCTCGTCCCCCTCCTCGGCCAGCGAGCCACTGGTCTGCAGACACACGTAGTCGTAGTCGCCCATCAGACCGGCGCGCGGCCCGGACGGCGGGCTGGCGCCGCGCTCGGCCAACACGCTCGCGCGGCGGCGGAACACCAGAGCCGCGTTACCGCGCACAAAGGCCACCACCTGCCGCACGTCGCCGCGCAGACTCTGCGCGCACGCCACCAGCTGGGACAGCGCGTCCGACGGCGCGTTTTGGCGACGTAGTGCGGCGGCCGACCAGCCGGCTCGCTCCTGGGTCTCGGCAGCGCTGTCTATCAGCCGCGCCGTCTCCTCCAGAGGCCGCAGCACGTGTACAAACTGGGAGCCAATGCGCTGCTCAGGGCCGCGCGTGGTCGCCACCATAGCACCGTACGCGAACTGGATGAGCTCGTGCAGAGCTGTGCGCAGACGCATCACGGTGAGCTTCAGGTCGACGGCGGATGCTTCCATGTGCGCGGCGGCGCGACTACTGGGTGCCACGGCAGCAAACAGCCGGTCCAGGGCGGCAGTCACCTCCTGATCGAGCCGCGCCACCGTCTCCAGGCCGGCGTCCGTGTCCAGGGGCAGCTCGCGCGGCTCGCCGAACCCAGAGAGCGCCGAGCTGCCGCCGCTGCCAGCACTGCGCAGCCAGTAGGTGGCGTTACGCGAGGCGGTGCCCGTGCGTGAACGCTCGGAGCGGAGTACCACTTCACTGGAGCCACTGCCGACGCTCGCCTCACTGACTGTACTGGCGCGGTGTGACAGTGCTGACGACTGCAGTGAGTCGCGGGAGCCGAAGGAGGCCGCTGCGGCGCCGCGCCGCGGTGTAGTCACGCTTGGAGCGCGCGGGGAGTCGTAGATGTCCAGCTCGGGGCGGGGCGAGGAATATGACTCTTGTGCCGCGCGAGGGAAGTCATACACGTCCTGTCCTCCACGAGGAGAATCGTACACGTCCTGTCCTCCGTGCGGGGAGTCGTACACATCCTGTCGCGCACGTGGCGCGTCGTACACATCTTGTCCTCCACGAGGAGAATCGAACACATCCTGTCCTCCACGCGGGGAATCATTCACATCCTGTCCTCCGCTCGGGTGAGGATAATCATACACATCGTGCGCCGGGCGCGGATAGTCGTACGTATCGATCGTGTCGAGTGTGTCGTTGGGAGAGTCCGTCTCCGTCTCTCCCCTGGCCGCGGACGAATCGCTCAGCTCCAGTTCGGCGAGCCGCCCGGTCGGAGGTGGCGGAATGTCATAGGTGTCGCCACTGTCGAGCCGTAGCCTGGACTGCGTCTCCTGCGGCGAGCTCACACGAACGTCGCGGCTCTCGGTACGCGTGCGGGGCGGTGGGAAGTCGTACGTTTCCCCTTCCCGTGCATCGTCCACCTGATTTCGGCTGCCGCGCGCCGCCGGACGCGACGGAGGAACATCGTATGTGTCCTGCTCCTCTGTCGGCCAGGTGGGGCCGATACGCCGGGGGATGTCGTACTCCTCTCCTTCAGAGGCATCCGAGAGTCGCCCGTTTTCGGGGATACCGGGCGGCCGGCGCAGCGGGGTGGCCTCCGGCGCCTGCTCCAGACTGGAGCGGTTGGAGCTGGAGCCGCTGGAGCTGCGGGTCGAGCTGCCGGCAGAGGTGATGGACACGGCCGAGCACCGGTTGGAGGCCGGCGCCGAGTAGAGCGCCGTCGCACCGCCGCCGCCGGCCGTCAGCCGCGGCTTAGCGCTAGCGGGCGGCGGCGGCGGTGGCACGCGGTGTGCCCGGGGCGTGTCGTAGTCCTCTTGAGCGGCGCTGACCACAGAGACCGGAGCCGGCGGCGAGTCGTACGTGTCTGAAACAGGGAGACGGGCACTGAGTTACGAATATCAGCGGCACTGACAAATATATTATCCATGCATTGATGGTTCTTCGACAGGCCTCGACATTCATGACAAGCTCTTCGATAAGAGACCACAGCTGCAAATATCCTCGAAGCAAGACCCAACAAGATCCCTGGCTGCACTGGCTGCACTGGGGCCTGACAGCTATCGCACAGAATCACAAGTTCGAGTGTCGTCACTCGTCAGCCAAGAGCCGTAGTGTTTGATCCGTGACAACAGATAAGATCTGGAAACAACGGCATTACTGTGGTTCTGTGAACTCAGTGCAGGGCTCGAAACGAGAGTGTCCCAACTCCCAAGTGGGTAATGGGCACTAATTGATTTTGTGGATAGGTCGATAGGAAAGTAGTCTGAATTGGTGGGTAGATTAGGTAGGAATAGAGATGTCAATCGGATACCGACTTTTTGGTATACCGATACCAAACCGATACCAACTTGGTATTCGGTATTTCAATCCTAATGTGTTTGGTATTTTGTTGGTATCATTAACCCCCACTAATGTATAAAAGGCTAAGAAATCGGTAAAAAGTTGGTATTTCCCTCATGTTCCCAAGTTGGTTTGGTTTCGGTATTTCTCCACGGTTTCGGTTGGTACTTGGTTTGGTATCGGTATTCAGATTTTCCGTAACTGACATCACTAGGTAGGAAGTCTATTTCTGTGAATAATTAGAAGGTCCATGCCTGTGAATAGGACTTC
The DNA here is from genome assembly GCF_019059575.1 of Amphibalanus amphitrite. Classification (NCBI taxonomy): domain Eukaryota; kingdom Metazoa; phylum Arthropoda; class Thecostraca; order Balanomorpha; family Balanidae; genus Amphibalanus; species Amphibalanus amphitrite. The sequence continues at coordinate 1,060,230 of NW_024881606.1, read as the reverse complement.
TGTAGACCCACAGCTGGGCCGAAGGAGATGGGGACGGGCGGGCTCCCCGATTCCCATAGTCCCCAGTAGATTCTAGTTCCTCACCTCCTGAGTACTGACGCATCAGGCGCTCAGCGCGACTGGGACGGGGCAGGCTGGCCGTGCTCTGGTTCATTGGTGAATTCTGAAACACAACGAGAGAACAGTTAGGTTACAGCTGTGTAAGACACTTATCATGAGGGTACGATATTGCTCAGTGGTTATCGCCTGTGTGACATCTATTTCAGGCACAATTATTATCGCGACAGAAGGGGAGGGGGAGCGAAAGTGGTAGTGAGTGACACATGTCTCATGAGAATATGACAAAATTAGACGGAATAATTGCGCCCTGATTTCATCCAGTCATTATCTTCCCCCGTCGCTTTCCACCCTTCACATCAGTCATTACATGTAATCACTGAGAATGATTTCTGCACATGTGTTCACAATACCCGATCCACCCAGCCCTTCCCTACCCCAGAGGAAGGGGTTCAGGGTGCAAAAGCTGTGGAGGCCATTGCCGTTTCGTCCCTTCCCACACCGCATCCCTAACTTCAACTGTCTTATTCTCCGTTCTTCGCAAACACTCGACCGATCCTTCTCGCACACATGAACGCCTCTCAGTCACCTTCCCCCCACCCTCTCTCCCCTCTTTCCGCCGCTTCCGGTGGCGCCGGTCACAGGACAGAGGCGGGGAGCGGGTGAAGAGGCCGGGAGCGATAGGTTCCGGTGACTTGGTGACGTCACACCGGCGCGACCTTAGCCCAGCAGCTCGGACCGGATCTGTCGTCTCACCAGAGCCACTTCACTCGGCTGTACCGGGAATCAGTCCGGTTATGAAAGGATTCTCATTTCAATCAGCTGGGGAATGACCGGTTCGGGGCAGTTCAAACCTCGCGAGGATCAGATGAAAGATATCCCTTACCCGATCCGCTGTTTCACTAGAAGGACTTATCCAATGCCTGAGTCGCTTCAATCAAGTCGATCATTCAAATTTAATCGGTCATGTTCAGGAAATTACGTTACAACCCAAAATACTCCTCATATAGCACGTGTCAAAATGCCCACTAAAGACTTAACTGTTCGACCCGCTCCTACTCTCATCCTACTTTACGTTACAACTCGACTCCGACTCGAGTCTGACTCGCCCCTGAGTCACATCTGACGGGAGGATGACGATCAACCGGATGGCTGTGGGCGGTGTGTTGAAAGGCTGAAACTGCTACCCACTTAGACCAGTCACATGTGACGAAACGCACACCCGCACCGGCAGCCACTCTCGCTGAGCGCGGCGACTGGTTAGGAGTAGGACACATGATATGATGATTCACATAGGATTATCTGTCGCCATCACGAGGCTAAAACAAGCGCTGGTAGGTACTAGTACTAGTGCGTCTAGCTGGCAGGAGACTTATTCACAATATTTAGACGGCTACTGGGTAGGAATGTCTTGCTCCATATAGGAAGCACCAGAAGCAAGCACAAAGTGCATCTAAACACAAGCCGTCTCATCTCGGAAGTTACACACGCCATGGGTTATATCACTGAAAACAAAGAAAGGAACTGGACTGAAATTCCTCACGCAGGGACAATGAAATCCCAGCGACCCGGAATTAGCCGAGCGCCGCGTTCGTTTCCTTCTTCCTCGTGCCACCGCCATCGCCCCACGCCAGCCGTGCCAACGACCCCGTACGACCCGCATGTGGCGGAGACCTGAGCGATCCCCGGCTGCCGGCGGCTGCAATCCGCGCCAATCACGCCAGTCTCCGCATCATGCAACATGCATCACTGGTCGGCGGAGAGACCCCGGGGAGGGTAAGAGCTTCCTCCGCCCTCTGCCTCGGGCTCAACACCTGGGAGCATGAGACATGCACGGCACGCCATGAAGGCAATGCCGAACGGTACACCTCTCCCCCCCCCCCCCCTCTGAGTGATTGAGGGGGAGGCGAACCGACAACCGCATCAGGTGCATTCACCATTACCTATACTGGTTCCGTGTACGGGGCAAGGTCGTCTGAACGGGCCCCGCAGGTTCGCCGGAGATGCAACAGCCGCTTTCCGCGTACCCGGAGAGGGGCACGTGGCGGGCGCCGAGGCAGGCGGCGGACAAAACCGCAGACATTCCAGACATCGCAGACAGGTGACCCAACAGCAGACAGGGGCCGGGTAAAGTCGCAGACACCTCACACAGGTAACCCACCCAGCAACAGACGGACTGCATACCGCCGCTTGTCTGGTCGGTCAGACAGGCTACAATGTCATGGAATGCTCAGACCGATCGTCCTACCGGCAGTCAGATATGGCTCATGTGGCGCGTTTGATCCGGCTGGTCTTAACCAGACTCGGAACAGATATGGGACGGGTGGAACCAAAACCAGGGCTGAAGCAGGAATGGTCAACGGCTGCTTTGTGCCACCGGCCTGCTCCGAAGAGGGTTAATTCCCATTCTCTCTGCTTCGAAAGGTGATGTGATGATCCGTACAAGTCAGAACGTCCAGCATTTTGCGCTATGACGCACCTCCACTCAGGCCTGTGATAGGTGGACGGTGGTGCGGTGGTATACGAGGACGGAGGACCGACCATGCCGCTCCGGTATACAGCAGATATCTCCCGTCCGTGTCTGTGATTTATGGTCGGAGACCAATTTTCTCTTCGTTGTCGCGTCGAGCCGAGTGAATTTAGCGCAGTGACGCAGGCACGGAGACAGGCTCGACTATAGAGAAATTGAAGAGCTGTAGACTGGAAAACCTGAAACCGACGGCCTCCGACGGAGACTTGGCTAAGCTCGGACGGAATCAGGCATATGTTTTGAACGAAATACGAGGCTGCAGCCTGCATTGAGCGCCGGCGACCCGACTGGCCTTTAATCAATTCCAGCCGAGCCGCCGATTTTTAGCCACAACTAGAATACTGCATGCGTATTAAACGGCTAGGAAACGGCTGTTTAGTCGATCTTCTTTGGCAAACGGCCTTTAATCGTGCGTGATGGCGTCACGTCCTAGCGCCCTATCAGCCTCAGACACACCGGAAACGGGCCTCCCAGCTCAAATTAGCCCCGTATCACTCCTAGTCGACTGGAGCAATGTTTTGGATCAGACCCTAGAGCTTATCAAAGAGCCGACGTCCGGCTGCGGTCAGCGTGGGGTGTTGGACGACCGCAGTCTTCCGCCGCAGACGCCACCTTGATACGACTTCCGTCAGCCGTCAGCTCGCTCCAATCTCGCACCAACCAGCTGCCGTCAACATCCGATCATCACGGAAAATAGCCCGATGTGCGTCAGCCGGCCCTGTATCTATCCTGGCAGCGGCTTCAATCCCGACACGGGAAATGTCCTGTCCGCCACTGAAATTCGCCGTCCGAGCGGCGCAGAGGTAGGCGTTGGAGCCACCGACGTGTCTCGAATGAGGAGCCCTCCCTCGACCCTCCCCGCCCCATCCAAGGGGTGTGTGTGTGGGGGGGGGACAGGTGTGGCGCCTGCTGGAGGGTCCGGTCGATGGCAGCAGCAATCTGGTCACCACTGGGCATTGGGCGCCCACGTCGAATCAACGCTGACACCCACCGGACCTGTCTAGCCCTTTCAACAGGGTTACAGTTGAGATGACCCCTCAGAGCTCCCGGTGACCCCAGCTGACCTCCCACGTGCCTGCGGGTCACCGGAAGTGGGCGTGCCGCGGCACCAGCGCCGCAGCACACGCGCCGGCTCCGCAGGATCAATAGGCGCCGCGCCGCCGGCCGGTCGGGCGTCGGCCCCGCGGCTCCGCGCCGGTCGGTGGCCCGTTCAGGGGTCGACCTTCCTCTGAGCCGGCTCCCAGTTCACACACGAGGTACGACCGCGACCGAGGCGCCGTCTGAGGGCGGCTATTATCCCCGGGGGACGGCAGGGGCCGACAGACTATTGATTTTCGACTCCCCCTCTGTCGCGACACAGAACAATCGATGGCGGCACAAGTGACTCACTTGATTGCGATAGCGCAGTGAGCGGAGGGTGGGCTCAATTTCGGCGTGAGAACGTCCCAATCCCGCATGATGATTTCATATCTCGATCTGATGCTGCGTCTCTATGAGGCAACCGTCAGTCGGCGCAGCGCCTTTGAGGCTTCGAGAATGCAACCGGTCACAGATTTATAGTTCCTCTGTTCGACTGTTCCGTTTTCCGGTTCAGGCCATGGTAATTGTGTCATCCTACATTTACTCCTCAAAAGTCCAAGCCTTGTTTATATCGTTCAATATGCATGTAAAATCGACAGAAGAGTTTAGACTTTACATACCTACTATGCAAGCCAGGCCTTTTCATCAGCCAGTGCAATGAATCAGCGCCGACATATACATTATGGATAGTCAGCTTAGCAAACGGAAACACCTGATGCTCCAGCTAGGTGCCATTCGCATGGCGCCAGCCTGGTTTACCCAGACATGATACATCGGTCACAACAAGGAAGGTGGGATTAAGAAACCTAATACACATTCACAAAGCATAACCGATATATGCCACTGATACGAATCTACCGTGGGAAGGCTGTTCCATGCCGTTCACGTACTAACGCGGCGATAGAGCATGCAATTGCCTTTCAATGTCCATGAAGAGCCATATAGCGCTATTTGGCTGATTAAACGATCACATTAGCTGTCAACATCAATCTCCTGAGCCGCAGATGGATAGACACCGCTTCATGGCCGGACCCTATGCCATCCCACCCAATCTTAGACGATGAGGCTCTCTGTTTGGGGACGGACGGGGCTGATTAATGGCTCACTTGATCCCGTCTTAATGCAGGAAGCATCAGATCGAATAGGAAATAGGAAATATCCTTTTCTCACGTCAGGCGACAATCCCATTCATATGGCAATGGTGTTAATGATGATGCTTAGGATCATGAACTTTCTTGACCACTCGATCCATTGGCTTTGCACGATGTTCTTGTTCGCCTTCGATGACATCGTAAAATCGCCAGCCCTCGGACTAACAAACCCTTTTTGCCTTCACCAACTTGGACCCTGGCTTATCCCGGTCACTCCAGGGTCCTGTCTCCCCTGAATCCGGTCTCCTCAGGGTCGGGTCACTCCCGGGTCCGATCGTCCACCTTGTGCTCCCCTGCCGTCTCTCTTCGCTCACCTTAGCGTTGGGACTCCAGCTGCGTCGAAACCGGCCGGTGGTACCGTGCATCTGCGCGGCGACTTTGGCAGCCTGAGCCGGGTCGTAGACGCCTTCCAGCAGCTGCAGCCGGTTACCCGGCACTATACCCTGCGGCGGGGGGTCAGACGCTCAGGTCAGCTCATACATCACATGGTCGCCATAGACGGTCATCTGGCTGCTCCCCGGGGTGTCGTGGCGGTCAGGCCAGGTCAGCCGCCAGGTCACTGTTGTGGGCTTAAAAAAACACACACACACATTACAAGAAATGGTTCATTCCCATTTGCCACCCGAACCTCATGACGTCTGAGATAAACCGCTAAGCTCCAAAAGCCTCTGAACGACGCCAGCCGACCAGCTAACAAAGCATCCCGCTCGGCCGCCGCGCCGGCTAAACCTGACTGGTAACATACTGCCGGGACGTGCAGCGGTTAAACCGGCTTCAATCATCGCTCGTCAGCCTCTGTGGCCTTGCGATAGACGATCGCGCTCCTGTACGGACCGGTCCGGTCCCCTCCTCCTGTCTGTCTGGTGATATTTTGTATGCAGGGGCGTGTCTCGTGAGGTGTACCCACCTATCTCATCTGCCCATTATTCGGGCGAGGATGATGGGCAGACAACTGCCACCATCTTCCTCATGGTAATATTCCAGTCCAACAAATCACCGGCAACGTCAAAAACGAGCCAGCCAACGGACACGTTACCATGGCAACGCCAGTGAGTGTTTTCTGCTGACCTTGAGTTGACCGTCTGGCGTGCCGGAGTTGAGGGATGAGCGTGCTAATTAAACACTTCGAGGGCACTTCGTGGCGCCAGGAGTGTATTTAGTCAGTTCGGGCCATCATGAGCGCCCCTCCCAGCCCTCCTCACAGTCCCTCTCTCCCTCCAGGCTCCAGCCCACCAGAGTCCAACCAGACCTCCCGCGGCTATACGGAGTGACGAAGGAAATTAGGCTTCCAAACGCCCGAAACGGCGCCGCACGATCCCAGACAATTACCGTCAGCTGCTCAAAACGCGGGAGAGCTCGCGCTAAGGTGTCGCGACCACATCCAATGGAGTTCCGTCTTAGAACAGGCCGAATACAAATCGTTGCGATCCCGCTGAGAGGTAATTAGGTCGACAAGATTGTGCTCCACTGCTGACCTCGGAGTAAAACAGTGGAAATCTAATGCTCTAAATCCAATGTGAACATACAAAGTACCACTAAATGCGGTCCCCCTGAGCCCTACTGCCGACCTCTGAAGGAGCACAGCCACCAGTACTGCAGTGTTCCACTCCAGTGCCCTATCTGCCGTCCCCTGAAGGAGCAGAGCCACCAGCCCTGCACTCTGCAGGCCGCCCGTATGTCCCTACCTGCCGTCCTCTGAAGGAGCAGAGCCACCAGCCCTGCAGGCCGCCCGTGTTTTGTAGCGTCCCTACCTGCCGCCCTCTGAAGGAGCAGAGCCACCAGCCCTGCAGGCCGCCCGTGTCCTACCTGCCGCCCCCTGAAGGAGCAGAGCCACCAGCCCTGCAGTATCCCTCTCCAGTATCCCTCCCTGCCGCCCCCTGAGGGAGCAAAGTCACCAGCCCTGCAGTGTCCCTACCTGCCGCCCCCTGAAGGAGCAGAGCCACCCCTATAACCCTACCTGCCGCCCCCTGAAGGAGCAGAGCCACCAGCCCTGCAGGGCGCCCGTGTCTTACCTGCCGCCCCCTGAAGGAGCAGAGCCACCAGCCCTGCAGGCCGCCCGTGTTCTGCTCGACGACGGTCAGCGTGTCGCCTCTCCGGAAGGACAGCTCGTCTGGAGAATCGGCCAGGTTGTCGAACATCGCCAGAGCCATCCATTTCTGAAACAACGAGAAAATAAGAGTTAAACAGGGGTGATAAGAGGCATTGCTTAATGTAGGTTGATGTTGTGGATCAGCTAGGGTTGACTAAAAAAAGAAAATGTTAAAAAACCTACGCGAATATTTTGCATGATCAGCCCCCACTGTTCAGCAGTTGCTACACACAACAGGTGGCTGGTCTGTCGCCTATGACGCGTGTCGGCTATCCGCGTTGGGCGCTATGCGTCACAGGTTTCTCCCAAACTGCTATCGGCTGTTGACATTTCACAAACGGTTGACACCCAGTTCACCGCCCGGGTTACCCCGAAAGCTACCTCTGCAACATTTGACGGTGACCCCAGCGTCCCCAGCCCCATCCTTCCCTCTCTGGTGAGCGCGGCTGGGTACGACATCAAAGCCGCCGGTCGGGCGTCAGCCGCCATCGGCCCATTCAGCGGACATTGCACCGACATGTAGAGATGATGTACCGTCGGACGGACAGACATCACTGGCCTGCAGACATTGCAGAACGCCGTCCTGATGCCGACAGTTTGGCGTACCATGAGGAGTGAGCTGCTGACTGACCCCGCCCCTCGTCGGCTAACATGACAGAGTAGTCAGCAGACGGTCTCCTGCACCATCAGAGGTTTGTCCGGAATTCAGCTCACTTGGGCCTGTTTAGGCGGCACATTCTGTAAATTGTTTCAGATGTGCTGCAGCATTTCCCGCCGTGCTGGCGCGTGCCGTAATACCCCAGGGTCAACCAGGGTCAAGGAATGCCAACGACGGGTCAAGTAGCCCGTCATGATAATTGATAACGTCAAAATCAAGCTTCCAATAATAAGTAGTTCCAAGTAGGTATACATGCAACAATCAGCAATAGCAGTAACGGTTCGATGTCGGTCCAATGCCAACAGGGTTCACCTGAGCGGGTAACAGGCGCCAGCAGACTTCTGATTTGCGACCAGTTTTTACCCCCGCAACATCTGCCTTCCGCATCCCGAGTCGCTTTAACTCTCCCCTCACGCGTGATTTGGAGCCCGCCTCACAATGCCTCCCTGATTGTTTCCGTACTTTTTCTCGCAGCCCGCGAATAAAATCCCAAAATATCGCTCATACCAGCAATAAAGGTCATAAATCAACGGTGCGTTCTGTTTTTGTCACTGACCTACGCCCAGTATTCTATATTTAACCGGTCACTGGACAATAACTACCTAGATAGCGAGGGCCGTGGAGGAAAAACCATTTATCCATCCGCCTCGCCGGCTCTCCGCCCTTTGTCCCTTCTCTCCAGCTCCACCATATTATCTCCGGCGCCCTGACACCAATGACGTGAGCAGTCACGTGACCTGATGACGTCACAGGGTACGAAGATAGCCCGCCGGGCGCCGAGGCCGGGCCTGTCAGCGGCGATTGTCAGCCAAGTGACAGCCGGGTGACAGCCGAAATTGGAACTCGTATTGACGGTTCGACGCGCTGCGTGCGTGGTCTTGGCGAGGAGCATTGGAGAGCAATTAGCACCAGGCATGGACAGACTTTATCATAGGCGTGACAAAGACTGCTTTATTATAGGCGTGACAAAGTCTGCATCTCAGCGTGACCTGAACGTGACACGCGAGTGACCTATGCGTGACCCGAATGTGACCTGTGGTAGGGATGTGGGAGGATGAAGATAATCCATGCCTGATTCGGCAGTTATGTATGAAGGATAACGAAGAATGCTGGTCGTCCATGCATTAGGTCACAAACTAAACAGATTGCAGGTCGCTTGGTCCTTAAGCGAATTACCAACTCGTCCAGCAGTTCCTGAGGCGGCACCGGGCGCTCAGCCGGTTTCCGGACTCTAGGAACCCACTCTAGGGGCGCCACTCCTGGGGCCGACTGCGGCGCCGGTGGAGGTCGCCATAAGTGTAATGGTGTCAGTGAGGCGGTCCCCCGGGCTGCGCCGCAGAGCCGGACGTCGCTCCTCGGTCACGTACACATAGTCAAGGTGAGGGGGGCCGCCGCCGGCGGACCGGCGCCGCGCGCGTCCCTTCCTCATCACACACCGGCCCAGGGCGGGGTGGCCTGAGTGAGCCGTCCCGCGGTCAGAAGTGGAGAAAACTGGACTCAGACCGGCCGCTACTTTTCCCTGATATTTGAGGACAAAGAGAGACAGATTGCTGCTGATCCAATGTTCAACGTTCACATTCAAGCGTCCAGTTCGATCAGCCCAGAGACGTCCAGTCGCGAGCAGAGTTCACGCCATTGTCGAATGTTCAAACTTATTCGCTGCCCGCTGGTCCATTAAATCATGTCAAACGTAGTAACAAAGCGGTCACGAAATTTGGCCACACACAGTAACATCAGTAGCTCTATATTTTTGCCATAGGACGCTTTGTTACTATAGAGTAAAGGCGTCTCTAGATTGGCAAAGCTGTATCTGTCATGCATCATTCCCGACGAGAATCCATATCCATCAAAACCCGGCCCGTGGCACACCCTATCATTCCCCGAGGCAATCATCACCCTATAACACCTCAGTTCTCCCTGCACTGCCCCGACGTGCAATATTCCCCAGAGCCCCCGATAGTCATCGGCAGAGAGCAGTCATCAGCCTGAGAAGCTGAGAAGGCGTAAGGTGGCCCGATTGGAGACGCCGATAGCGGTGGGAAATTGCTCCAAAGTACCGGCCGCCTACTGCTGCCGGCCACCCTCCGAGCGGCAGGCACCCTAGCCGCCCCCGCCCCCGCCCGAGCCGGGGACCGCCCGGGCGGCCCGCGCCGCACCAGGCGGCTATATCGGTATCGGCAAACACCCCGACACACACACTGCGGGGCAATGTGCGCCGAACGCTGAACGTGAACGGGGGAGGGGGGACGCAGATCCGGTTCCGTGCACCAGGCTCCGGAAACTGGCGCTCGGCGAGAGGTGCGAGACCCGTCAGAACGCGACCGCTAGGGCTGACTTCGGGTCGCGAAAGGTGCCAAAACTTGAGTACCTACATAACAGGGTTGTGCTTGACTCATGAGTCGAGTCAGATAGTTGACTCAACTCTGACTCAGATGAGTCAGGTTTGAGTCGAGTCGGATAATGTTGAGTTGTTGAGTTGAGTCAGAGTTGAGTCAGTAAAATAACTTTTGACATTGAGTTGAGTCAAAAACATTTAGGAACATGAGTCAGCTGACTCATCTTTCTAGAAACAATATATATAAGCTTTTCATTCTCCCCCGCTTAACAACTTAGGCCTGGCCCTGCTGCCGGATTTTTTTTTTCACCCCCCCCCCCCGCTCAACAGTGGCGCAGCCAGGGGGGGGGTGAAAGGGGTGAGATCTCACCCCCGTCTCATATCCTAGGGGCCCACCGTCGATTCGAACTGTAACGTTATGCAGCCTGACAATTTTTTATCACTAATGTCAAGGTCCGTCATAGGACTGAAAAACAGTTTTCAGGCCTGTTAGCCCCCCTTTAGGATTTATAGTCCCATTTTATTATTTAAGGGTGTGCATCCAAGGCCTAGAAGGGCCCGTTCCATGGCATGAGAGGGCCATTTCAGGCCTGAGAGGGCCCGTTTCAGGTCTGTGAGAGCCCATTTCAGGCCTGAAGGGGCCCAGTTAAAGCTTGAGAGGGCCCATTTCAGGCCCTAAAGGGGCTGTTTGAGGCTTGAGAGGGGCCCATTTCAGGCCTGAGAGGGCCCATTTGATGCTTGTGAGGGCCCATTTCAGGCCTGAAGGGGTCCATTTCAGGCCCTAGAGGGCATGTTTGAGGCCTGATAGGGCCCATTTCAGGCCTGAGAGGGGCCCATTTCAGGCCTGAGCGGGCCCATTTCAGGCCTGAGGGGGCCCATTTCAAGCTTGAGAGGGCCCATTTCATGCCCTAGAGGGCCTGTTTGAGGCCAGAGAGTGCCCGTTTGAGGCCTGAGAGGGGCCCATTTCAGGCATAAGAGGCACCATTTCAGACCTGAGATGGCCCAGTTACGGTATGAGGGGCCCTTTTTTGGACATGATAGGGACCATTTCCGGGCTGAGGGGCCTATTTCAGGTCTGAGAGGGCCCATTTCAGATCTGAGAGGGCTAATGTCAGGCCTGACAGGGCCCATTTCAGGCCCTTGAGGTCCTATTTGAGGCCTGAGAGGGGCCCATTTCAGGTCTGAGAGGGCTAATGTCAGGCCTGAGAGGGCCCATTTCAGGCCCTAGAGGACCTATTTGAGGCCTGAGAGGGTCCACTTCAGGCCTGAGAGGGGCCCATTTCAGGTCTGAGAGGGCCCAGTTCAGGCCTGAGAAGACTCATCCCAGGAATGAAATGATCATCCTATGTGTGGGAGGGTCCGTACTCCGTGCCTGGTCTGGGTCTGAGAGGGCCTATCCCAATCCTGATTGAGCCGATATCATGTTTGATATAGGTCAACTCACCACATGTATATTGATGGCCCAGTTCATGTCTAATGGGCCCATCTCAAGACTCAGAGATTTTATGCTTCAGGAACTAGGAAGCAAGCATACCCCAAGCGTGAGGGGGCCCATAGAGGTTTTTGAGGCTCATGGAGCCTGGAGGTCCCGCAGTACGATATGTCAGCCTCTGAGAAGGCCATGCAGGGCCCTTAAGATGCCAAGCCGACATCTGAAAATTCCTCTTCTCTTCAGGCCTGTGCCTGCCTCACCGCCCGGCCCCACCCTGACGTCTAGGGGTTTGACGCCTAGGTATTCATCAGGACTCCACACCGGTCCATGATGGCTCCAAACTGACACCTGAGGCTCCTGCACCGGCTTTTGAGGGGCCCACCGACCTCTGATAGCCACCACGCAGGTCTCAAAAGACCATGTCGATTGTTGATAGCTATTAGCTAACCCCCCAAGTCTTGGAAGGCCTGTGCTCTATGCAGATTCTTGAGGGCTTTACGTGGGCTTGTAAACATCCCGAGCTGGCTCTAACCTAGCTCGACCGCGCCCCGCAGAGCAGGGCCCCAGGCTTTCCAGTTTTACGCCCCTGAGGGGTGTTTGAATATTCCCTTCTAACCTGACTCCAGGGTCACGTAGCGACAAGTGCGGCGGTAGGCGGCTTTCTAAAGAGCGTCGAAAATCATGGAGAAATTACTTCAGTCATGTTGCAGTTCAGACCAAAGCCCACGTCATCATGTTCATCGAAGGAAAAGCTTCGCCTATTTCGACACTCGAGGACATATGTATAAAGCTACAGCGCGCTGCAAGTGGGTTCGATAGCTCTCTAACGCGTGCAATCAACCATGGGCGGGGGGGGGCGTATCGGCCAAACCCGTCGACCCGATCATAATTTAAGAAGGCTAGAAAGACGAGAAAAGCAACAGATAGCTGTAGGATGCTTTAGAATCGTAGAGGTCATTTTTCGATTAGGTCATCGCTGAGGTCATCGAGGATGAAATTATGATAAAATTATGATAAACACAAAGACAAGATTACGACGAAAAAATTCTAGTTTTTATATTTTCACAAATAACCGTATAACTCGTGAACCAAAGAGCTAGAGCTTCGCGGAACAACTCATTCGATAGGCCTTTCAAAACGCTGTCGCTTTTAAGATTTGACCTCAATGCCTCATGTCAATGGTTTGGCTACAGAGCAGAGGGCAAAACCATCTAAATAGTCGCATTTTACCAAAATAGTTTTGCTAAAAACTTTTGCAAGAACTTTGGTGAGAAAACTTATGAGAAATTTACTTTGTCATCATTCTCTCGTTAACATGCATCGAATGTTAACACCTATAATTTCACATAAAAAGTTCAACTTCAAAATGTGACCGCAGATCAAGGTCATGGCCCTTACCTACTTGAGAAGTTCATGATGGTCATCAACTCATCCGTATGTATGATCTAACACCTTCAAGACAATTTCATTACTCTACCTCGTCTCCTATATCAAAAGAAATAGTCGAAAAACTGATGTTGAGCTTTTTTAAAAGCTTTTTGACCTAGCCCGACCATTTGAGTGGCCGCTGGCCATCAATTGCACGCTGTCCGTCAAATATGGGCAGAATGGTCGTGTTTCTGTAAATATGCTGTTGTTTTTTTACGTGCCTCTTCAAATCAAGAGATATTTGTCCTTTTCCCCGATTTGGCTGGTAATGATCAGGACAATGATCTGAACTTTCGTTGTTGGTAAGGGGCCCCCATTAGGTTGAGGGGGGCCCACTTTGCTGGGGGGCCCATCGCGAACGTCTCTCACCCCCGTCGCCAGAGTTCTGGCTGCGCCACTGCCGCTCAACAACTTTTTTATCTGAGTCAATTGTGAGTCAACACACTTGACTCAACAAAAAATTTGAGTCAAGTTTGAGTCAACTCATATTTTCATTGAGCCGCTTGAGTCATGAGTCGAGTCAAGGGAAAAATCAGCTCCTTGTTTGAGTCAGAGTTGAGTCAGGGCTTCCTGAAGTTGAATGATGAGTCGAGTCGGCAAATTTTTTTGAGTCGAGCACAACCCTGGTACATAATAACCAAAAACTTTGTTTTTACAGCCTCATATAGCAACATAGAATATCTGATCTGTCTCATAGAGATCATAGTCCAGTACAGTCTCGTTAGAATTTCAACTGCCGCATTCCCCTCTGGTCACAATAATCACGCCCAGTCACGGACGTCACGATGGTCACCCCCATCACACACCTGGGTCAGCTCATGACGCGCCTCCCCTCCGACCGAAGGCTGATCGCCTCTGGAATTCGCTAAGACGCTCCCCGGTCCGGAGGTGTGACTCAGTGTGAGGGCACGTTCCGGTCCTCTGACCTCTGTGGTCGCCTCTGAGGGATTCCAGCCACGATCGCCGCCGGCACGGCTCTGAGGCTCGGCGAGCGAGTGGAGAATGCAAGGGATGAGGAGAGAGAGAGAGAGAGAGAGAGAGAGAGAGAGAGAGAGAGAGAGAGAGAGAGAGAGAGAGAGAGAGAGAGAGAGAGAGAGAGAGAGAGAGAGAGAGAGAGAGAGAGAGAGAGAGAGAGAGAGAGAGAGAGAGAGAGAGAGAGAGAGAGAGAGAGAGAGAGAGAGAGAGAGAGAGAGAGAGAGAGAGAGAGAGAGAGAGAGAGAGAGAGAGAGAGAGAGAGAGAGAGAGAGAGAGAGAGTGATGCATATGCAATGTTATTATAGAATATCGCGACAAGAAAAGCTCAAATGAGCCAGGTGAATAAGGCTCAAGAGTCAGAGCTCGACAACATACGATATCGTGAGACCAGACCAACCCTCAAAGGAGAGGGATATAAATATCTCGGTAGTCGGTCGACCGGAAGGGTCTACCGGGGTTACCCCGTCTCCTTCCGGTCAGTCACGGCTGAACGCTCCATCGGCGTCGGGAAGTCTCATCTCCTCGCTCTCGCCTCATCTCCCCTCATCTCCCCTGAGTGTCGTGCTGAGTAGGGGCGCGGCTGCACACGTCTCCCCTACCGCCCCGCCAACCGATGTCTGGGAGCGGACCAGCCCAGCCGTTCACATCCCACGACAGACGGCGCCGTGCACGACATATGGCAGCGGACGTGCATCGTATGGGGCGGACGTGCCCTGAGAGGTGACACAGCAACACTCGGCGGTAACCGAGCGGAGCGAGACGGCCCATCTCGGGGCCGTTTGAGCCCTCCCCCACCGCCGCCGCTGCCAGCGCCAGCGGTCCCCCGCAGAAGGGGAGCTGTTTTGCCCGCAGGGGACCTGTTGCGGCCGGGAGAGCCTGGCATCTTGATGCCGGGACTGGAAGTGGGGACCGGACGGTTCAGACCCCGCCGCCCACCGGGAGACGGACCAGCTGTGTCCGCAGCGGCTCAGGTTGCAGCGCCCCGGTGCACGTCACACCCAGACGCCTGTTGAAGTCACGGGACCGAGCTGGGACGACGGCCCACACTGTGACCTTCAGGTCAGACCGAGGGCACTGAGTGCTGTTGGTCGCTGTTTGTGTGGAGGTGATAGTGATACATTTATTTCACATGCTGTGAGGACAGTAGAGTTGTGAGAGGTCGTGTAGTGTATAACACGAGGCATCTAATTGAGATTTAACGTAGAGATGCGTTAAAGTTTAAGGGCATCAACCTGTCCTGTTAAAAGCATAATGCACGTTAAGCTGTTTTTCTTATATGTTTGTCCAAGCAGCCGCTTAATGCTCTAGAGAAATCTCAGAACAATCAACCCCTTCTCAGTTCTCTGCATCCGACTAAATAGATAATGGTTTGATGTGCTGGAGAGACTAAGCGGTAAGCTGGCGCCTAGTACCCGTCATGTCGCCACTGCAGCCGCCCGTGATCACCTGACATTTCGCAACCACAGCGTCTCCCCAGTGACCCCTCTGACCCCTGCTGACCCCTGACTGACCCTCAGAAGACCCCTTGTTCCGGTCCGAGCAGGCCTGAGCCGCCACTGCCAATAAGCTCCAGTCCACACACCGGACGGGGAGGGACAAATCACGGCGTCTGCGCACTCCATCACCCGTGACCCACTAGCCCCCCCCCCCCCCCGCTCCCCTCCCCTCCTGATCATCCGCCGACCTTGCTCGCCGGCCGCTCCGGCGTCTGACCGGAATATTAATCAGCGGCGTACACAAATTGAAACGCAGCCGACCGCCGCGCCAGGCCGCTGCCGTGATGTATGTGAAGCCGGCAGCTGCCCGGCGGCTGTCCGGCAGCTAACCAGCTGTCCGACACCAAAGGATTGCCGGTCACTCGCGCCGCCCCGGTACTCACTCACTCGGACACAAACTAACCCACCAACTAACGACGAACTAATTTGTGCCCGAGTCGCCAGCGGCCCCGGCGACCTCGGCCGAACGAGCAGACACCCCAGTGACACCGCCGATTATCTCAATGACTGAGAGGGGTAGCAACACGCCGAGACAAGATTACTTTGTCCGAGCGGCCGCCAGGCACTCATGACAGGCTCTATCCCGAGGACAGCTCGTTGGCCAACTGCCATGGTGGACGGCCAGACAGTGTCACCAGTGGTGTCAGACTGGCCGTGTCAGCAGCTGTGTCAGTGGTAGTGTCACATCTGACACGTCAGTGGCACGCCCATGGCACAGGGCCTTCGTGACGCGCAGTCCCTCCGAGGTCAAACATCAACAAGGTCAAATGGGTCGAGAGTGGACAGCTTTGAAGAGAGGGAGGGAGGGGAGAGCGGGGGAGGGTTGGGTCTGATTGAGAGAAGGCGCTGTTGAGAGGTCAACTGACAGTGGGCTGCAGCGTGCAGGGGCGCCAAACGTGTGGGCAGGGAGGGTCGGCGGGGGAGGGACGGGGAGGGATCAGCGGGGAGGGGACGGCAGGGAGGGACGGACGGGGCGGGGTGAGGCCCGAATTAGTGCCAATGAATGGTAGGGTTGGGCCGGTGGGACAGCAGGGCGGAGTGAGGGGAGGGGTGACCGGAGCCCTCACCAGCTGACAGCCCAGCGGTAACACAGTGCGGTCAGGCCGGCTGCAACCCGAGGGCGTGGTCCGCCGCACTGCGGGGCCCGTGTGTGGATTATGGGAGGCGGGTGGGGCCGGCGAAGGCGAGCCACTATCACCACCAACCAAAGCCGTTAATCCCACCCCGTTAGCTGCAGTTTTGACCAGAGCCGTCGTTAGCACCATCATTAGACACGGGAGGCGGCTCGGGGTCCGAACCGGGACGGTCGTCCCTTTGCCCGGCGTCAGTTCGCACTCGACGGGTGCCAAAAGCGGCACACCCGGGCCTCTAATGCGCTCTACCGGCCCGATGGGTAAATGGTGTCACAGGTCGATCCGGCGCTGTTTTGCCCATTCACGCCCAGGTCACAGTGAATGGCTTTGTTCAGGAAGTTTTTGCTCGAAGATCAAACGGCGCCGACTATTATGTGTCAGTGCGAAAAATGGTTCGGCTTCATCAAATCATGCCAGTACACGCCCAGTAAAGAGCAGGTATTTCCATTGAATGGGACTGAGTGAAGTATAGGTGTGCACGGTGGCGCACCCTGAAGAAAACATTGAAAATCGGAGGGTGACGCTCAAAACTCAAACCACCGTCTTTCTACCAATTGAGCAGCATGAGCTTCGTTGAGTGACATTGAATGCATTAATGCATCCATACAACAGCCAATTACTTCTATCCAAG
Source organism: Amphibalanus amphitrite (assembly GCF_019059575.1). Taxonomy (NCBI): domain Eukaryota; kingdom Metazoa; phylum Arthropoda; class Thecostraca; order Balanomorpha; family Balanidae; genus Amphibalanus; species Amphibalanus amphitrite. Next base: position 1,043,235 of record NW_024881606.1, on the reverse strand, counting down.
CTATTACTCTGCCCATGTGCACGCTTTCCCCAATCCCGCCTTCAGCACACCAACAGGTCAGAGCGCGGAACTATCAAAAAGAAGCCTGCGACAGCCGCAGTCCCCACAGCGTGTGACCGCGCTGAAAATTAGCAGCCTCGATCACCACCGTCTGCGAGAGTCGCGGCGCACCGGCGCACACAATGTCGCCAATCGCGGCCACAACATGTTTGCGCACCGTGCGTCGATGACCTGCGCCACGGCGTGTGGGCGACGATTGCGGCGCACACGGTGCGCCGGGTATGTCTCAGAGGTGACCGGGCAGTCACCGGACCGTCGCGCGGAGCCGGCGCGAGCGGGGGCGGGACGCAGTCGGCAGGTCAACAAGTTAGCACCGCGCCCGACTGCCCTCGAGATCAACGGACCGAGTTTAGGGCCGACTAATCCCAGAGCGGCGAGGGCGGAGGGACGGCCGACGAGGAAGGTAACGCATTGGGGCAGGTCTGTATTGCATGCATTATTCAGTGAGTTGGGAAGCCGGTCGGACGGCAGTGATTTGTCACCGACCTGGCGCAGCGGGAGGCCGGAGGAACGGCGGGGCTTCGACGCATCGGCCTGATTACAGACGCTGGGAACCGACAGAATGGCTCTGATTCAACTTCCTTGAGGTTCTCCGCGGACTGCGCAGTCTGTTCCCAACTTTACCAATACTTTCATCGCGACGCACCAGGAACTAACTCAGCACCTGCTTCTTGCAAAACTTCCCGGTGCGTTTTCTGCCGTCCAGCGGCGGGAAGATATGGCTGAGTGCCAGGGGCGTAATCACTCCTCAAAAAATGGGCTGGAAATAACTCCCTCCGGGGGCGGCATCAAATGCCAAGGGAAGGGCGGCACTTGTGTTTCGGGAGCCAGAGGTGAGTACTTGAGGGCATTTACTGTGTCGCTGTTGTGTGTCAAATTCTTACGCTTTGTGAAATACGAACAATAATCAGCAGTCAACTGACTACACGTTATAAGGGGCAGACGCAGAGAACACGCCACAGCTCTGGTGTTCGAGATACTGGTACTTTATGCGGTAGATATGCATGCGTAAGATGGGTGGTCAGCCCGCTGCTGGCAGTTGGACTTTGCTACTACGCACCGGATTGATAAATGATAGGCACACTCTTCAATAGTTCACTTCATTCAGGTGAGTTCAATTGCAATGGGATCTGACCATGGGCGTCGAAAGCGGGGGGGGGGGGGGGGCCTCAGCGGTCTCTAAGGGCCCTTACCGGCCTCAGGGCCCTTACCGGCCAGAGCGTCCTAACCAGCCTGAGGGGCCTTACCGGTCCATTAGGGGCCAGCTCTAGGGGCCCCAGGCCACACCCGTCTGTGACGGTCCCAGACTCCCACAACAATTTCTTTGAGGGCCCCGTAATGGCGACTGATAGCCCTCACCGGCGCCTCTGAGGGCCTAAACAGGTCCCGAAGGTCCCCCACACGGGCACGAGGGGCCCTGTGGCGCCAATTGGCCGTTGAGGGTTTACTGACCATATTTCTGTCATATTTCGACTCAGAAGTGCCCCACAGGGCTCGTAAGGACATCCCATGGGCCCCTGAGTAGCCACACTAAGTTCTCCATAAAGGCCCTACGCCACCTTCTGAGTGTCCCTTGCTGGCTTCTGAGGGCCGATCGCGACGAAACTGTAAGTGCCCTCGCGTTTATCAATTTTACACCTAACCTTAAAATTTAATGACCCTGACCCTAATGACCTTTGACCTGTGACCTACTTTTCGAGACCATGTTTGGCCGGAATCGCGATTCGGCTGATGTCGGCTCGCATTAGCCGCGCGTTTGCAGTCTTTTCGTGGTTTCAAGCTTTCAAACATGGGATATGATGTTGCTCCCATGCATTAGGGTGGGTGTGACGTGTCAACTGTCAAGGTCACCGGAAGGTCAGGTCAGGTCATTGACCTTTGATAACCTCGGTTCACTTTTTCGAGTTTTACATGTTTCTAGGCTAGTTTTTTTTTTTTAGCTGAATTCGAATTTAGCAACCATTTGAACATTTACCAAGTTAGTTTTGGTGCCTTCGTAACATGTTACAAGCTGTCAGAGGCGGTTACCACCTACTACGAATACCCGGCAAAACCCTTACTGGTTGACCTGACCTGACCTGACTCGACCTGGCCTAAATGCATTAAGACATCATCTATTATCATAACTAACATGATATTCGTAAACAGCACCCTAAAAAACCCATAGTAACCACGTTTTACGACGTTCGAACTGGTCCCGATTTTCCCGACTTTTGGGTCATTGACCTGACCTGGAAGGTCAACCGATGATCTAGGACCTTAAAATTGGGTATCATCGGCTTCCTCTCGTCACGGGCAACACGCTCGTTTTTTCCGCGAAGCTCTAGGTCGATCAGGGGCGAAACGGCAAGGGGGGCCAACGGACCCCCCCCCCCCTTATACGTTCGTGGCTGGAAAAACACCAATACGGGCGAGGGTTAAGTCCTTTATCACCTCGCTAAGCTTCAATCCCATACCGGCCTTCGGAAGGCACCACGCCAGTGCACTCACTGCCCCACACGGGCAACTGTAAAGGCTTCACACTGATCTCTCTTGAGTCTCACACCGGTGCCTTCCTCTGAGGGTCCCATACCGGCTCATTGCCCACGGCCCGGCCACTCACCGGTGATGCTGAGAGTCCTCACCGGTGACTCTGAGGGTCCTACACTGAAGACTCTGGAAGCCCCCACCAGCTTCTAAGAGCACCACGCGACGCCGGCCTCTGAGGGTATCACGCCAAAACCTCAACGGATCACACACCCGCCTGTGAGAGCACCACGCCGACGACGCCTCTGAGAACCTCAAAGGGCTTGACCAGTGCATCTCTGAGGGCGTAACACTGGCATTTTAAGGCACCACGCTGGTCTTTGGGTGCCCAACGCACAGGCCTTCTGAAAGCAGTACTCAACTTTTAAGCAGCCACGCTTAACTCTCAGAGCCCCACACCGGCCTCTGATGGCCCCTAAGCTTTCGAGCCTGCCTAAAGAGGACCCATTCCAGGCGTGAGCCTGCAGGACGGGATCCAGCCAAAGACCTCAGCCACTCAAGGGCCCCACAGTAGACCGAGGACTCTTTCAAGTGCTCAGCTTTACTCTTGAGTCTTGCTGCGCGCTCAGGGCACTACTCGTTGGCTCGGAATGTTTACATCAAGCAATCACACAGGGCCTTTTCGCGACTTCGATGGTTGTTTGCGATCAGAGCGTCTCACCTGACGCTCTCATGGGCTGAATTCGCATAGGCGAATCCCTTTGACTTATCGAGCCCAAAATGTAACACTTTGTGTTGGGCAGCGTACAGAGCCCGCCAAAACGTGCGCACGTCCTTCATTTGCGCACGTTAAGAGTAGCAACCAAACTGTGATACCTAGTCATGGAATTATGAATCCCCCGGTCCGCACGATGTTTACCTATCGGAGACGTTTCAGCACAATTCGCCAAGTCAATGCGTAGTTATTATATGTAAACAGCAGCAATTTAAGCACCCCTGACTGAGCTATCGCAAATATTCGCCAGGGCTAGGGGCGAAAAACGCCCCCCGGGCCAGCGAGGGCTAGCATTCCGGGGAGAGGTGGCACAGCGCCTGACGAGAGCAGCACAGACGTCGATGGAGCGTTATAGGGAGGGGCGAATCATTAAACCTTTTGACGCATTCTGGGAAGGGGAGGCGCGTAAGGGCAGAAAGGCGTCTGGGGAGGGGCGGCACGTAGCGGCGGCAAGGTGCCTTGGGAGGGTGGCGCCGACTGCGATAGAGCATTGTGGGGAGTGGCGGCTTGTTGAGGGCGGCAGGGTGTTGTGGCGAGGGGCGGCACATACAGGGTGTCCGGAAATTGATTGCACACTGCCCATATTCACGTATCTCGCACGTGCTCCCGCCAAACCGGTTAGGGAGGTTCGCGACCCCGCCCCCGGGCACCCCAGCGTGTCAGGTGATCACGTGACCCAGCAGGTGACCTGACCCCAGCCGCAGTGAGTGGCCACAGGTCGCTTTCCGAGAGGTAGTCTTCGCGCGCGGACCCCATATCGAGAATAGTGAGGGAGCACACTTTGACGACGCGCTACCGCGCGGTTGGAATGGTTGAAGCCGGGATGACGGTAGGCGATGTTGCCCGACAAGTGGGCGTATCTCGCCGTACCCTTCATTACTGACTGGTTCTCGACCACAGCGGTGCAGCACTGGAGAATCGTAAGGACCATGGGAGAAAAACTGTGCTGAGCAGTGTGGCCAAAATCGTGCTCGCTAAGGCCGTGCTGAAAAGACGCCAATCGACGCGGAAACTGGCTAAAAAAAAACTGACTGAGAAGGGTCAAGCGGTGTCGAAGACCACTGTTCACAATTACATGGCCCAGTGCCTGGGTCTCAAACCGCTCAATCTGCGCCGGCAGCCAAAACTGGCCGAAGCCCAGAAGCGGAAGCGTCTGCCGTCTGGTATTTGCCCGGGAGCAGAAGAACTGGACCATTCAGGACTGGCGGCGCGTCTTGTTCAGCAATGAGTCTGTGTTCGAGCTCATGCACCCGCTGAATCGCCAGAACGAGCGCGTCTGGGCGCACAGCAGTGCTGAAGTGCCTGCCATCGACAAGGTGAAGCAGCCGCTGAAAATCATGGCCTGAGCCATGATGAGTCATTAGGGCTTGTCAGAGCTCCACATCGTCTCCCGCGGTCAGACCGTGACGGCCCAGTACTACGTGAAGGAGGTCCTGAAGAAGTCGGCAGCGTCGGCGATGAAGCGGAAGAGGAAGACGGGGCCGCCAACACAGGTCGAGCTGCTCCCGAAGATGTCCGAGGCGATCTTCCAGCAAGACGGTGCTTCAGCTCATCACGACGCCAGCACTCAACGGTGGTGCTGGGACAACTTCCCAGGGCTTTGGGACAAGGGTGTATGGCTGGGCAACAGCCCTGACCCGTCTCCCATCGAGAATTTGCGGGCTATCGTGCAGAGCGAGCTCGACATGATGGAGCCGGCTACCACCGAGCAGGCGCATATCAGGAACCTCCAGCGAGCGTGGCTTAGCATTAGTGTAGAGATACTGTATAACCTGATGTGTGGCATGCCCGACCGTATGAGGGAGTGTGTGCGATTGGGTGGAGGGTATATCGGTAAATAAACCATGACCCATGCATGTTTTGTTTCCTTGTAAAGTGGACTAGAAGAGTGTGCAATCAATTTCCGGACACCCTGTAGTGGGCGCCAAGATACTCTGGGGAGGGCGGCAAGGCGTTTATGGAGGGTGGCACAGACGGTGGTAAAGCGTTGTGGGGAGGGGCGGCACATTGGGGGCGGCGGGGTTTGTGGTGAGGGGCGCCACATAGGTACAGGGCGCCAAGGCACTTCGGGGGGTGGGCGCACATATGGCGATAGAGCATAGGGCGGCGGGAAGTTGTGGCGAGGGCAGCACATAGAGAGCGCCGAGGTAGGGGAGGGCGGCACAGACGGCGATAGAGCTATATGCGGAGGGGCGGCACATTGAGTGCGGCGGGGTTCTGTGAGGGGCGGCACATGAGAGCTCCGAGGAACTTGAGGGGAAGTCGGTGCGGAGGGGCGGAAGGACATCTGGGAGGGGCGGCATGTAGAGGGCACCTAGTTATTTTAGTGAGGAGCGGCACGTTGAGGTCAGGCGTATAGTGGACCGAGCAGTGCCGTTTCTTTTTTCTTGGTTTTGAAGTCCGCGAGTCCCGCAATTGCAGTTTTCCTCTACCGGGGGCGGCATTTCAGCATCCCAAAAATGGGCTGGAATTTCCAGCGTTCCAGCGCGGTGGTTACGCCCATGCTGAGTGCTCGTCGGCACTCAGCCGCGCGGACACTTCTGGGTCAGCAGCTGGGTTCTTTCGATCGACGGGCTCACCTCCTCCCTCCCCTCCCTCTCCTCCACAGCCCCCGTCGCCGACGGCAGTTCGTCTCTGTCTGTTCGCTAAAAGAGCCAATTCCTTCAGCTGTCCCGGGCGTGGCAGGAGCGGTACGGTCTGCCACTCTCCGACCGGTCACGAGAAGGTGCTTCGCGAGTCACGAATTACGACAAGGGCTCTTCGCCGGACGTCAGGAGGGATGTCTACGGGTCTGGGAGGGGAGGATCGCAGGAAGCGGTGAGCCTCCAGACAGCCTCCTGGGAACTCGGCAAAGAAAGGAGGAAGGAAGGGGAGTGCGGTCAGTGAGAGATTAGTCATCAAGAGGGTGGGGAGCGAGGTCAGCCAGCCGACAATCTTCCTACCTGGAAGTCGTTGATGTGGTAAATGGTACGAGTCAATAAAACCTCAGCTCTACAAAGCACACTATACCATCGATCACAAAGGCTCAGCCACAGAGGACTGGTGTTCTGCTGTGCAAATCATAACCACAAGGAGAGAAGTACCCTCTCACATGGTTCTCGCGACAATGCTTCTAAGAAATATCTCATGTCGGTGACAATAAAATATTCTGTTCAGCTGCGGGAAAGAGCTGGACCCTCGTAGCCACGGACGTTGGACACAAGTTGGACACAGCTCAGAGAAAACTGAACGAAGGCTGGGCCGCTTGTATCTAATAAAGTTGTTTTTAGCTATCTCCTCACGACAGAGCAGTTGTGATGAAACCGGACTATGCTATCTTGTAGCCGTCGCAACACCAGTCAGGCGAGCGCACGGAACTTTCGGCCGAACTGGCCCCTGGGGCGCCCTCGGAGCCAGCCGTCTCCGTTCCATTTTGCCTGACACCGACATTCAAGTCAGTAACCCCGCTAGTCTGTCGGGTCAGGTCGGAGCCGACAGCCGATCTAGCACGCCTGTCAACACACTGATCTTCTCTCACCCCATGAATCTCAGACTTTTTCAAACCACACTCCTCATTCGTCTTGTGCCAAAAAGTGACGGCGCGTAAAACCTTTCGCCACCTCAGATGCCCCGAGCAAACATCTCGAGGGTGCCGTTTGGCGGGACAAACCAGTTCCGATCCGCCGAGACAGCAGTAGGTTTCGAAAACGTCACCAGCCCCCACCCCCCCACCCCCCAATGACGTCCCCAAGCCCCCCAGCGACGTCACCGTCCTCCCTCGGCAGCCAGCTGACGATGTCTTTGGCTCGGTCAGTGACGCGCGGACGGCAGAACGATGAATGGCGGATCCTTCCCAAACTCTGTCAGTGGGGCGGCGAGAGAAGACGGCTGGCAGTATCCGCTGACAGTGACACTCAGTGGCGACCAACGTACCGAGAAATCGTGATCGATCCGCGATCTAGAAAATTGGTTCAATTTTCTTATTGGTCAAAACTGGTTAAGGTCGCCTTTTGAGACAGGCGTGGTCTATGGACATTGAACAGTCGTGGACTCGTGTTGCCACCGAAAACATAACTATGGTTTGCCTGGGAATGTACAAAACGATGCCTCGCTGGACTGTTATCGAGATAACTGCGGTGTCCTGGGAACAGCGCACGATGTGCTATCGCACGAGACTGACCGCAGACTCGTGATCAGATCATATTGTGATCTATCGTTCTCGTGGTTTCTCATATTTCTGTAGCAATTTTAGACGATCAGGCAGCCAGGCTATCCGTCACGGAGTAATTCGCCTCTTTGTCCGAATGTACACGACAAAACGATGGCGTTACAAGACACGAAATGACGGCCCAGACAGCTCCATGAGCTAAATTATCAGTCATCATTTGTAAATGTTTCCCGCAGTTATGGTTGATGTGTCAGGCCACATACAAAAATCAATACTTAGAAGTTTGTGTACGTCAATGGATGGTCTTCATTCTTGCATGCATGCCATTCCGTTCACAGTAGCAGGCGAATGTTGCAAGTGACGACTGCAGTCATTCATTGCAACACCATGTCTGCGCTAGCTGCAAACCATGGCTGTGCATCAAAGTGTGGCTGAGTGCGCAGTCGGTGGTATTTCCAAATAATATATGCAGATGCTGTCATGAATGAATGTCACTATACGACTTCTGTTCCTAGCCTGCAATCCTGTTTGGGCTTTGGCAGTGGGTACATCCCATAACACCAAGCTGGAAATCGGGCATGCAGGCATTTTGCATCATATTGAAGGTCGAGTAATAGCAACACCTTCATATCTAACACATGATAACCAGATAAGCGTCATAAACTTCCTTTTTACGACATATTCCCTGTTGAGCCCAGCACTCAGCAGTAAACTCAGCCAGGCGTTCAGTGCATGATTGCGCCCCGTTTAGAACCCCAGGGCGCAGCCCTCTCAGCTTACCCTGGGACCATTATTCACTCTAACCAATACCCGTCTCGTGCAGGTCTAATGCTGACCATTGACCATGCTTTGTCCCCAGGTCGGACAGTGGACGGTGCGGTGTTTTTGTCACATCTGCGTCGTTTTTGTCACTCGTTGCTGTCGCGCAGATTGATGGCCGCTGGCCGGCAGGTCATGGGAGAGGGATCACTACATCCCCGGGATCTATGTTCCGTCTGACAGTGCCGCACGACACAGACACGTGGACGGTGCCGGGAGAACCGAAGGGTTCTGCAATAGAGATTACGAGTATAGCCCAGAAACCTTGAGGACAGATGAGAAGCGGATATAATTTGAGGATTTACTAATTGAAATGCCGGACAGCTGACAGCTGGTTCAGAGCACATTGTATTTCATTTTGCTATCATAGAGCACATCAAGCTCACTAGGAAATGGCTTCTGTATTATAAGAAAACTGGGCCACATGTATCTGATATGCTCACTTTATTCATCAATTTCACTAGCTTATGTAGTTCATCTTTCTAAAATTTCCTTTCAACCACCACTCGATACCCAAGATCCCGAGCTCAGGCATCTAACGGAGTGCGGGGCACGCTCGGGAGCAGGCGATCCAGGTCAACACGCACACCTGATTCACCGTACTGCCTGCGAGCACGATACAGAGACAGACACCCGACCCTCTGCCAGCCATCCACACTGTATAATAGCCCCACGGCGCACCATCCGGGCCACACGCAGAGGAAGGCCTGCCGATCTCCTCAGCGCTGCATGGATCGCGTGCCGCCGCGCGTGTGCCCTGACCGCTCAGTGACAGATGTCCGGATTTTCCGGTACGGTCTTGAGGGGTGTATGAGGCCGGGGCTGATTTAATGTGAATATGATACAAAGGCATTGTGCTTATATAAATAATCAATAAAATGTGTTGGTTTCATCAATCTAATGCATGTAGGTACTTATACAATTTTGTGTAAAAATGGCAGTGGATCGCAAAACGACCCCCATCGTTTTTTCAATGCGAACGTCTCAATTCTGGTCAAACCGCTCGTCAAATCACCTGACGGCGCGCGACTGGCGCCGATGGCTCTGACAGTGGACGGATGGCAGCGCGCGGCGTCATGTGGCGCAGCGGTGCGTCGCATTGGTCGCACGGTGTCAGCGTGGCGAGCACACGTTCCCTGGGGAATCGCGGCGCTGATGACTTTCTCTGCGGCAGCAGTTGGAACTTGGAAGTGAAGACCAGTGCCGGCGATTTTCGACACACGCGGACCAAAACAAACGTGTGCGAATCGGTCACAGAGCCGTTCACATTGCGTTTCTCAACAGCTGGTCTGTTTTGCAACTGAACACTCCACGATGACAGTCTAAGTAAGAACACGTAGGCCCGTTGCGGACCTGCGCAACACGGAAACTGATACGGCTAGTGCTTTTCCCGACTGTCGTACTCGTACCAAGAGTGTTTCTTTATTGCTGCATCCATCTTACCTCAGCGCATCAGTCACCGTGGCCAACTCTTGCTTCAACCACCGGACATTGCTCACCAAAAACGCCTCTCGTGTACCGTTTGCCACAGAAAAAGGTGGTTTCAGTGTACAGTACCTGTTCAGAAGCCGTGACTGTGCAACCAACGGCCGTGCCATTCGACAAGATACGGTCAAGCCGTGCAACACTTACCCCGCAAACGCCGAGAGCTGTAGCCGGCATGTGCTGTGTGTGGATCGCCGTGGTGAATCGCGACAGGCAATCTTATCAGCCTAATTAGGCGGTGTGCGGAGGCAGCGAGGCAGTCATACCTCAGCAGGTCAGTTATGATAACGGAGGAATAGAAACGGCCAAGGGCTGGTGTTAAACACTGTCAACCGGGATTTACACGGTTAATCACAGGGAAGACACGTGCCAGGTTGGAGATCGCGTAGAGCATATTTGATAAGGGAATTAGATGCTAAGATACCCCAAATAATCCGTGCATATGGTGTCTACTGTCACAACAGTTTCGCGACACTTCAAGGCGTTATTTCTTGAACTGACTTTAAAATGATACCGTTCAAAACACAGAAAAGTCAATTGAAAATAATCAAACTGTCATCTATTGGGATGGGAGGAGTAGTCATGAAGAACGAAAGGACAAGAACACTGCAAGAACAATATCTTCTGCACCACCAACCCTTCGCGCCCCGCAGCAACCAGCTTTCGCCGATCTCTCATCCAACCCCGGTCCGGAAGCCCTCATCAAACAGTGCCCGCCGCGGACCGTTTGCAACAATCACGTCCGGCGCCAGCTCAGCGCGCGTCGTCACCGTCTTCCGGTGAATGGGGCCGAGAGGGAGAGGGTGGAATGGCACGCGCCGCGGAATGGCTAATCGGTGACGTGACGGCTCGGAATGGCTAATCGGTGCCGTGACAGCCGCGTGGCGCTTTGACTGAGTAACCAGGAATGCGCACTGATGGCACATCACGGAATGTTATATAACACATACGAGTATGTAAAAGCCACCCACGTCCTTTCTTTTTACAGTGGCGGAATAAACCTCCAGATGGAGACGGAGAAGCGTGGTATAATTTGTTTGAATCAGGTGTGTCCCCGATTCTGGATGATCCAGGACTAAGGCATCATATGTAGAAACCGCCTGACGAAAGGGCTGGCGACCGGGCGGGTCGCTATAGGAACACAGTCAGCGCGGGATATTACAGCGCCCAGAGGCCTTCACGGCCGGACGAGGTCGGATCAGGAGACAACAGGAGCGGGCGACCGGTGCTCAGCAGCAAGGGCTGGCCGTGTCAGCGGTGGCTCAGCTCTGTTGACAGCTCCCGCTGCTGACTGAAGCGAGACAGATCAGTGGCGTTCGTCAGACCAGTGACTACCGCGCCAGTCCCACCCCTCACACCCGATCACGTCCGCCTATCCCGTCTGTAGTGACTGGTGATGCCTCACCAGCCGCCGCTGGTGATAGCGGCACCACCTCACTCGGTGCACAGTGACGGTCACCAGTCGGTACACGGTATACGCCGTGCCGGCGCGGCGGCGACGTTTGGCGACACGTCAATCATCTGTGCCCCGGGGGGAGGGGCGTTCAATCAGCGGTGCCCCGCGGAGCGGCGGCAGACGGGATGTAAACACACAGGGCAGTGTATCGCAACGTACAGCGTTAGTCAGCGCTCAGTCGATAGTCGTAACGGTGGCCGCAGGTCAACAGTTGGATCCATCCAAGTCACAGTTATATGCGCCAGCATGTGGCAATTGGCATATGGCTCACATCTAACAGATGACCACACTGACACTAAACATGTGTCATGCAAACATTTTCAGGATTCTTCGCTATCGCTAATGACTAATGAGTCATATCAAAATGCCTGTATAAAAAAATCATTACAGTGTCCAATCATACCTTTATATCATAATGCGGCATGAGCTAGCGCTTATCAGGTTGACGAAATGTGTTCCGATTGTTGAGTGTTGCCTGCTGAAGTCATGCTTCATTTTCTTAAATGCTGAACTTATCTATCGAGATAAAAGACATTCGAAACCGAGATAGCATCACCGCTCTCAGTGAAGCACTGACAACTGATGATCACGTTTCACCCAATGTATGCGAATGTACTCGTATGTGCCCTGCAGTGTACAGTTAAACGTACCAACCATCACTGTTTACTGCATGTGAATTGGCAATGTTCCACTGTAACGCCCACCCGATGATTGTGGTTAGTGGAATAAACGATATAATAATAACCAGTAAAACGCCTTTTGGGCGAAGAACGAGCGAGCGAGATAGTGAGCCCTGCACGTGCGGAAGGGCGAGAGGGTGCTTCCAACGGGCCTGCGCAAAGCACCATTCTAACCGGTCGCTAGCGGTATGCCAAATTTGAACGCAATCGGCCCAGCCGTTCCTGAGATCTGGAAGCGGCATTCTGCACGTGCGCACGTGCAAACGGGGTCCAAAATGACTTTTGCACGGCACCCTACTAACTGGTCCCCAACCGTGTACCAAATTTGAGCGCAATCGGCCCAGCCGTTCTCGAGATCTGGAAACGCCCCCTGCACGTGCGCACGTGCAGTAGCACCCTAACCGCAACACATGGGAATGCATTGCCTGGTGGGTGCCTACCTGTATGCCAAGTTTCAGCGAAATCGCCCCAGTAATTACCGAGTTATTGAAATGGGAACAAATTTGGCACCTCTTATTGTTGTATTTTGCACGTGCACTGGGGGTGACCCACATGCATCGAGAGTATCCTATTTTGGGTAGAAGGGATGCTGCTACCCTACAAAAATTACCGCAAGTCAATCGCCCAAGCGGCTGCTGAAATATGGGCCTCTCAAAATCACTACTTTTGCAAAACAGCTTGAACACTCTTGACTTTTCACGTGGCACGTGCCACGACGGTCACTGAGATGTATCAAAAGTAGTCAATTACGGGGTAGAAGGGATGGGGCTACCCAACAAAAAAGACCGCAGGCCAATCGGTCCAGCGGTTGCTGAGATATAAGCCTCTCAAAAGCGTTACAGGCCGGGCCGGGCCGGGCCGGGCCGGGCCGGGCCGGGCCGGGCCGGGCCGGGCCGGGCCGGGCCGGGCCGCTCATACTGAGATTTTTCCGTTATATTGAAAAGACTCACTTCGCTCGCTGCGCTCGCTCGCTCGTAATAATAATAATAATAATAATAATAATAATACCTTCTTAGCACAAAACAAGAGGGTTTCGACCTTGGGTGACTCACGAGCCACCCGCAAAACTGATCCACCATTCCACAGGCTCAATTGTTTTCTGATCTGATTAGCTCGGATGGCATTTATCTGATTGCGAAACTTAGAAGCATCACTTCGATGAGGAACTAGCTTAAACAGATGTTCAAGATAAAAAATTGATGCCTAAGTATGGCGCCCTTTATGAACTGAGTATAACCATTTTGATGTTGCAGCGCAACATAACTAATATTCAATGAAATCAGGAAGCAGTGCCCAGACACATTACCTATAGGCACCGGAACACTTTCACGAAGGTCAGGGAAAGGCGAGAACAAGTTAATTCATCCCTCATCTTGAAGCGCAGTGTCCTGAGATCGCTACTGCCTGATAAATGATCAGAAAATGGCGAAACCCGAGCACTAAGTAGCATGTAGCCTTCGCTCGCAGATTATCAACGTCCTAGATCTGCCGAATTTGCATAAATAAATTAGTCGTTCATTTAACAGAATGGACCAAAATGCTTGTTCGACACGAAACTCTTCGAGACTCATCGTCGTTTGTTAAAAGTTTAGCACCATGTGGTAAAATTCGATGGCCCGAAACTAAGCCGCTATTCAATTTAACACCATTTCGCCGCAGATTGGATAAAAACGCTATTTAAAGAGGCTTTAATTAGGCATAGGAAGAGCATGCACGATTGCATACATGTACATTGAGTGAACATCTTTAGTCTGCGCTTGGAATGTTTTTACAAGTGACATAATAGTGACATCTTTATTGTAGAAAATGGTTTGGTTTGGCTTGGTTTGGTTAGTTGATGTGTTCTGCCTCGCAAAAAAGGGAGCAATGCGTGCAGTGGCGCAGCCAGGGTGGGGTCAGAGGGTCAGCTGACCCCCCCCGAAATTTCTGTCAGGGGCCCGCTCTGGTCTAAAACCTTCAATGAAAAAGTATGCATCGCGAGAGAGAGAGAGAAAGAGAGAGAGAGAGAGAGAGAGAGAGAGAGAGAGAGAGAGAGAGAGAGAGAGAGAGAGAGAGAGAGAGAGGGGGCTAATCGGATCTGAGCCCGCTTCGATAAATACCTACTGGGACACGGGCCCGGGCCCCGGGTGGATAGGCCCGGGCCCCCGGATGGACGGGGCTAGGGCCCCCGGGTGGATGGGGCCCCGGCCCCCGGGTAGACGGGGCACGGGCCCCGGGTGGAGGATGGGCCTGGGCCCCGGCTGGACGGGGCCCGGGCCCCTGGGTGAACGGGCCCCGGGCCCCGGGTGAATAAGGCCCGGGCCCCCGGGTGGACGGGGCTCGGGCCCGGGTGGACGGGGCTCGGGCCCGGGTGGACGGGGCTCGGGCCCGGGTAGATGGGCCTGGGCTCCCGGCTGGACGGCACCCGGGCCCCCGGGTGGATGGGGCCCGGGTGGACATGGCCCGGACCCCCGGGTGAACGAGGCCCGGACTCCGGTTGAATAAGGCCCGGGCCCTCAGGCGGACGGGGCCACGGGTCCCGGGTGGATGAGTCCGGGTCACGGGTGGATGGGGCCCGGGCCCCCGGGTGAACGGGGCCCGGGCCCCGGGTGAATGAGGCCCGGGCCCCGGATGGATGGGCCTGGGCTCCCGGCTGGACGGGGCCCAGGTCCCGGGTGGATGGGGCCCGGGCCCCCGGGTGGACGCGGCCCAGGCCCCCGGGTGGATGGGCCCGGGTCCCGGGTGGATGGGGCGGGGCCCCTGGGTGAACGGGGCCCGGCCCCGGGTGAATAAGGCCCGGGCCTCCTGTTGGACGGGGCCCGGGCCCCCAGGTGGATGGGACCCGGGCCCCCCGGGTGGACGGGGCACGGGCCCCGGGTGGATGCGCCCGGGCCCCCGGATGGACGGGGTCCGGGCCCCGGGTGGATGGACCTGGGCTTTCGGCTGGACGGGGCCCGGGTGGACGGGCCTCGGGCCCCGGGTATATGGGTCTGAGACCCTCAGGTTTAGGGTCCTAGGCACAGGGGCCCAGTTCTCTGAAGTGACTACTTAGGTACTTAGCTGGCAATGTTTGAAAGGGCTCGGCTCTAAGAAATTGCGAGGAACAGGGATCCGGCTGAAACAGGGCACAGATCCGAAAAATGTAAGAATAAAAAGGCCTGGCAAACGGGGCGGCTGGTTTTTAGAGATGCCTTGACACAAACCTAGTAAACAGGGGCCAGTTCTAACAAATTCGTGGTCTTTAGGCCTCCTCGAAAGGGGCGCGGATGTATCAAACTCTTGCCAGAGGGGCATATTGGGATAGGGTTCAGTTCAATTCTGCTAAAACCTCAGTCACGGGCTGCTCCCGCTCTGAGAAACGCCACCGTCGACACAAACGACAGAGAGCAAAAGAAAACGGGACTCAGTCGGACGGCAGTCCGGGACCCTTTTGGCTCTCCGGTGGTTGCAAACACTGCCTTTATACAGAGGCCCGGTACTTAGGATTTAGGAAGCGCCAATACCCAGGTGCCTGGTCGGACGGTCGCACACCGGTCTTGGTTCTCAGTCAACTCCCATACTCTCATGCACTATGAAGAGTCCTGGCTGGAACGGCTGGAACCATTTAGCTCGGCCCACTTCAGACTTCTATTTTCATGTGCAGTCACAGAGATAGGGCACGGTTCAGCCGAACCACATTCTGAAAATGTCTACACTCTACATCCTAGCTGATTGGTAGCGTTTTACGGCTTGATGTGGACGCCTTTTTCATGAATCATGTGCGCCTTTTGTCTCTTGACGTCATAAACTCATACCGAATGTGTCAGACTATAAGGAAACGTTACACCTTTAATCTTGCATTACGGCTCTATTTAGGAGGCATGCTCACTGGGCTCAATATCACAGAGCTAGTGAAAGGTTTGCGTCAATTGAACACCGGGTGATTACCGAGCTTCAATCTGATCAATCAAAACTTTCCGATTCAAACTCTCAGGGTCATCGTACAGGTAAAAAGGGCCCGCTCAACAGAATGCCTATATGAAATATGGAGATTTTGAAAATGGGTGGGGGGCCCGCACAACAGGGGGCCCGCTTTGAAGGCGATGACCCCCCCGAAATGAAATCCTGGCTGCGCCACTGAATGCGTGCATGCCCGGAAATCGAGACCAGTCCCCGAACAAGCCTGATAAGCGAATAGCGATGAGCCGCACGGTCGTGACACGCTCCTAGAGACGGTGAAGATGTGACGACCTGGGCCTCTCGGCGTAATTGGGCGTCGACGGATACACGTCCATCCATCACCGACTACATCGCACCGCGCCACATTTGTCACCTGATAAAGTCCTCTGTACGCCGCGGAGCGCCATTAACGTCGCGACGCCCATAACAAAGCCGACGCTTCAAGTCGTGACAAACGTGGAAAATACGCCGGCGGCGAGGCCCTTACGCGATTCCGAGAGGAATCATTGTCTCACTCTCAGTCTCTAGCTGCGGTATGTTGTGAGAGCATTGCGTAAACTATAAGCTAATACGCGCAATTCGGAGAGAAATAAATGCCTTCGTTTGCATTAGACATCGCTTATTGCTGGACAAGGACTCAAGAACAGAGAGATCAAACGAATACTCGTACAGCACAGAACGAAATCCGACCCGCCGCGGTTTTCCGCTCGATCCGAGCTCTGCATCTGCCCAGCAGCGCGAAGCTCCCACATCGACTCCTGGCCACTGCTGCAGCTCCATGAGCGGGCGCACCATCGCCGAAATCCGTCGGCGTCGGCCGCCATCGGCCGGTGATTTAGAGCGGCGTAAATCCGCCAGGGTATCAGCCGACGGCGGACGCCCGCGGCGATCCTCACAGGGCCTTTGGTTTCCAGCCGAGCGCACATCAGACCGCGGCCGGAGCGCGTGAATGGCCCCGAGGGGAGTTTATCACACGGACGGGCATCAGCCCGGCGGGAGGGCGGTATCTGTTGAAACCCGCAACACCTGAGGGCTGATTGAGGTTGTTGGAGATTGGGCAGATGGTTAAAGGTTCTTTATGTTCCGAGATGATTTGTTAGGACAGGGCGCACCAGCTATGAACTCATATCGCATCCTTATTATACCAAAAAGTTCATCCTTTCTCACACAATCGCTGTTTTATGCTAATGGGGAGGATTGGAGCGAATCAAAGCCCGAATCACGAGTTTGGATGGTAAGAAACTAGCCCATCTGAACATGAGGAACTCTATATGACGCCGTGGTTATGCCTTGGGAGGAAAGCGATGCATAGAGAACGCTGCTAATTTTGCTCTTTGGGCTTGTGACACATCAGTACTTGAATATAGGTATATATTTTTATCTGGCTTTGAAAAAGGTACCACAGAGCACATGGGTGAGCAGTAAACACACCCAAACCTACACAATTTCCGTATGAATTTCATTTGTAGGACACTGGGCGCGGCGGGGCACATCATTTGTGGCGGATCCGAGGACGACCGAGACTTGTTATGGTTCGCCGAGACCCACGGGAGGTCATTATGCAGCCTCTTCATTAGCGAGCCGGTCACTGAGCTCCTCAGTATACAATCTCCACAATAGAGAAATCACAGTGGGTCCAAGCAATATTCAAGGAGACGCCATGAACAATGAGACAGGCCTGAGGAAAATCTCAGGTGGCTTCCAGGGGGCCACCAACTCAAGCCTCGACGTGACAACGCCAAGCGCGTCTGAGGTAGCTCCGTTACGAATCACAGCCAAGCCCGGGCCCGCCGCCGCACAGTGGGTGTGTCGTGTATGTTTTGGCAGAGCAGGCGCGTCGACCCAGCCAGGTCATCCCGCCCCCGCTGGGAACAGAACATCAGGCGCCGACTGAGGTGTGAGCTGGCGACCGCCCTCACCTGCAGTTTCATTTCGATAGCTGCGTCTCACGGCGCCAAACGAGCCCCGGAAGAGACAAATGACGCGCCAGAAGAGTGCGATGAGAGGTCAGGGATGAACTGGACGACAGACTGGAGAAGCTGGACGAGAGACGATGAATAGGCTTTTGAGTGGCATGGAGAGTCCAGACTCTAGACTATGTAGAAGATGAAAAATAGGGGAAAATTTGGTGAAATTGGCACGAAAAAATTCGGAAAAGGTTCAGTTAAGTTCGCATTAATTCTTAGACAAAGAGATGTGTTGAAAAGTGCAAAGTTTGGGAGGCTCCACTCCCGCTGAATTAGACCGAAAACAACAAGTGCTACCGAAACAACAATAACTACACTGAAAAAAACTTACACCTAGAGAGTTATTTTTGGAGTTTTTCCACTCCAGTTTGGCGAATAATCACGCACCAATGGCATATAATGATTATGTTTTGTAGCGTATTCTTACTCTCTGCATTGCATTAAGGGCGTTTTTGAAAGTTATTCTTAAACCTGGTACTATAATCATCTCTTTTGTGTTTTAGCAAGTGGTAATTTTATCTTCTAATTTTATCACGTCTCCTTTTTATTCTTTCGGGTTATAAATTTATATCAGTCTCAAAGAGGCATGGGGTAATTTTAGCTTATTTCACAGTGATAAACAAGGTCATTGGAATATATTTGTGCTGAACTCCCATTAGATGGTAATAAAATTGACAGCTAGAGTACTTTTATCAAAACTGCATAAAAATAAACCGCTGTGGAGTAATTAGGGTAATTTTTATACTCCATTACGGCTGATAAATTGACGCGACAGAATAAAACTATTCTCATGTAGGTGTAAAAATTACTTCCTTCGTGATAAAACTATCATGTCCGGACAATAGTTTTATAACCATGGAGTAATATTATGTGGTAGCACTACTAACATTATTCTTCGGGAGTATTCGGGAGCGTATTTCAAGCAATACTGTATCACTTTCTTGATAATCCTATTCCGTTGTGACATAACTAATCAAAAAGTGATTAATCTATTCGTCCAGCACAGTATTATTCCAAGAATAATATTTTCGGAACGTCTCTTCAGTTCGCGACCATTCGCGACCGCCATTGTGCTCAAGTCGTCAGAACCAAAGCCTTCTGTCAGAGAACCGAGCAAGCGTCCCAGTCCTCGAAGGTAAGCTGAAATTACTGTATACTTTATGTTTTGTTAGTATGACTTTACAGTAATCCGTAGTATGACCATACAATCCAAGAAATGCGTTGACGTAGATTTGCGGACGAAGATTTCCGCGATGATGAAAATCTGGAAGACAAATTGTCAAAACAAATTGACAAATTGTTGTTACAAACAAACAAAACAAATTGTTAAAACGGTCATATCCGGACATCTACTTTTTGTTGTTTCTATCCTCCCAATATCACGATAGAAGAAAACACGTTTAATGAACGTATTTATATCTTGTTCAGCGTTCACTGCCTGATAAAGCTGTCCATGAAATTAACCCGCGCGGGGCTGGGGTCTCCAGCCGAACGCGCGGGGCTGGGGGGGGGGGTAAATTTTACCCCCCCTGTTATCTCCCGAACTAATGGTCCGATTTGGAAAATTCAAACGCCAATCGAAAGCTCTCATCACGAACTACTAAAAACATGTACTTAATTTAAAGTTTGAGGTCAAGGTCAAGGTCAGGTCAAGGGTACAAATTGCAAGTTTCTACAGTATCGGCCTTGCACCGTAGTTACCGAAGAATGGAGTCATGGACTGAGACTGATCGCCCAAAACGTGTTCTTAGGCTACCAAGACAATATTCGTTGCATACAATATCATTCAGAGGTCAAGGTCAAGGTCAGGTCAGGTCAGGTCAGGTCACCAAAAACAAAATATAGAAAAGGGCATGTGCGACACATGTTTTATGGGTCATTTTACTCATAGAATTCAATAGGCACACTCAATAAGTGATATGGACCACCTCTGGATGAATTTCAGGTCGAGGTCAGGTCAAGGTCAGGTCAAGTGAGGTCAAATTTTGAAGTTGGTTGTTAAGGCCTAAAAAGGTGTCTATCTGATGCAGTTTTTCACGGCGAATCGAATGGTGCTATTTTTGTTTCCGTACGAGGCCTAGAACTTCCAAAAAAGTCATTTTTCAAAAAATTTGTGTGTCGTGACGTCATAAAATTTTGAATAACTCCCACATTTTTGAACCGATTCTTCTAAAATTTGGTATGTAGGTGCACATAGACCACTTCTCTGACATATATTCCGGTTTTTTCGATAGACTCAAAATTTTGGATTTTATAATGATTTTCCCAAAAAAGTTAGTTTTTTGAAAAAATTTAGGCCAAAACCCAAAATTTTCAAAAAACCGAGATAGCCATTTGATAGACAAAGTAAAATTACGTATAACCTTTTTTGTTACGTCTTGATTCCTTTAAAAATGAAGATGTTAGCGGCGTTTGAACTTTTGCCGTTTTTGAGGCGAAAATGGCGAATATGACGTCACTAAAACGTCAATTTCTCAAAAATTTTCCGACGGATTTCGCTCAAATTTTCAGGGAACGTGTCAAATTGATGTAAGAAAAGGTACTGAAAGTTTGGCGGCGCTGCGCGCCGCCGTTTTTGAGATATCGCAAAAATTCGCGAGGGGGGGTAAAATTTACCCCCCCCCAGCCCCGCGCGGGTTAAAAAAAAACGGTTCTTTTCTTTCTCAAAGGTGACTCTGCGGAAGAACAGCTTCCGACAGAAACTTCGGAACAGATTCAAGAACTGTCGAAAGCCACTGAGCATTGAGCAACGCCGTCATCGACACGGAAAGACGAGCCAGGGGCATCGTTATGAAAAAGCGTGCGGCAGCTGAAGAGGGGATGCCGGGGATGTTTCCCAAAACGAAGAAGTCGAAGCTAGACATCTGCACCGAAACCGCCAAGTTCAGTGCCAAGCTAAAGCACGCTGATGTCACTCACAAGACATCTGTTCTCAAAGATTCCTTCGAGGTTCGGCGGATATGCCTCACGAGCAACCGAAACCGGAAGACTGGCGAGGAGATGAAGGAGGTATTCCCGGATATGTACAGCGAAGCTGCCGTAAGTGTTGCTTTATTCGGTATTTAAAAGTCTTGTCTAATGTTATGTGTGATTGAACTCGAGATTCCTTTACTAACAGGGTAGTTCAGTAGGAAAATTTGACCGCCACGGTGACGTCACAGTGGCAATGCGTAAGCGTGGTGTAGTTAAAATGTCACATTTGACATCTGTGCCTTTTAAGGGTGGATTATCGAGAAACGGGGCTTCAAACATTCATGTAAACGTGTTTTTTTATAAACTTCCCAATTATAAGCTCGCCAGTTGACCCAGATGATCACCATCTTCCTATGTATTATGAATGCGTGGGAACTTTTTTCCCGCCAGCGCGGCAGCGTGATGTAACGGTAAAGGAATTTTGAAACTCGTTAACGGGGGATGGTTGAACTGAACTAACTATATAATTAGTGGCACCATTTTATATCCGCGCTATCAGGGAACAACATTGGATAGGAAAACATCTGGAAAATTTGTATAATTTTTAACCCACTCTCTCTGGTTTTTCTACCGCCTGCTGGGAAGTCACCCCCCCCCCTCCCATCTAACTTGGCGGGTCCTAAGCAACGTAACCGTAACGAAACGCTCAAGGCGGAGTGGGGAATCTTGTCACAAACCATGACGAAAGCATTCCAGTCATTTTTATCAGGTAAAAGATCACCAGAGGTTGACACTTGACGTGACGCGCTTTCAAACTTTTTGTGAGCTGGAGTAACTTACCTGACCTGACCTTCCACAATGATATAATGTTCACTTGATGTTGCTTGATGTTAATTCCATTCATTAATGTGATTTTGCGATGTTTCCAGGTGTGGACTGACTTGGGAATGATCATGGGGCTCGAGGAGGACGTGAAGGAGCATGTCCTGCACAAAATCAGACATACCGCGAAGAAGTATGCCCAGACGATGATAAACGTGGAGCCGGCCGACAAAGACGGTGAGTTTTGAACGGGCACAAGCACACCTTTTCGGATGAGGTGTTCCGCTAGCAACAATTGTGCCGGGGGGGGATACTCTTCTTCTATATAACTGGGCTCGAGCCGATCATCGTAGACATTATATTCCTGGCCAGGGCTGGAATAATGTTTAGATCTGACTGATTCTTTTTTAGCGAATGTAAAGTTAGGCCCGAGGTATTTTCGATCAATACGAGGTCAGGCCAAAACATTAGCCAAGACCAAGTGTAGGAAGGTATTTCCCACGCATGCTTCTTCCTGCACGATGGAGAAATGACGTTTCACATATCCCAATGGCGTAATACATTAATAGCAGAGGGCAGGACAACAGTTTATTTTCTTGATGATTTTTTTTTTTTGGCTTAAAGGAAGAATGCCACCTTTTTTACACAAAACGGTTTTCACTAGACCTAACCCACCTATGACCTACCCTGAAGTCTGTTTCCCGAAATTCGGCCTAGTTTTCAAGATATCCGCAATTGGACTTCCAAATGTGTGGAATATGGGAATGTAACATTACCATGTTAAAATCCCATCTTCCACACTTTTTGTGATGGCATCAATGTGAAGTTCGAATGCGGATATCTCGAAAACTAGGACGAATTTCGGGAAACGGACTTCAGGGTAGGTCATAGGTGGGTCAGGTCTACTGAAAACCGTTTTAAACCGAAAACCGTAAAAAGGTGGCACTTTAACGACGGGCGGGACAACATGTTGTACCTCACCTAATTGGACAGCCAATCGTCGTTGGTTTTGCTATTAGTCAAAAAGTGTTGTTTAACTCTAGTGATATTGAAAAGTCATGGTTGTCTCCATTCAGGTTGTTTCCATTCATGGTTGTCTTCATTGTCTCCAAATATACCACAGTTACATGCAGTTTGATACCTACTTGCACTCCATACTTAACCATGACAGCTCGGAACATCGGGTACTAATTTCTTATTTCACTGAAATATTTAAACGACGTATAATTATTTTGTAATTATGCACCACGTTTAGTTGTAAGAGTGTATCGTACTACGCAAACGTACTACGCATCGTACTACGATTTTGAGAGTGAAAAGAAATCAGGAAGAAGCGAAGAATCGTCTCCAGATACTGTAGATGGCATAGCCAGCTACTGTACGAACGCGGTTCCTTGTTTCTCTCCTAGGTTTCCTTTACGTTTATTTGTACGATATGCATTGATGCCAACTGACTGCAATATTCTTTTTCACGGCAGACGACGAGCTGCTAGCTCTACTTGCCTATGGTTGTGGAACAACTATTGGCACCTTGGCGGATCCGAGAAACGGGGTTCGTCAGGCAGGTGAGGAACTATCAGTGGACGGTGTGGTGGTCTGCCAACTGCCGGCCACCAGGTTGGAGACCGTGGCCCTAATGACGGCCGCCCACGCTGTCTTCTACACAAAGTTCACGGGGCCCTGCAGGGCCCTGTTCGAGATTCTTTACCGGAGTGTCGGATTCGATGTAAACCTATCTAGCTTATCACAGAAGGTGTGGGAGGTTACCCAGGTAGTGTAGAACCAGCATCGGAGATGCCCACTTCGAATGACTGGCGACCTGTGGCTCACCTGTGGTTCAAGTGACTCGTGACTTGTGGCTCACCTGTGGCTCAAGTGACTCGGAACGTGTGGCTCACACTACTGGAACCTCTGTATTATGACTAATTCAGCTGCGGCGGTCTCAGTACGCCAATGAGTCTCAGTACGTCTTTCATAGCCCAGATCACACTCGTTTTATATGCCATCCGTGGCGGTGGTTCTGTGCGCAGGTGTTATTCGTTAGCCTCAGTGTTAACCATACACGCTCGTTTTATCTGCCATCCGTGGCGGTGGTTCTGTGCGCAGATGTTATTCGTTAGCCTCAGTGTTAACCATACACGCTCGTTTTCTCTGCCATCCGTGGCGGTGGTTCTGTGCGCAGATGTTATTCGTTAGCCTCAGTGTTAACCATAACGCCCTTGTGATATGCATGACCTTGAACGTCCTTCCAGTGATTTCGCATTGCGGCCGGCAGAGACGAAGTTTTGCCTCCCAGTTGAGACGCCGCTTCTCAACTAGGAAGCAAAATTACGTCCCTGTCGGCCGCAATGCGCCATCACTGGAAGTGCGTCCAAATTAAGATGTACCTGCTGATGCTCAGGTACCATTCGTTAATCAATTGTTGGTGTTTCAATACATTGTTTAAATGCATTCCTTATTTTACACTTGGTCATAATATTATCACATCACCCCGCATTATCAGGGGTGGTACTTTTACACCGGGGCTTGATTTTACCGGGGAGTTACTCCGGGGTAAAATTATCGAAAAAAGGAGTGCTTTTCGGCATGGCAATATTATTCCCCGAATGGGAGTAATTTTAGTATTAAGTTAATAAAATTATCATCTGGTGTAATTTTATCCAAAGATAGCATACTTTTATCCTCCGTCATAAAATTACTCCCTAGCGCGAATTATATAAGCGTTCGGATACTAAATATATTCTATATGCTAGTTTTATTCCCCCAAACTCCCCATTTTAAGCGCTTATGCCAGGTCATAAAATTATTCGATTGCAGGAGTGCTTTTTGGCATTCTAAAATTAGAAAATGGGGAGTAAGTTTTTTTCAGTGTACTCTAAGGGTCTGCTAATGCAGTAGTTGCATACCTAACCATTCGCCGTTGGCTAGCAACCACTGGCTAGACAGCACAGATAATAAGAAACACTATCGGCGGCAGCCGGCGAGAGAGCGGCCACCTGACGCAGGTGACTCAGAAACACACCGGTAGCTCCTATCGCCCCAGCCACTTCCGGATCCGCTCCTCTCCGGAAAACACATCCACGACATAGACAGCAGGTAATCGGACGCGCATTCGAACGCGATGACGACTCGACAGTAGGTGCGCTGCGGAAATACGCATTGCCCGGTGGTGTCATCGGTGGACATCACAGTTGTCTAGCGACATCTCGGGCGGACGTGCCTATTATCTAGAGGATGGGACACCGCCCGGCGGACAGCCTCAGGCACCGGACGGTCACCGCGAGCCACCGAGGTCACGCCGAAGGTGAATGAGGTCACGACGGTCACGTGGCCGATGAGTGGATGACGCAGTGACGGTGAGAGGCGCGCTGACGCGAGGAGTTCGACAGTGAGACACTCAGCGGTGATGGATGGCCATGCGGTGAGAGCGCGGAGAGAAGATGGAACGCTGTCATCCGGCCAATGACAGGCTGACCACGGAGTGGATGTCGTCTAACGGTTTGAGCTTGACAGCTCAAGAGAGTGTTTGCTTTTTAGTTTGAAGAGGGAGTAGCTGGAAATAGCAGCATCTGTAGATACTGCTATTACCCACCTGAACAGCCGAAATACGCGGATATTTCCGGTGAGATCGAAACATAATAGCTTGTATTTTAGCCAACTGGACGGCTCGCAGCTGGGGCACGAGCGTCACGGATCGATGCTGCAGTCCGTGCCCCTCCCTTCCCTGCACTGCACTCTCCCAATTTCTCCCCCTGCGGAGCTGCCCTGATTCATACAGCGTCCATCCGCTAATCCGCCCATCTCCCCTCTCCTCGCGCCATGACGTCAGCTCCCTCCAGAGCTACACGTCAGTCGCGTCAGCAAATCACATCAGCAGCGGACGGCTCAGCGACCGGATCAGCCACTGCTGACGGCTCAGCCCCCCGATCAGCCACTGCTGACGCCTGGGCAGCGCAGAGCGCCAGGCGACGCCCCGTACCTGTACTGCGCCCGTTCTCACGTCTCAATGAATCGGAGCGACGCAGCTCAGCAAAATTCGGTGGTCCATTCGACCTCCGGCGCAGCGGACTGAGTCCGCCATACCGCTATACAGAGCTGGCCCGCCCACGACGCCGGAACACGGCACGTCTCCCCCTCCCCCGCCCGCACCGCGCCGTGCATTATGAATCGTAACCAGTCGCCGACTCTGATAAACAAGCCTGCAGCATATGCATTGTGCATAATGCCCGTGCATGCAGATGTAATGGTGCATCTCTGCAGCCACGCTGCTGCTGACGGAGAAGCGTGATGTCATTGGCAGACTGTGACGTCACTCATCGATACAGGTGACAGCATTCGGTGGCTAGATGTTTGCCGAGCCGGGACTTGTCGATACGTGACATCATTTGGTGATTCCTTGCTTTCCATGAGGTATGAGCGAATGAGAGAACTTCGGCTTTCCCTGGCCTGTTGGTCTGAGGCTGCATTACGTCATGATCTTGCAGCGTTCAATCTAGTATTGGCGGTCAGGAATCGGCAAAAGGCCCAGTCAGCGCATGGTGGCATGCGGCTGCACGTTTTGCCAGCTCATGTGTCAATGGAAACCAAAGAAGCAATGCACGTGTTTGCAATAACTCAGCGATACAAGCTTGCTGACAGGTGCTAAATCATGCTCTCAACATTTCCTGCGCACACTAGCAAACCCTGCAGACGCCAAAAGGGAGGGAAGGCGGAGATAAGGCCTAAATTCATTGTCGGGGATGTTTTTTTTTCATGCACTGTCACAGACGTCATGTTTGAAGTCGTGTATTTCAGGGGTGGTCTATCACCATGCTCCGCGCCGACAGTTCATGCGTGTGCGCTAAAACTTCATGGCAACGACAGAAGAATGACTTCATTCCCCTGATAACGGAGCCGGTCGTTCACGCATGACAGGGCTGGGTTTTTCAGGTGACAAACGGCGCCGTATCACCGCAGTGCGGCCGGGTGAAGGCGGTCACGACCTGGTGACGTCGGTCACGGGCGGCGGATTACGGCCTGTCCTCGGGAGTGCAGATCGGGCGCCGCCTCAGCCTCCGGTCGTGGTCGGCGGCTCAGTGTCTCACGGAGGGATTGGCACCACGCTTCATGGCATCGTAGCGAGCTGAGACCGAGAGAGCATGTTGACTGAGAGGAATTCAGGATGTGGTAACGGGCGCCGAGCGGGAGCCAAGGATCGACCTGCAGGCGTTGAGTCCGCCGGCCACTAAGCTGTGGACAAATGATTGCTGTCGGCTTGTTGCTAAGGCTCGAAAGGTAATAAAGCGCCAAACGAGCAGGTACTGGCCTCGAATACGACCATTTGAGAAGATTTCACACTGAACCCCAAAGACACGACACCGAGGAACTACAAGAGTGAAGCTTGTTTGGGACAAGCAACCCTGGACCTGACGGCGGTGAGAAGACATGACTCTCGAGACCGCAAACTGTCGTGGCCTGACGGGTGTTAGTTTCAGCTGGGCCAGCAACAGCTCACGCTCACCACTAAGCGACGCTTAGTGCCAGTCTCCCGCTGAAAAACCACCACAGATCCAGAGCCAGACGGCTCCGGTTTCCAAGCAGGTTTTGCAGGGTAGCAGCAGCGGGTCCGCTCTCAGCCGCAGCCGGTCGCGCGGGATGGACACTGGGGCGGCGCTGTCTCATCTTCGCCGTATTGCACCTCAGTCGACGCCAACATGTGTCCGAGACGTGCCATCGAATGGAAAAACACCCCAACACTGCATAAATGCATTCACAGGCGGACTGTGAAAATGAGAACCACACGCGATCGACGCTGATCGCACTTCCATCGCCGCGACCGTCCGCGAACCTCGCACGCGTAGCCGGCGCAGCTGTCAAGGGCATCGAAATGTCTCTGCGGGGACATCAGGCCTCGTCGCTGCCACAACTCGTACCAATCCCGCCTGACAAGCGGTGGCGTATCGTTACGAAACCGACCGGAGGGAGCGTCTGGCCCATTTGGACGGGCTCAGCCCCTGCGCGCGTGAAATATATGTCAGGAATTGCACTCAGCCACATCAAGTATGGCTGATATGGCAGATATATGCGGCAGGATCGATACGGCAGCCAACTGCCAGCCGTCAACCGTTAACCGTCAACGCTAACCGCGAGCCGTCACTGCGTTCGTTCCTGGGCGGCCATCAAGCGTCGCCCCAGTGCAAACAGTGGCACCTGCCAGGCGCCAGGACACAATCTAACGTCCTGCAGTGCAGTCGGCGGTCGCCTGTTGGCGTCTTCTTGGCGCCGATATGAGCCAGTGCAGTCGCAGTTGGAACATCATCACCGTCGTCGCCTAGTTATCCCACTGCTAACCCGTGGTTTCTTTTTGTAACGGCTGCGCCAGCCCAGCAGACAACGCGCTTTGAAAAAACGAGTTGTGCAGTCCGCAGGACTGCGTTGCCATGGAATCTCGATCGAACTGTCGACAGTGGCGTCTGGTATCGGTTACCGGACACCAGAACAACCAAAAAATCGCATGACAATTTGTCACTGATACATTCATTACGTCGAAACTGTGAGGAAAAATTGACCGGTCGTGAAACGTTTGCTCCCCAACTGACAAAATCGCCGACGTCGCTAAGCTTTGGAAGCAGCGGCAGCCATCATAGGGTGCTGGACTCACTGCTGACGCTGTGCAGTGGCTCTCGGCTGAAGGCATTTCCGGAGCGGGGGCGGTTCGCCCACCAGCCCTGTCGGTGCAGACTGGTCCGGGCGGTCACCGTCCGGGGCAGGGGGACGGGGACGCGGTGCTTGAATTCCAGGCCGGGCGCCGCCTCTGCATGCGAACATGCATCGTGATGGGGAGAGAGTGACAAGGAGTGGCGAGAGAGGAGGGGTGCGGCTGCACTCCGAGCCACCTCAGATCGTGTCGACCTGAGAGGGTGGCGATGTTGTTTGGGACGAGATGTCGCCGGTCTTGTTTGAACAGTGCTGTCGTCGATCTTGTATGAGACGAGGTGAGGACTCGTAGGCATGGCGGCAGTGATCGCGATGGGGAATGCATTTGCCGTGTGTGTGTTGACGAGGCGACCGGCTGCGTGCAAAACCCCGCAAGGAGGTGTGGTCCGGCGACTGCTGCTGTGGCTCGAGTTGGGTTTGAGTTATGGTGCAGCATATGTCCCGACATGAGCGTATGCGCCTTACAACGCGTTCAATGAAAATGTTTATTTGAACTGAACGAGATGGATCGCTGGACTAGACGGGATCAACAAGTGATGACTGATGATTAATTTTTCCTCTGGATGAGCTTGAGCTCTATATGAACAATGACTTCGGATTGCCCAGTCTTAGCGACACCTACAAAATCAGCTGCGTTTATAGGTACGGATCACCGGCACCCAATTACCGTTTAACGGACAATAGCCGATGAATATTCTAAAATGCAGTTCAAATTTTATGCATAGATAGGCCGTAACGACTAGTTCACAACGGATGTACATTGTACTGAGATACAACCTGTGCAAATATCGGCACCTATCGGTGTCCGAAGGAGACGGCCCGAAGAGTATTTCGTGTACGTTACAGCCGTATCAATCAAATTATCGTCTGTGACATCCGACATTCATGACACTTTTCAAGGGTAGCCCGTCTAATGAGG
The DNA here is from genome assembly GCF_019059575.1 of Amphibalanus amphitrite. NCBI lineage: Eukaryota > Metazoa > Arthropoda > Thecostraca > Balanomorpha > Balanidae > Amphibalanus > Amphibalanus amphitrite. The sequence continues at coordinate 1,014,112 of NW_024881606.1, read as the reverse complement.
GACTTCTCACGGGAGTTTTTGTTGACAACGACAGGCGAAGGCCACGGATAGTAAAGATAAAACATAGCCAACACGGGTTTTATCATGTCAGTAATATTGTCGTCCGGCTTAGGTCTCTGTAGTTCGCGCGCCAGTCCACAACGCGACTCATCTATGATCAGAAATGGAGCTGCGGTTTCTGCAAAAATGCCGGTCGTTTTGTTGCAAACTTAACAAATAATAACATTTTTTGACTAGTTTCAGGCGGGTACAAATACCGGCGTTATACTGCTGAACTCAGTAGGCGAGCAGGTAGGCTATCTGTCCGATCGGAATTCCAGAGCCCGCTGACTGTCACGCAGTGTTTGACCACAGTTCGAATTATTGCCGTCCAGCACGCTACACATTTCGCAAAGACGTCCACGCGACTTCAGAAAAGATCCACTCCCCTGCCGTAGCCCTCTGGGCGGAGATACGACACCCTAACGAAACTGCACCCCAGAAGCGGTCTATTTCCACTGCCGGTGGCGTCTCGAGGCGCGGGACACGGTGCAAAAAGCACTGAGCAAACACGACCATAACTCAGTGGGGGTATTATGCGGCGGTTGAGGTGCCCGGTAGTTTCAGCACTGCAGGAGAACTCCAGCGAGCACGCATCCCGGCGCGGGAGACAGATTCTGAACGGAGGAACTGTGACGCGACCACACTCGGAGCCTGTTTGTCATCCGAGACACTGCGCAGAACAGCTTCACAATGACGGAGAAAGAAACACCGCATAAAGCGACATTGTACTTGGTAATTGATCCTGATAGAAACAGCGAGGTCTAGATGCGATGACCTTGATTTCTATGCAGTTATTCACTCATTTAGTTGCAGACGTTGCACACTATCAACAATAAGGAATAGTACCGTGTGCTGTTGACATCGCACTAGCAAAAACCATCTACACGAACCTTTGCCAATTACGTGGGAAAATAGGGGCGAGGGCCGTATCCTCACTATCAGTTACGACGCATTCTTATCACGATATTTAATTTTCAATTTAAGAAGCTAATGCCAGACTGTCTGAGAAAATGTACCGTGTTTTCTCACAGAAGCGGTGCAGGCACCATCTGCCCTCGACAGGCCTGTTAACTTCCAACACCGAGAAGCCCAGATCAAACAAAGGAAAAATCGGCCCTGCCGTTTATTGAAATTCTTCTGGTGGTGTGGCAGTCGAAAGTTGTTTCGCCCTGCCATCAACAATGGACGACAAAAATAAGGATAGAAATATCAGTGAAGCAATCGGAAAAGGAAACAAACGTCGTGCCAGGCAACAGAACGATGAACGAGAACTACGACCTGCCAGCATGATCTTTTGGTGTTGCACTCATCAAGCGAGATGAAGATAAGAAGGGTCAATCTTCTTCTTACGCACAGAGTCAGGTCAATAATATTTGGAGCAATAATACATTGTGATTAAATCAGCGACATCATAATGGCTGTGACCGTCGCGTTCAACGTTTCTACAAGTTCACCGCCGATTCAATAAACGCCACCACCACTACCATAGTCACTACCATCGCCACCGCCAACGCCATCGCCATCGCCACAGCCATGGTCACAGCCATCGCCACGTTCGCAGCCGTTATCACTGTCTTCGTCACCACTGCTGAGCTGTTGCAGTGCAATCGTGCAATGTATGCCTGACGAGGGAGTCATCGCACGTCCGCGACATGTCACCGCAGTCGTGTCACCTAATTCTCAGTACGCGTGACCCGAACCGACCGCGAGACGGGCACCAAAGGTCGTATCGCTGTACCTGCAAATATGGTCATGCTAGTCTCGCTGCCGGAGAGCTCAGTCTTGGAACTGAGAATGAATGGAACTGGCGGGCTGACACAGAACCCGATGAGCGGATAGTCTAGACGTCTGACCGAACGCGCGGGGTGCACGGGAGCTCCGCAGAAATGAGTTTGACCTTAGCCGAACTGGCCAGTGCAGGAGATGGGAGAGTGCAGCTCCTGATTGCTGAGGCTATCTGACGAGAGGAGGAAGAGCGGAAATTTGCGAAACTGAGGCGCAGTGCGAATGAATGAATAAAGGATAGTCAGTAAAACGGAACTTTTAGGATAGTTGGTATGTAAGCACACGGAAAACAAGCTCCTTCACGCGGGGACAATGGAAGGGTGGCACGCCATCGCTACCGGTGAAGCAAAGGCATGTAAAAATTCAGCAGAGACCGGATGGTGATACATAGCATGCAACGGAAGGGCTTACCCACTGCACGGCGTGTTCTGCTCTTGATTAATATTGAACTAAACCCTATATGATTTGTTTAGCTTGACTAAGTATGTATCTTAAAAAAATACAATCAGCGCAGGAACGCACCATCATAAATAATTGATTACCACAGGTAGATATTACCTCACAGCTCAGGTTTGAGAAACATCAGGTGTGCTCGAGACAATGACTGCAGGCGTGCAAATTGCGATTCCGCGGCACGGAACAATTTGTTCAGAAATGTACCTAACTATGTGACGTAGGTAGGTCGATTTGTTTCGTTAGATGAAAACAGCTGGAGCACGATTTTTGTCATCTGACGTTAGAAAAAGGCACGATTTACCATTGTTAAGCAATGCATAACAAGTAACAAATCGTTCAGGTAATCAATTGATCAGGCTTCAAAAGGTCTCCTCGATCTGTCATTACAAAGACTATTTTTAGGACCAGCTGACTGTCGAAATAACTCGGCCTTGGGATTTTTCATTCTGTGGGAACTCCATCAGCCGAGACAAATGATTAGTAGATATGACCAGGTCGGCTGCTAAGTTCCTCTGCGCTGTGAAAAATGCATGCACCGGAGCCTGGTGACCGGTTGCCGCTACAGACAACGTATTTTGCTGGGGACTGACGCATACGCAAAATGTCACAATTCGCGGTGCATGAATACCCGAGCTGAACGTCTGCAACACGATGAGGCAATCTGTGAGTTCTCCCACTCGGTCGGCCCAATTTTTGGAATGTGTCAAATGTCAATTGTTGGAATGTCTCAATTGGAATCCAAACTTGGACTAGCAGCTGAGCATTGTCTCGGCTTAGTGAATTGATCAGTCACCGGTGCCGGACCCCAGGTCGACGAGAGGCAATGTTTGATCGCGTGACTCGCCTTTCATTCTCCCTAGCCAAGATGACTGGTTGGCTTACACCGTGGTTACCGTTCACAGAACGGAGAGGAGCCAGTGGGACCGGGGCTATCACAGGAGCCATCCAAGGCAGCCTACTATCACACAAGCCTGCCACTGGGAGACGGTATCACAGCGGACAAGCTCGCCGGAACCAGCCACAATGCTGCTTCAGCTTGAGTCGATTCGGCTCTACGAGATGGTTCTGTGACATGGCTGTGGCTTCAGGGGCGGCTGTGTTCACTGTTACCGACCAACGAGAATAGTGAGACACAAATAATGGTCCTCAGTCGCCTGTCAGTTATTTGGACCGCTATGCCTTTGACGCGTATGAAGCCTGCCATCCTCCAGAAACATGAAATGAAAAACCGACGTCAAGGCTAAAAGGTCACATAGTTTGAATACGGAATGTCAAATGTCGACAATCCCAACAATGCGGTTCCACTGGGTGATGCGTGAGCCTCATTTTCAGGGGGCGTGGCGGAGAATTCCGCGAGCCAAGGTCCCGGTCAAACAAAAAAGGACACGCAATGAATATGAACGCGACAAACTAGCAGCCAACACAGGGGTTGGAGGCCTAACAATGGAGGTCGGGATCGAGATAAGGCATGTCGCCGAATGTTTCATCAGGCGGGCCTGTCGGGGAAAGCTAATGATGCATAAAGGGACTCAGGGGACGGGAGCCTGGCGGTCGTGTCCCCAGGAACCGAGATAGCTGATCTATCCAAGGCACACACGTAATGCAGACTGCATCACGTCATACTGCGACCGCAGCTGGAGCGGGACATGTCTCCAGCAATATCAGTGTGCTACAGCCTCTCATGTCATTCTTTGCTCTTTAGAGAACCATTATGAGATCGTATGCTTTGCTCACAACGAATCTCTAAATTACATCAGCGGTCAGGCTGAGGCATTAATTTTTCCCTCGCCTTCACTCTCCCCCGATCAAACCACCCCGATCCCAGAAGAGACGAGCACCTCCCGATATGACCCAACCTCTCTCATCCAACACCGATTGCGCCAGGCCCCGACTATCAGCAGTGGGTCATCAGAGGTCATCAGCGCTGCCACCGCGGCGGTGATGGCCGTCCCATCGCTCCCAATAGCCGAGAGCAGAGTCAATTTGCCCGTCCGCCAAATACGGGCCGACAAGGATCGTGTACGGCCTCGGCCGGAGCGCGCCGCCGCCGCAAAGGCCATCAGTACGCACATCTACATTCTACAGCGGCCTCCGAACAAACTGACCTGTGTGTGCTCGTCTGAGCTACACAAGGACCGCGCCGATAAACGCCGTGTCGTCTGGGCACGACCGTTCCGCGTGAAGCGTCGGCAGAGGCCCTGGCAACTCAAGTCTAGGTCGTGTCGCGACTGGCGAGCCACGGGGAGTGATGGCTTATCAGACCTATAGCCTATCCCCCATTGGCGCGGCGGGACGGGCGGGAGCCGTGAGGGCATTGTAAGGGACCGACACCGACGGAAGCGGTGGCACGGCACGGGTCCATCAGTTCGATACAATGCCGCGTCGGTCGGCCATCTGATCGGATACACAGGCTGTGGGCCGCCACAGCTGCCGGACTCAGGCGATAATGATCGGCCCGGACCGACCCAACAGCTGGGCCGGACCGATCCGACCCCGCTGATCGAAGGGGGGGGGACCAATGTCCGGTGATGAGTGGGTTCAGCACTTCAGTCAGTGGTCCAAGTAGACGGGTATTAATCCTTTTACATGGTCGGTGCTCCAACGCTTTGGTGTCAAATATTGACAAGCATATTTTGATCGGAAAATCAATATCGTTTTCCCGTTCATGGTCATGGATATGTGCTATCATTGACGACGTACAAAACCTCTGTAACGGGTTAACTATCAGCTGTCAACAACTATAACTATCAGCTATCAACTATCAACTATCGATCATGTCACTTCGCTCATTCGATGACAAATGTTTATACGGTCTAATGAAATTCTGGGCGCTGAAAATAATATGGGAGCCATTGTATAAGTATTACTGCTCACTCCCCACCCGTAGGCCTCCGTTCCTTCGCAAAAAAACGGACTCACTCGCTCGGCCTCTATCTTGCTCGTCTTTCCCTCGAAGACAAACACACTCCGGCATGCTGTTTGAGATAACAGCACTCATCGGCGGCACAGTATCAGCCCCGATCGTCCTATCATAACAACGCCATCGCCACTCGGAGTGCTGAACAGCGACCGAACAGCCCTCCCGCTGAGCGAGTCATATCGGCGGCTGTATGGAGCCCCGCTGCGCAAAACAGTGATTGTCGTCCCATCGACACTTCGCTCCGCCACTCATCACTCAATCACCCCACCAATTTCAGTACTTCACAATCGCACTGGCGCCAGTATCTCGCCAGCGCGAACCCTCGGTCTTCGGAATTACATCTGTGCCACCTCTCCTACAGAGCCGACAATGCCATCACCACCCCTAAATCTTCCGTCCACCGCCCCACCGCCACAGTGTTGTGGCTCCCGTCAGGCCCTTACGCCGGAGTCGGTCGCACCGGCCGCCACCGCGACATCTCATCTGTCCACTCCATCAGGCGACGGCCGCCACCGGCCCACCCAGGGCGCGCGGCGTCGCGACTCAACGCGTTCCGTCGCGTTGCGTTGCCACGGCGGACCGCAGGATATTAGAATCGTCGCTGAACATAACGCTGTACGCCCGACCAGCCCGCAGCCAGGGAATTGTTGAGTACCAGATAAGCCCACATTTCAACATACCTACCGAACGATATCAAGCCAACCCCGATACTAAACTACCCCTCCCTTCGTGTAAGTTCGCTAAATCACCTGCACATCGGGTCAGTCCATCAGCCTTGGTCACACCCGGCGGCCGCCCGAGACAGGGGGAGGTCCTGCTGGACCGCCGTCGGCCCGTCGCGTCCGTTGCCCGTCGGTCGGTGGGTCGATTCGGCGCCCCGCCCGGCTCCTAATTCAGTGCCGACAGCCACCACGACCGGCAGTGGTATCGAGCGGGCCGGCCCCGCGCTGACCCGACCCCTCACAGCGACTGCGGCGACGGCGACACACGGCTGGGAATGTTACGTGTCGGCTGAAATTGGTAGCGACAGAACATGCAGTTAAGCATTGTTTTAGAGACGACCATGGTCCATGACAACATATCAGAGCAGTTCGCTGTAAGTCAGTTGTTAGCTTGTGCAATTGTGCATTGCCAATGGCGTATCCGTATGCTAAAAATGTTAATGTCATTGTTATGCTAAATTCTAGAGCTTTTGGCTCCTGAATTCGGCTGCACCGAGCATTGCGCCCTTATAAAAGGCAACAATCATGTTATCAGATCTATTAACCCCTGTCACCTTCCGCCATCCACGGATCAGGTCAGGCCAGACCACGGCATTCATACCGCCCGTTTACACCAGTGCTATTCGAGTCACAGCAGGAGGCAGCACTTTGTCAATAAGGCGCCGGCGGTCGGCGGCGGGTCGACCCCATCTCTCCATCTGGGCGCCGGGAATTCCTTGACATGGTTGAGGCATTTGGTGCGCCGGGCGGCACGTTAGGTGAGCGAGCGCGTCGCGGGAGGGCCGTGTCCGTGTCCTCAGCGGACCGCAGCGGACCCCGAGGGGCGGCCACAGAGGGGTGGAGGGTCTCCAGAGACCGGTAGGGACGCCGGGGGATAGTGTTTTGCCAATCGCGGCGGGTTGTTTGAGTTCCTCACCACCCCATGTTGACGCTCCCCACCCGAGCGTGGCACAGCGGAAAGGGTGCCTCCCTATGCATCCCCAGATTCCCCTACCGGACACTGGCGCTCTCCATGAGCGGGGCAGGGAGGGAAATCCCGAATCGACGAAACGATTGATAGCACGCCTGTCCGTCTTCAAACAACTTCAGGGGCGCCTTATCAACTCTCTCACGCCCAGCACTATCTCGTCCAGCCTCCCTGCCTCCCATCAACAATCCCAGGGCGTCTGTTCGAACCGTCAGCTCACAGCTCGCCGCTTCCAATCACCACTGATTGTTTGCTGTTGGCCGTGTATCAGCTCCGTTGGCGACCGAACAAAGGGTATCGGAGCGGAGGGCGACGGCTGACGAGCGCTAACGCCACCACTGGGAGCAGGCAGCAGGCGCCGGAACACCGCTGAGAGCTGCAGGCAGCCAGCCAGCTCGGCAGGTCGTGCACAGTCAGCGTCGTCAGGTCACAGAACAACACCGGCGGCCGTGTGTCGCGTCGGAAACGACAGGAGGGCGGACTCGGTGCCAGCGTGGGAGGCGGGACAGACGGGGAGGCGCGCCGCCAGCGTGGGCGACGGGGCATGAGACGGGCGGGCTGGCAGCGGGGATGAATAATGGGTTTACCAGACTTTTTAGGCACCGACCCCGCCCAGAATCCGTAACAAGGTCGCCATCGTCCCCGACACTGGCACGGACAACCCGAAATAAAGCCGACACTCGACATCCGACAATCCGAGAATTTTTGGATATTTGAGGGCTTTTTCGCCAAAATACATCTACCGTAGAGAAGAGAGGAGCGAGGAGGAGCGCAGGATCGCTCGGAGGCCATTATGAGCTCCCGGTTCGTTGGGTAGGTGTGCGAGACCGATTTAATTACGTCACGCCCTTTATCCGGCTCCCGGGCGCGGAACAGGGCTGAGAGGCACGTGGGCGGCGTGAGAGCCATGATAGCGGAGATCTTCGGCCACGCGACCGGTGAATGCTTGGGGCACGCGGAGGTGCAGGGGCAGTGATCGGTGAAGGCTGAAGACGCTCTTGAGCAATGTGATATGAGTCACGAGGACTGCTATCGCGCGAAACGTGATGTGTTCAGAGTTGCAGGAAAAGTACGAAGCGATAGAGCACTTAGCAAGGCTTTCTAACAGGTATGGTATTTCTCTACACTATACGCAATACGCATGCCTCAAAGGCATCTCAACATACGGGTAGGTGGCTACTCAGCGAACACGGCGTCGACTAACTGGCGCCGGGACAGCCGAGCCACCGTGGTCACCGATCGGGTCAGGTAGGCAGCTCGGACCGGACACCCCCTCCCAGCATGCAGCACCGTAGCAACCTGAGGGCAACACTCAGCCAGACAGCAGCGTCCCCAGTCCGGAGAGGGGGTCACCAATAACCACTCACGAGAGCACCCCGATATCGGTGCGCGTCACCAGCCGCCACAAAGGCGGCGCTTATCGCCGGCGCCGGTCAAATCTACCCGGTCAACACAGCCTATCTGATAGCGCGTCGATGCGAGCCGGCTGCCACCCGTCGATGGTCGTCGCCCCTCCCCCCGGCCGTCAGACACAGTCTCATAACTCACGACAGGTTCTCAGGGACCCCGACAGACACAGGCATCCCGCCGGCGACCCCTCTGCAGACATGCACCGGGAGACATGTGTTGGGTAAGAGCAGGTGTGCAATAAGCATGATGTTCACAATGAATAATGCTATATATCGGCGGCGGGGTGCACAGCAGTGCAGAGAGCAGCTATATTAGGAGGGTAAATGACCATTTTCGGCAGACAAAGAGACAGAACAACAGACAAGAAGACAGACGAGCGCCATGCAACCCAACTAGAAATGAGGCAAATATTGCACAATGCACATGGCTCGGTCTGGATTAACCTCCCAGTGGTATTTGCCCTTTATAGGTATGCACATTGTGGAACATTACTTGACCTTCACTCGATGAACTAATGCGGATAAAAGCTTCTTCTGTGGACGGAAGTTTCGCACAGCATTCGCTTGGAAAAGACGGCGTTGCTTATCCTCCATCCGATTAATGTCACTGCACATATAGCTCAAGAGTTATTATTGCTTGAGCTCTCAGAAACCTGCCGCGGGTCGCCCATCCGTGACTGAGCCCTTACTCAAAAGACTCCCGCACTCAGTCCTGACCTGGCAGCGCGGCACTTGGCAAAGGAGCTCTCCCAGCACGTGGCCAAGGTCCGCTGGCGGCTCGGCTCGCGCCGGCACCCCTGGTCACATCACCAGTCGCGTGCCTGGGTCACTCCGGTCACGTGTCCGGGGTTACGGACGGGGGCGGGGCCGCACGAGCGTCACGTGATCACTCCGAATGTGCGTGGGAGGCGACACGTGACTGTCCAGAGGAGGTTTCCGTGTCGGCGAATTTCGGCCGCTGTCGTGACAGGGCTGGCGTGCATTAGGCAGTTTTCTGCATCTCAAATGCGGTCGGCTGCGACACGACAACCGAACCCGGTCCGCCGGTAAGTGGTCGATATAGCCGGTTTCTATAAACGGCGCAGTGTTGGCAGATCGAGGAGCCTCCTTCCAGTGGATTGCGGAGACTTGTGCTGGAACGGGTGAGACAAGCCATTGACTTGGTCTCATAGCAGCATACTCGTATGTGAACGGTTCCCGGGCTAAAGCGTTTGATGTGAAAGCTTCGTGGAACCTCCCCTGAATGACACGTTTTACGTCATTACACCGCAAATTTGGAAAATTATACCTACCTTATCTTGGAAGATGTTTCCGAATTCAGTGAACTCTGTAATAAAGCCGAACTGAGATACCAAGCCATTCAAAAGAACGGAAATCGATCCAATTCGATCCAGCCTCTTCAAGTCGGAAAACATCCCCAAAGAAGCTGCTAATTTTCCACACCATAAACGGTATCATCACCATTGGCGGAGCGTCAGCTGATTGTTGGTGTTACCTCAGTGAGACGAACACTAATGATATGTCCGGCGAACGTACACAAAGGCACGGCACAGCTCGCTGTTGGCAAACCAAACAGCGTACCCCAGTCATGGTCCGGAGTCCACTCTGGCACACCCGGCTCCGGGGTTGGCCAACTGCAGAGAGATCCCCGTCAGCTCAGCTCTGCTCACATATCAGGGTTGGAGCCCATCGTCTCCGTGATCACTGATCAGCTATCAAAGGTGCCCTTCTGCTGATGGAACTGAATACTGATCCTCTCAGTGATCATTGATCAGCTATCAAACATACCCTTCCGCCGGAGAGATCAGACATAGGGCTGCGGTCGGGTCTGGACGGCACAGCAAACCACCAGATCACCAAATCAGTCCCCAGAGGACAGCTCAGCCCTCTCAGAGCGGGGTTGTGCTCCAGCGAGGCACCCCGTCCAAGCGAGTCCGGAGACTCAGTAGTCGGTAGGTACTACATTTCGTATGCCGACTGTGACGGTACCGGTGATGGCGACTGCAGTGTTTATAGGACCAGCGTGCAGACCAAACAAACAGCGAATCATCCTGCAGAGCCAGCCTCTACCACGATCTCCATGTGCGTCTACGGCCAGCGTGGATCTGTTTACATGCATCCAGACCGCCACATGATCAGCGCCAGCCGCTGAAAGTCGAGTGATAAGCTTTGACTTTCATCTGCCGATCGACATGAAAGAAATTGGGTTGCACGCAATCTCATCCATGAACTTTGCAGTAGCCAGTATACATTGCAACCATGCATCTTGAAATACGATAGGTAAATGATATACATTTCAAAACTTCCGCTCGGTTTTTATGTAACATATTATGTAACTAGGCCGTTCATTGTTATGTATGCCAGAAGTTCACAAAACAATGAACTTGTATCCATGAATTACAATCCTTCCCAGCTTTGCTAATATAAGCGTTTGTATTTTTTTTTTAACGCATAGCATTGCCGTTTCCTGCCTACACACGGGCGCATAGGTATGTCCCGTAGACAGGACTGGCAGTGTGCAATGTGTACTGTGCAGTTGTGCACCCATCCATCGGTAACCGGTGAAGCCGCTCACCGTGCCACCATGCACCATATCCAGCCCCGCCGGCGCGGCGGCCGGCAGCGCCGATGTAGCGTGCAAAACAGCGGAGTAGTGGCCAGTGGGCCAACCGCGAGCCGGGTCGGGGCAGCTTTCGATTCGGATCACGTGACCTGCCGGCTCCCATGGGCAGATCGGCACCATTAGAAGTACCGCGGGCCGCACTGATCCGCCGAATGACTGCTCGGACGATACCCCGCCGGGCGCGACTGCAGCGGCCCTTCCGCACGGCAGCCATCGAACTCGCCGCGGGCCGGGCGTTCCCTAAAGATATTACCAGCCGCAGGCAGCAGACCGATTACGGCGGCATCAATACTACTCGGCGCCACGCGCGTAGCCCACCTACCTTCTTCGATTCGCTCCGTGGAAAGGTGTTCATGGTGATTCCGGTTCGCTCGGTGTCGGATCCTGGGACGCAGTTAGTCGCTCCTCAGACACACATACTGTCCGCGATACCTCACCGTACCGAGATACACTACACAAACCGGCACTGGACACGCTACGGCCACCCGTACCTCACACTGCCACCGACGGCACTCGATTGACGGCAGCCTGCCGCGGCGGCCGAGCGCCAGCCGCCGTAGCGACGGTGGCGCCACAGGCGGCGCGGCCGAGTCTTGCACTTGCAGGTGCCCGGAACTGCTCCCTCGGGCTTTCCCATGGGAAGGTGAGGGAGGAGGGTCACCTCTCGGGGACTGCCTGGGTACACGCGCGGAAAGCAGCGGGTACGCGGGCAGATGCATGCTAATGAGGTGCTGGGATTATCCGGGCGAGTGTTGGAGAGTCTGAAAAGGGACCCGGTCGGGACAACACGATTTAGGTCTGTATGTAGGGGGAGAGGTCGAAAAACACGACCCAAGACTTGGCCAGAAACATACAAATTAAAATACAGGAGCTGTAAGCTCTCGCTAATGCTGAAGAGATGTTCCGACACATGACAAAGGCAAAATATGCCAATGCTGACTCTGACCCGCAGTCACACATCTTTTCTCTTTTCAATCGACAAAACAAGCTGGCGCAGTAAACGATTGCCTGGATTTAGGCAGCACACCTTTAATCGTCAGACGAATTTCTGATGATACCCTCAGGCTTTGTGAAAGGATGAAGTAGGTTATCAGGGCTGCGGAGTCGGAGTCGGTCGGAGTCAACAGTTCTGACCGGAGTCGGAGTCGATTTTGGAAGTCGGAGCCGGAGTTAGAGTTACCAAAAATCCATCGACTCCGCAGCTTTGACAGGTCTACGGAGTCGGTGTTCGTTTTTGAAAGCCGGAGTTGGAATCAGAGTCGGAGTCGCCGAAATTTCATCGGCTCCGCAGCCCTGGAAGTAATGGCACTGAGCCCAACAGTACCGAGCCCTGTTACTCGAGAGCCAAAACCAGCGGCCTCATTATAAAACATTTCGCCATGCAGTGACGCGGTATTCATTATCGTGCGTACTACCAGTAAAAAGTAACAACCTGCTCGGGAATGATCCAACGAATTAAACATCAAATCAATCAAAAAGTGCCTCTGGGCTACCTATCTCTACAGCGTTACGATTAACGGCTCGAGAGCGGCCAAATGAGCCTTATCTTGCGATAAAAAACTGATGTAAGCATTCGACCTGTGAAACCTTGCACTGCGAAAACCAGCCTCGATTGCACAAAGATGCTGGATATTGCTCGTAGATTAACACAGTTGTGGGGAGCGAGCAGTGAGCTCCAACCATGTGCGAGCCTGGCGGGCAGACCCGAGCAGGGGTGTCGTTTTCTGAAAATGATTGGTAGGGCCCAAAGGCGGCGGCCGGCCACATGTGGCGGGGCTTAAAAGGTAGGGTACCTCCAAATCTGCCTTTCTCATCGGATTTCGGCCACTTATTTTTTCGCCCTGGTCATTGACAAGACAAACCAAAATCTAAAAAAAAAACATTTTGGAAGTCTAGGTCCTCAACGAGCTCCATGCACAAAACGTGCAGTTAAATAGGCAGTTATAATAGTGTCGGAGGAATGCACGCCATTCTGAAAGAGGCCCACGCCGACTTAAAAGCACGGCTGTGCTGAAAGGGGCCAGGGACGGTTTTGATGGCCCAAGCCGAATGAAAAAGACGGCTACGGGGCCAGGAACGGCTTTGAAGGCCCACGCCAATCGCAGGGTTCGACAACTAACGAGGTCTCGAAACACCACGATAGTTAGAAAGACCTGCTTGCCAAAATAAAAGGATGACGGTACAAGCCGGCATTCAGAAAGTTACATGCCCGACCATGAAGAAGCAGAGAGATACGTCATCGACTTATTAGACAAAAAAGTTCATTTATTCAAATAACCACCGCTAAGACAAACACATTTCCCGCAGCGCTTCGGCTTTCGGGAGAGCCCTCAAAGTCTCCATAATCAATTGGGTTTTGGACCCATCCCACGTCCAAGACGGCTGCTTTAGTCTCCCTGCAGTCAGCGAAGCTGCCACTGCTAATTTCCTTATGTTGGGGAAGAGGTGGCAACCAGAGGGTGCAGCCGGTGCAGGGTTCGGAAAAAAGTGGATGCGACAACAACTCGAAGCCACATTTCATCACTTAACTTATCGTCACCCCGCGCAAGTACGCAGGTGCGTGGCCGTGGATCAGTTGCACACTTTATGTCAGCTTCCCTATAGCCTCTCCTCGATGTCTATCGAATGGACGCACATCATCAATTGTGCGCCCCTGTTTTAGAAAGTTGACAAGCAGAGCCCCGTCGGCATACCAAAATGTAACCACTATCACTTTGCCGACTAACTTCAACTCGTACCACTCATGTAAAGGGTTTTCTCCTTTGTCTCTGGACACGCGTGTTTACTGCTGATTCAGATTGATACATTTCACATTCTTTGGTTCTGGTAGCGAGCCTCTATATTATTCACTCAAACACATCACCGCCGTTCAACATCACCAATCTCATCCTCTTCACGACCCCCGCGTCCTTCAACAACCCACGCTACGACAGTTCTGCCGCAGCCGCGCCATTCACCCTGGCGGGACAGGTAAGTCGCCGCAACCAAATTATACACGCAACCAAATTATACAACTCGCTACAATACCCCCTTCCGCTGAAGTTTCCGCCCCGGAAACAAGAACAAAAGTTACCTACATATCTGGTTCGGAGAATATTGTGCGGGGCGACTCTACAAGATGGGTTCAAACGGTTCTTCCACTTACAAGCCATTTACACAAGTGTATCCGAGCGACATTTTGGGCCCTAAAATATCACACAGATGCAGCAATGTAAAGTAACCAACACTTCCCCAAGCCACGAACCCACGGCAGAGCGACGCGACAACAATGATATCCTAACCATGGACATTGAAACAAGCAACTTAAACTATAACGCTAACCCTATCGATGCACCATCCGGCAGGCAACATCATACACCGTCAGCCCACTACAAAGTCTGTCAGTTTGGTAGGGGTACGGCTTACTCGGCCGGAACGTGTACGTTTCTCGGGAGCCGTTTCCTGGTCCCCTGCAGAACCCACCATGCCTTCGTCTGCATGGATGGTGGGCCGCCCCGTGTCCTCGTCAGTGTGTGTACCTGCTGTGTCGCTGCTTGGAGGCCCCTCACGGTCCCAGTCGGACTCGCCGCTCGCAGAGGGTCGGTCCTGGGCACGGCTAGTGGGTTGGCCGCGCCTTGACTGGTCCCATTCCCCAACCGGGTTGGGTCTCAAGGGGTGTCTCTGGACACAGGCAGAGGGGTGCCTTGACTGGGTTGCCCCTGGCTGTTTCACCGTCGTCCCGAGTGCAGCGGGTTGTGCCCGGGACGGATTCAGACCGCCTGTCACCGGCGGCCTGGGAGCCGCTCTGAGGGGAACTGGTGCCGTCCGGCATGGTTTCAGCCGGTTGTGATGGACTATCATGGCAGCTGAACCTCCCTCCTTAACAATCGAGTAAGTCCAATTCCGGAGTTTCTTCGCGACACGATACGGACCTTCCCAGTGGGAAGCCAGCTTCCGCACCTCACCGCCTGTCACTGCGCGGCGCCTCATCCACACACGGTCCCCCACAGCGTACGTGTGTTCCACGATTCTCGCGTCATGTCTCAGTTTGTTGCGCTCGTGTGATGCCACGCTGGCCTGCATCACGAGCTGGTCAGTGCGTGTCAGTGTCTGCTGCAGCTTGGACAGGTACTGCAGCGTATCAGGCGGTGCCTGAGCGTCTGTCAGACCGGCACTGCGCACCTGACTGTACGCGAGGTCAGTGGGCAGCGGCGGAGGTCTGCCGAAGACGCTCTCGTACGGCGAGAAGCCGGTAGATGCGCTCGCGTTCGCGTTGAACGCCAGCACGGCGGCACTGACGTACCGCGGCCACTGACGCTGGTGGTCTCTGCTGAGCTTGGCGAGTGTGTCCACCAGAAATCGGTGACTCCGCTCGCAGTACCCGTTCCCTTGTGGATGGTACGCAGTAGTGGTGCTCTGCTGTATGCCCAAACGTTTGTAGAACAGCGAAGCCACCTTACCGACGAAGTTTTTCCCCTGGTCACTATGAACCCGTTTAGGTACACCGAAGACCGCCACAATCCCGTCCATGAGCGTCTGCACAATCTCAGTCGCCTCCTGCGTCTTCAGCGGGAAAGCCCAAACGAACCTCGTGAAGGCGTCTATGCAAGTGAGAATGTACCGATATCCATCGTCACTGACGGGTAGACCGCTCACTATATCGATATCCAGACGGTCCATGAACCCGGCGGCCTGGAGCGACCCGAGAGAAGCCTGTGGCACACGCGGAGGGTCTTTGCGCAGACTGCAATCCACACACTGTCGGCAGAAGGCCTTGACATCGGCCTGAAGGCCCGGCCAGTAGAACTGGCGGCGCACCATGCCCTCCAGCTTGGCTGTGCCCTGGTGGCCTCCGCCGAAGCCAGCGTGGCTCTGCTCCAGCAGCTCCCGCCGCAAGTGCTGCGGCATCACAATCTGCAGACACATCGGGGCATCCCGCTCGGGCTGCACACGGCGGTACAACACAGGCTTGTCGTCCCCCTGGACAACCAGTCTGGACCACTCGCGCAGCAACTGTGCTGCGCCTGATGAATGCAAGTGATTCTGTTTGGGGCGCACGCGCCGCTTCTTCCACGTCATGATCTCTCGAATGCCGTCATCACGTTGCTGCTCTCTGTGAAACTCTGCCATCGTCAGTGTCAAGACGCCGACCTCGGCAGGGCCCGTCACCACCGCAGCTGTACAGTGAGGCACGCTGTCGGACGCCGCGTCAGCGGGGAGCTTCGCAGCGGCCAAGTCCACAGACTCTGGTGGCGGCTGCTCAGTACATACCCGGTCTTCCAGTGGTACCTCAGTCTCAACGGACTTCACCGCTGAACTTGGCAGGATCACTCCTGTCTCTCGTGTGTCACCCTCCTCGGCAGTCGGGCATGCGATATCAGAAACCGCCGCCACCTCATGTGACCCATCAGAAGCCATCTGCGACTCAGGTGTCGGGTCCTCCTCGACAGGGACACAGACCCACCTGTACCTGACTTCATTTGTCTGGAGGGGGTGCGGGTACCTGGACAGGGCGTCAGCGTTCCCATGTTGTGTACCTTTGCGATGAACGACCTCGAAGTCGAACTCTCGCAGCAAGAACTGCCAGCGCGCCATCTGACCCTCGGCGTCCTGCATCTCGAACAGCCACTGCAGCGCCGCGTGGTCAGTCCGAAGAACGAAGCGACGGCCTACGAGGAACGATCGGAAATGCTGAACTGCCCAAACCGTGGCGAGCAGCTCGCGCTTA
Organism: Amphibalanus amphitrite; assembly: GCF_019059575.1. Taxonomy (NCBI): domain Eukaryota; kingdom Metazoa; phylum Arthropoda; class Thecostraca; order Balanomorpha; family Balanidae; genus Amphibalanus; species Amphibalanus amphitrite. The sequence continues at coordinate 997,481 of NW_024881606.1, read as the reverse complement.
GTCACGCTGTACTGGCGCTCGGACTTCGTCAACGCCCGGCTCGCATACGCGATGACATGGTCCCCTTGCATCAGAGTGGCGCCAATCCCGGACCCACTCGCGTCAGTGTCAAGCAGGAATGGTGGAGCTGCGAGGTCGAACACTGGGAATGCGAGAACTGGTGCCGAAACGAGGGCCGCCTTGAGCGTCTCGAACGCGGCCTGCTGCTCTGCGCCCCAGCTGAAGACCCTGTGCTTCTCAGTCAATTTGGTGAGTGGCTTGGCCAGCAGAGCGTACCCGCGAATGTGACGTCTGAGATAGCCACACAAGCCGAGGAACACCCTGATCTCCTTGGCTGAGGTGGGCACTGGCCACTCCTTGATCAGGTTAGTCTTATCCGGGTCACACTGTATACCCGCAGCGCTGACCTGGAACCCCAGGAACTTTACATCCCTCCGACACAGTTTTAGCTTACCCAGGGAGAGGGTGAGCCCCGACTGTCTCAGTGCATCCAGCACACGCTCGAGACGGGTGTGCATCTCCTCCAGTGTTCGACTTACCACCAACAGGTCATCAAAGTACTGCACGTAAGTATGTGGCGGAACATCTGCGAGCACCATCCGTATCGCCCTGTTGAACGAGTGCGGGATCCCCTTCAGGCCATACGGTGCCGTCCTGTACCTGTACAGCCCGAACTCTGTCGCCACAGTGGTTTTCTCCTGATCACTCTCTGCCACCGGCAGTTGGTGATACGCTTGCACCAGATCAAGCGACGTGAACCACACAGCGCCGCTCAGCTTTTGGAGACTCGAATCCATCCTGGGAATCACCTGTACAGAGGGGACCGTGACTTGGTTCACCCTACGAAAATCCCCGCACACCCTGACCGGTCCTCCGTGGGGGCGCTTAACAATCACCAGAGGACTAGCCCAACGAGATGATTCTACCTCTTCCAGCACACCAGCATCCACCAGCCCATCCAGCTGAGCCTTGACCTGGTCAGCGAGGTGGCCTGGTGTCGGCCTGGGACCCTGAAACACCGGCTGGCTGTCCCCAGTGGGAATGGTGTGCTCTGCTACATTCGTCCTGCCCAGACCAGTGAACACATCCTGATAACTGGTGAGCAGATCAGCAAACTGGGAGCGGTGCGGCTCCTCCAGGTGCTGAACAGCAGTGTCAACCTGAACTGGTGTCCCTGTGTCCACAGGTGCACCAAATGCACTGTCATCCAGTCCCTCAAATTCACCAACGTGCGTCCCCTTGTGCAGTGTGACCCCTACCTCAGACATATTACCAACACGGACTGGCACCGAACCATCCTGCACTGTCACTGCCAGACGAGCAACACACAAATCAGAGCTATTTATAAAACCATCATGCCCCTCAACAATCCCATAGTGCTGTTTGGCACTTCCTGAGTGGCATTTTGGCAGTGCGACCACTGCTGGCACTAGTACCTCACTGCCAGCTGGTACAAACACAGTCTCTGACACTGCTACCCTACCTATACTACAAAAGCGATGAGACTGGGTGGATGGAGTACTTTTGAGCTTCAGCTTCTGGCCCAACACTGTCATCTCACTGTTACTTAAATCTAGCACTGCACCTGTAGCTGACAGAATATCTGCACCTAGCAGACACGGTTCGCACAGAGCACTAGCTACATACACACACATTTGCTGCCTGAAAGCGCCAATCTTTACCTCAATCACTGCTCTCCCAATGATGCTGTCACACTGTGCATTATCCGCCAAGCGTACAGGCTTGGTCACTGGCAGGATTTGAGTGTTCTGAGGTAGCATGTCTCTGCGCACCACAGTAGTGTCCGCCCCAGTGTCAACCAGAGCAGTGACCTCATGTTGGCCCACCAACATGTCCACATACCTGCCCGGTACTGCGTGCCTTACTGCTGGGAGCCAGTCGCTGCTGGGGTCACTTGTCCTCCCGCAGGCTGCTGCTGTGGCCACTGGTTCTGAGGCCATGGGTGTGCTGGCAGCTGCTGCTGTGTGCTTGGCTGCAGGGGCTGTAGTGCTGGGGCAGGTCCTGGGCCTCTGGCCTGCCACTGCCCCCTGGCGGGCCCCCTTCCGTTTCCCTTGTTGCCACCTCTGCCAGGTATGCCACTGGGTCGGCTGCTCTGGCCCTGCCGGCACACCACACTGAGGTGGCCCCTTCTATTACAGTTTCCGCAGATGTCATGTTTGAAGGGGCAGTTCACTCTTATGTGATCCATCAGACCGCAAACATAACAGTTCATGCCTGATTTTTCTCCACTGTCACAGTCCTTTGGTGCCACTACTCTGTGAACACCAGCACCAGTGTGGTCTCCCAGTGCCCTCTCAGCTCTCTCTATTCCTGCCACTGTCTTGACAGCTGTGTCAAGTGTTGTCACTCCCATCTTGACCAGCTCATGTTTACAGGAGGGTGGGAGAAGCTTCATCAGATGCAGCAGAGACATCTGGTCTCTGTCGGCTTTGTTCATGAGAGTTGGGTATGCAGCAGGTATCAGTGCCTGTATTTGTAGCAGGGTGCGCCTCACGTTACCCAGATATCCAAGGCTGTCAAGCTCCTGCACAGCACTCACCGGATCCAAAGCTCCTCCCAAGAAGCTGGACACCTCTGACTCGAGGTCATCGAGTTCTTTCGGCAGATTCTCACTGCACAGCTGCCTCACACAGTCTTTGACTTCACCAGTTACAAAAAATCTCAAGTTAGCCACCAGCTTTTCCTCACTCCACTTCTTCAGTCCACCAAAAATGCGGTAGTCCTCCAACCACACCACCCATTCTTTGGCGCTTGTGCCACTGAACTTTTCGAGTCCAATATCTTTCTCAGCCATTATCTAGTCCGTTACTTCACTTAGATCAATCAATCAAAAACACCGCACCAGAGACCCCACCGACTGCCACCATTGTAAAGGGTTTTCTCCTTTGTCTCTGGACACGCGTGTTTACTGCTGATTCAGATTGATACATTTCACATTCTTTGGTTCTGGTACAATAGACAATAGACAGTTTATTCAGGACATTCCACTGGAACATGTGGCTATTACTGCCCGTCGTCAGTAAAACAGGTGATGATAAAATACAATAAAAGATGAAAGGGGAACACATATACAGAGAGACACTCATGATGACTAGTTGCTAGTGTTCTGCTCCTCGAGCAGATGCCTGCGTAGGCGTCGTCCGAACGCCCCCGGGGGCAGTCGGGGCAAATCCGATGGCAGTGAGTTGAGGGCAGCCGGCGCTCGGCAGGTGAACCGGCGTTTGCCCATCTCTGTACGGGATCGCGGCACGTGCAGGAGTGTGTCCTGCCGCGTGCTGACAGCAGCGTCCCGGCCGCGCGCCTCAGCCACGGTGGCCAGACTACCCGCTAGCAACTCCGGCTCGGCGTGACACCGCACTTTGTGCAGCAGGCACAGGGAGTGGTAGGTGACGAGGTTCTCCGCGCTGAGCCAGCGCAACTGGCACATCAAATCGGAAACATGATCGTACTTTTTGCGGCCGAAAATGACTTTTGCTGCGTAGTTTAAGATTTTTTGTATCCGAGAGAGATTGTGTCTGGTGCCAGCACCATACACTGCGATGCAGTATCGAACTTGTGATATGACCAGTGCGCTGACCAGCACGGAGATCACATTGGGCGGTAGGTGCCCCCGGAGATGCGAGGGACCACCCAAAACTCCAAAGCAGCGTTTCGTGAGCGTTGTAATATGATCACCCCAGGTCAGGTGACGATCAAATATGATGCCGAGATTTTTTGCTGAGGAAACTGGGGACAACTCGTGATCGCGGTATTTTACTTTAAGTTCAGGCAATGTGCGAAGATTTTGGGGGCTGCCCAACAGCATCAGCTGAGTCTTAGCGGCGTTGACTTTTAAGCCGTTGGCCCGGAACCAACGGTCAAGAGAGGCCAATGTGTCCTCCATACGAGTGACGAGTGATTGAAATTGAGATTTCTTGCCGCTTACTAGAATTTGTGTGTCGTCTGCATATTGTACTACTACTGCGCCTTCGGCAAACTGACTAAGGTCGTTGGCGAAGACGCAGTAGAGGAGGGGGCCTAAGGCTGAACCCTGAAAAACTCCGATGCTGTTGGGTAGCGGGCGGGACTTTTTGATTCCACCGTGATTGTCAGTGAAGCTGACGCTCTGAGTGTGGTTTTGAAGATATGCGGAAAACCATGAAGTGTCAATTCCGTGCGCCTGTAATTTTGAAAGGAGCTTCGAGTGGTCAATCACATCAAAACATTTGCTCAAATCCAGCAGGCAGAGAAGGGAAACCTCTCCATGGTCAGATGCGGATAGGATATGGTCGGAAATGGATGCGAGCGCGGTTTCCGTGGAATGGTGAGGTCGGAAACCGTGCTGGTTAGGAGATAGGAGATGGTTTTCAGACAGGTAGGAATAGAGCTGTTGGTGGACAGCTCGCTCTAGGATTTTGGTGATGACAGGTACGATGGATATGGGACGGAAGTTGGACGGGCTAGACAAATCACCGGATTTTAAGATGGGATGAACAAGGGAATGTTTCCAGGAGTGCGGGACGTCGGATTGGGTAATGCTGGAGTTGAGCAAATGTAGGAGCACCTCACCGATCGACTCAAAACACGCACGGAGCACGTGAATACTGACACCGTCCTCGCCACAGGCCGACGAGCTGCTAAGTCCGAAGACGACAGCACGCAGCTCTGACAGCGACAACGGCGCCAGCACGAACGCACAGGCGCCCACACGCGGCAAACGGCAAGGGGCGGTCGGCAGATCACCCGACCCGCGTACCTCGGCAGCTACTCGCGGTCCGACACTGACAAAATAATCATTCAGGTGGTCCGCCGATGTGCTGGGCACAGCACGCGACCCCCGCCTACTACCCACGTACGGTCTGATAATGCGCCACATGCCCCGGCGCCCACTCTCCCGAATGCGCCGCTCCACGTCATCACGGCTGTCACGCCGGATAGCGCTGCGTACCGCCCTGTTCGCGTTGCGGTATTCGCTCGAGCCGTGCCCGTACCGCGCTAGCGCCCCCCGACGGCGACACATCAAATCCTTAGTGGCGTCGGACACGAAAGGGGCAGTAGGGTTCCGGATCTTGACGGCTCTGATGGGAGCGTGGGCGTTCAGAACGGGTAAGAAAGTCGTCAAGAAGTTGCTCCACTTATCGGTGACAGCTGGCGTGGAGTGTCACCGATAGGAGAGAGTGGTAGCGAGCCTCTATATTATTCACTCAAACACATCACCGCCGTTCAACATCACCAATCTCATCCTCTTCACGACCCCCGCGTCCTTCAACAACCCACGCTACGACAGTTCTGCCGCAGCCGCGCCATTCACCCTGGCGGGACAGGTAAGTCGCCGCAACCAAATTATACACGCAACCAAATTATACAACTCGCTACACTCATTTGGTGGCCGTTACTCGGTGTGCGTGCACTGTGCTTCCACTTGCTCAACTCGGCACGGTGTCCCTTAGTGTCAACGTGTGACGCCCACAATTCCTTTACGGTGACAAGTCAATGATATCTTCTAGATATTCGATAAGGGACCAAACACCCCGCTAAGCCTCCTTTCGAGCTTGCCTTTTCTCTGCAGTGTCAGCAAACGGGGGATACATCTTGCAGAGATCTTAAACATAGCATGATAGATTCCAGTGGCGTAGCCAAGTGGGGGGGGGGGCACAGGGGGCGCGTGCCCCTCCCATCGGGTCCAGGGGGCCCTTCGGGTCCCTGCGGCGCCAATCGGCCGCTGAGGGTCCACGCTGGCCATATTTCGTCTCAAAGGGACCCCACAGGGCTCGTCAGAGCATCTCATGGGCCCCTAAGTGGCGTATTAAGATCTTCGTAAGTGCCCCACGCCGGCTTCTTAGAGCCCTTGTCACCAGTTAACCCGCGCCCTGCTGGGGGTCCTGGATTTCCACGCCCTGCTGGGGGGGGGGGTGTGTTTGAACACCCCCCCCCCCTTGTAACTCGGCTCCTGGGCCACGTAGCGATACGCGGAAGGCGGTGTTCGAAAGAGCGTAAAAAATAATGACGAAATCACTTCTGTCAATTTTTTGGTCAGGTCAAAGGTCAGGTCACCAGAGGTCATTGAAGGCAAAATTTCGCCGATTTCCAGGTCGAATGTCGAAAATTTCCAAGAAGCCAACGCATAACTCGGGAACCAATAGAGCTATAGCGCCGCGGAAAAGCGCATTCGATAGCCCTATTAACGCCCTTTCTGAGTAATTCTCTCAGATTGACCTAACGTCAACGGTTTTGCCTGCAGGGGGCAAAAACTGCAAAAATAGCCGATTTTTTCGAAAACAGTTTTTCTGCAATAACTTTTGACCCAAGCCTTGTACGAGCTTACTTTTACCGGCATCGTGTTCCTCTCGTCAAGACGCGTCGAATGAATTATGACTTGACCTTTAAAGGTCAACTTGAAAATTTGACCTCAGGTCAAGGTCATGACCTGACCGGAAAGGGTCAAGTTGCATATCAGTCGATCCGTATCGTCGAGCTGAACACATCTAAGGCGTTTTCATCGCTCTAGCATGCCTCTATCAAAAGTTATTTGCGAAAAACTGTTAGATACCATTCGTGACCTAAGATGACCTCAGGGCATAAACAAGGGTCACGGACACCATTTTCAAGTTCAGTGTGTCTAAAACACTTGTAATTCGGTGTTTGGGAGTGTTTATAATGTCTTTCATCCAAAAGAGGCGCATTTCAATTTTCTCCCATTGACTTATAATGGGGAGGTCGCAAAATTGACCTGACCTTAGGTCATCGATATCAAAATTCTGAGATATACATTTTGTACATGCTATTGCTCTTAGCAATCGCTGAAAGTTTCAAAGCGATCGGTCACTCGGTGTAGCTATGACAGACATTGAAAATTTTTATGAGGTGAGGTCACTTCAAGTGACCTGGTGACCTGACCTTGAATGACCTTGATCTGAAATTTTCACAAAATGTGTAGAATTGATGTATGATAAGGTGTACCAAAAACGGCGGCGCTCCGCGCCGCCGTTTTTGAGATATTTGCGAAAAACCACAAGGGGGGTGTTCAAACACCCCCCCAGCAGGGCGCAGGTTAAGGCCCTAAGAGGCCGCCAAGGGCCCCTTACCAGCCTGCCCCTCACGGTCTCTGAGAATCTCTTGCTGGCCTCTGAGGGCCCATTGGTGGCCTTGGCTCTGAGGGCCTATTGGTGGCCTCTGAGGGCCCTTACCGGCCTATTAGGAGCCGGCTCTACGAGCTGCATGCCCTCCTGTGATGGTCCAACACCAATTCTCTTAGGGCCCCAATAACTGTGAGGAGTGCCTCTGATAGCCCACACCGGCGTTTCTGAGAGCCCACGCCGGTGTTTCTGAGGCCCCTTCTCCCCCAGTTCTGAGGGTCTTCATCAAGGCTCCTAAGGCCCTACACCAGCGACTCTGACGGCTCCACTGAGTCCACACTGGTGACTCTGAGGGCCCCAGTGGCGTCTGAGAATACTATTCCGGTCTAAAGGGACCCCCTCGGCGCTCCTGAAGGCACCACCGACCTCTGAGGTCCCCTTGTCGTCCTATGAAGGGCCCGCACCAGCACTCAGCTCAGCAGCTCTAAGGGTCCCACGCATATCTGTGATGGCCATAAACCAGTGTATCTGAGGGCCCCGAAACGGCGCTTAAGAGGGCCCTCACCGGCGACTGTGCAGGTCCCACTCCGGCGCCTCTGAAAGCCCCACACATATGCATCTGACGGACACCCACCAGTGACTTTTGCGTGGCCCACACCGGCAATTCTGAGGATCCCACCGGAGTCTGAGAGTACCGTGCCGTTCTCTAAGGACCCCACTGAACTTCTGAAGGTGCTGCCGGCCTCTGAAGACCCTTTGCCGGCCTGAGGAGTGAGGACACCTTGCCGTTCCCTAAGGAACGGCAAGGTGTCCCTGCCGGCTTGCGAAGGGTTCGCGACAGCAGCTCCTACGGCCCACAGGCCACACACATCTGTGACGAATGTACATATATGCTTATTTGCTTATCTGTTTATTTTGATTTTTTTTTTACCAAGTGACAAAAGATTGGTAGAGCTCAGCGAACACTGGTAGGGCCCAAATAAACATTGGTAGGGCTCGGGCCCTACCAGGCCTATACAAAACGACGCCCCTGGACCCGAGCCGTAAATGACCGTACAGTTATTTATTTCGAACCACCAGACCGAGACATGGTTATGAGAGTGAAAGGCGTGGTTTTAAAGGGACCCTCCCACCTTAACATTAGTTTTGAGTTGAGATAGCCAAGTTTGCGGCCAGGCTCAGAAACCACCATTTATCCTGGTCGCAACCCCCGCAGCTTTATGGTGTTCAATAAATTTCTTCCCTTTACTTGCAGGGTGGGACCAGCGTGGTCCCTATCTCTTAACCATTACGGGAATCTGATGACGTCATCAGGCTTTCGAACGTCCGTTAAATGTTTGACTAAAACGTTTTGTAGCACGCGGTGGTATATGCTGCTTTGCGCGCAACAAATGCCGCACTTTTAAATAAAGTCGCTAGGAACAGCGGAGATCCCAAAAAGTAAACAAAAGTAAAAGTCTAATATCTTGAAAACCGGTGAATATTTTTCGATGAAATTTGGTAGATATTCGTTTTTGCTCTTTCTGAACCGAGCGACATTACTTTCATGCCAATTCATTAACTTTTTTGGAGGTGGGAGGGTCCCTTTAACTCATAGTGGTGGCGGCCTGCTTCAGGCTGCTTCAGATGACACTTTTTAGCTGAGAACTCACTCTGAGATCAGAGGAGGCGGGTATCAGCATATAACCATAACTCTCCACTGACCCATGATCTTGAAGTGTGTTTTTGCAAATTATGTAACTATAATAGCTATTTGCTACGCTCGTTGGGGGTAGCAAATACCCCCAACGAGCGTTGGGGGTATGTTCGACATCCGATTCCTAGGTCACTATCGTGCTCTGAGCGCAACAGTCAATGGTAACCACTAACCGGGTTTTGAGAAGAGGATTTGAGCCAGATTGAACTGAACCGGTAACCAAATTGAGCGCCTAACGGCGTAACGCACGTGCGGACCGGTGCAGAGGTTTATTTGGACGGGCTGAGCCTCAACGGCGCACTCGGACAAACGAAGAGGCTAATGGCTGAGGGTACAGCTGTTCAAATTCTGGATCAACGATCTCATCGAGCTTTGGAATTTAAAAGCCAAGATGGCCATGGGAACATCAGCTTTGCACTGTAGCTAGACGCACGCTTTGCAATGGGCGGCAACATATTTTCGACGCACCGTGTGTTAGGTAGTTTGCGGCGTACCTATTAAGTAGTTCATTGGCAAACTAGCGGGCTCAAATATTAAAGGGACTATCCCACCTTCTAAAATGTTGTTAAAACCAGTTAAATTGTGCCCGACTTTATAGATTGGATGACCAGGAACACGGTTCTGGCATTTATTTTTCATTAAACATCTTAGGCTTCCCATATTCCAAACACAAACTTTCAAATATGTGACGTCACAGCCCCAAATTACCTCCTTCCCCAGGCCACATTACTGTCATAAAGCTGATGCTTTTTACTCTGTAGGCACCACAACAAAGTTCAGACCAAGTTTTAAGCGACTCTTCAACGAACAAACCCATTTAAATCAGAATGACTAAACGAGGTGACGTCACACTAACGGTCGCTCCATGTTGAAGATAGGGCCTTGTACAAGGCCCATTTTCAAATGAAGGGAACGAATTTCTTCAACACCAAGAGGCCGCGGGGGTTGCAACCTAGATAGATAGTGGTTTCTGAACCTCGCCGCAAACTTGGCTATCTCAACTCAAACCCCATGTTAAAGGTGGGATAGTCCCTTTAAGTGCAATCTACCAAGCTAGCCTACAGACTGACTTTGAACTTCGAACTAGTGTATCCCGCTGCGAATGTTAAAGCTATAGTACTAAAGTACCTGCTGATCCCAATGGTAAGAGAGAACCTTATTAATGGCAAAATATATTGTTGTAGAATACAAAACAAGCCTCATTGAGAGGTTCGATTCACGGCCATTGGTTAATAAGATCGATATAAGAACATAGTGCAGGTGGGAAACATATAATCACTGTGCTGCTATTCCTGAAACTACAGGCACCCAGTAACAATTGATGCAAGGCCTGAATGCGTACAACCGAGCAAGATAAAAAGTCATCAGTGCTAGTTCATGGATCACGTGGTCCAAGTGCAGCATTCTAGTTTTGTATTTTGTTCAGCACAGCTACATCTATTGAGCGGCTCATTCCCTACGAAAGCAAAGTATTCCACAGAGAATACGACCGAGTATCCCGAGTAGATGACAAATTAGTATGGCAAACCCAGTACGAAAGCCGCGACCACAATACCACGCGAAGTACGTAAGCATCGTCGATCGCATGTATCAGAAGTCGGTGCGGCGTTCAGCAGGCGGTATAGCAGTGCAGTCGTCGGTGCGGCGGTTCAGCAGGCGGTGTAGCAGCCCAGTAGTCGGTGGGAAGGTTCAGCAGGCAGTGTGGCGGTGCGGCGGTTCAGTAGTCGTTGCGGCGGTTCAGTAGGCGGTGCGGAGGTTTAGCGGTTCAGTGCTCGGTTCGGCGGTTCAGCAGGCGGTGAACCCACCGTCCACGGGCAGCGTGACCCCGCTGATAAGCGCCGCGTGGTCGCTGAGCAGAAAGATCACCGAGCCGAGCACGTCTTCCACCTCGGCGAACCGGCCCATCGGGATCGCCCTCAGCATCGGCTCGGCGCGCGCCGGGTCCGACCAGTGACTTCGACCCAGGTCAGTCAGCACGACGGTCGGGTTGACACAGTTGACGCGGATCCCCTTGGGTCCCAGCTCGAGCGTCATGACGCGCGTCAGGTGGTCCAGCGCCGCCTTCGAGGCGCAGTAGACTGCATGGCCGTGGAGCGGGCGCACAGACGCCTGCGAGGAAATGTTGACGATGGCGCCTCCGGCGCCGCGAGCTATCATACCTCGGGCCACCACCTGGGATACATTGAAGACTGACTTCAGGTTGACGTTCATGACATCATCAAACTCAGATGGCGTTACGTCGAGAAACTTGTTGAGAGTGTTGGTTCCCGCGTTGTTGACGAGACAGTCCACGGGTCCCAGAGCCTCGACCGCCTTGCGTGTCGCCTCCCAGTCGCTGAGATCGCAGGCCACCGTCTCCACCGAGGGACACTCGGTCTTCAGGGTGTCCAGGTGTTCCTGGGTCCGGGACAGGGCTATCACGTGACCCCCGCAGGCGGCCGCGCGGATCGCCAAGGCTCGGCCGATCCCTCGGCCGGCGCCGGTGATGAGGACACGTTTTCCAGACAGCGAAATATTCATTGTTGCTGGTACACAAAATGTTTCTCTGCAATGTCAGCAGATCGTTAAACACGGCAGAAGACTGTTCCCTGGCCAAGTCTCTAGTCCACGATAAGGTGAGTACTGTCATTATCCCCAAACCATTCTTGAACCGTTAGTTTCGTAAGTCATCTTATCACACTTCAAGAGACTAAAATATTAGACTATGAAAATTCAAAATACCAATGTCTAAAAAAAAGATAGCACGACTCTGGTAGCTACCCGGACCAGCAACTAAGAGCCACAGCCCGACAGGTCATAAAATCGATACTAGTTCAAGTGTGAAAAGTGAAAACATTGACTTATGGATCGTCATAGCGCCGTCAGATCAACGGACAGTCCATATAGCAGTATGCAAGCGACGCTAGTTCGCTGTTACAATATTCGACAGATCAGCTTACCTTGTCAATCAGCCAGTGCACAGTAACTGCAGCACAACTGTCCAGTCCAATTCGCTTCACCGACACAGAGTGACAGACACCGCCGAAACGCTTCGTGCCCCTCTCACGGATCCAGATAAATAAACAGACAGAAAACAGTGACCGATGGCCTCATGATGGCCTACCTTGCAGCTAAAATGGTGATATGTCACTGCCCGATGCGGCACATTAATTGTCAGGCTGGCTGCACCACAGAAAATCACGGTGTTTAATCGATAATCTTGCCTTTTTGTGAACAATTTGGAATAAACATGCACAATGCCAAGAATTAGTCATGACTAAAAAAAATTGCAGTAAAACAATCGCAAATCTTTCGAATGTCACTTGTGCGCCATTTCCCAGTTCATAACAAACCCGTAGTGTAAGACGTGTAAGAGAAGGACGCCGGTGAAAACAGGGCGCCTGGGGCGTTTTGATCAAGGCTCTTGAAATTCGCTTTCGTGGAGCACGTGACCGAGATTTCGACTTGGCCCATGGGTGGTTTTTTAGCTATTACCTGCTACGGTGAACCAGAATTTAATTTATACATTCATTGCGCGGCTGTTACAAAGAGTGATACACACACATTGGGCACACTCTGAACTAAGGAACTAATAGTAATAGTGGTAGAGAGAGAGGAAGAGTGTTGTTGTTGAGTTTGAGTTTTGCTGTTTTATGAATGTTTAATGTGTTTTTAACTACCTCAATCTCGCTTTTACAATATCTGAGACATGAACATGGTAAGCTTTTAAAATAAAATAACACCACATTCCTACATCAGCATGAGAAGAGGGACATGTTTGGTTTTAAGACAATTTGGACAATTTCGGACAATTTGGCAATAAAGTGATAATAGGGGCAGGTTTGGTGAGAATTGGGTGCATTCGCCGGACAGCCCGTCGTGAAAACGGCTAATATTTTTTCCCTTTGCAGTTGAAGATGCAGAATGGCTCTGCCCCGTGTGCCGCAGCAAGCCACAGCCTGCCGGAGAGAGCACATCAACATAGTAGAAAACGTAAGTGGTTATGTGGAGTGACCAAGTGTAATGACACTTATGAGTAGTTCTTCTTATGTTGTGTGCTTATTTCACTCTCCATGCTTTATTTCACGTGTTACCTAGTTATAACTTATATTATATCTGTGTCGAACAAATTAAGGAACCAGAACTGACCACAATGGAAATCTGACCACTTGCGCAACCCATCTTCTCACAGCATGGACATCCGGAGAGAACTATGCGGCATGACAAACTCTACGAGCACTGGTGGTTCCTCCCTGCCGTCTCACGGCAGCGGCGCGACGGTGTCGAGAACGGTGGCTTGGTCAGCGTGGAATCCGGCGAAGCGCTGCGCGCTGAGGGTGGGTGATAGATGACCGGTCACTGAACAATGAAGCGAGTCAGATCATTGGGCGCAGTGATTACCAGTCACGCATCGCGGCTGGTCCGCGGAAGTTATTGCTTTGATGTCGGACTAAGTCACACAATGTTTTGTCACATTCTAGAGTGATGCTGACAATGGAATGCATCGCTAATTTGCTTCCGATGCTGCCTTAACGGTGATATGAGATGCGTGATAAACCGTTTGTTTGTTTGTTTGTTTGTTTGTTTGTTTGTTTCGTTGGGTTAGGCCCTTTCGGTCCGATGAGACCATTGCAGAGCCGGGAGGATGATATGACTTGGGGGGAGGGGGCATGGGGCGAGCACTCTAGTGAGTCGCCGGGGCTGAGCCCATTTAAATGGGCAGGCCACCCAGCCCCCAGGCTACGGGCGTGCTCGGCTTATGGGCAATCCCGCATGGAATAAAGTTGCCCGTCCAGCCCGAACCAGGGGGTTGAGGCGTGGAGAAGAAGGGTTTGAATGTCCTAAGGATGTAAAGGAAACGACGGAACGGTATGTGGTAAATCGTCATAGGTATGTCACTAGTTATGTGACAAGCAACAAGACCTTAGACAGCAAAACATGTGAAGTGTGAACACCACATCAATGGACTGGACGACACATATGGGCATCACAGCATAACTAATGACAATAACTAACGTAGCTAATAACATTAGGCACGTACATAGCATAGCATAACTAATGCATTGCAATTGCGAAGGGGGGAGGGGGCACTCCTGGTCACCTGATAATGGGTGGCGGCTTAGAAAAAAAAATAAATGACTTGTCTATCAATCTTTGTGCCTTAACGTACCTGGTAGATATAGTCCATAGTTGCAATTACGCATATGCCATAAATACTTTTCGATTGTGCACTCATTCCGCGCAGACCTCGCATTCATAGGTGGCGTCCTAGCCCAGCGGAAGTATTCTAGGGGGCGCTGTTTGCGGCAATGGATTGTGAACTTCTAACTACGTTCCTTGCAATATGATACTGACAGATGTGAATACAAGTGTCCAAGACATTCGTCAAAAGAAAAAAAAGAACAGCATATTAGGAGAAAATCACCTGATACTAAAAAAGGCAAAGTTGCAAGCCTTTCAAACACACTGCGATACGTTACTTATAATTTAGTGTCACTTGACGTTGCGGACAGGGGCCCTCAGGGCATACTACGGGCACCGTAGCGCCATCTCTTTGGGATCTCTAAAAGCATGGCCTGCGACCTGCACCACTAGGCAGTGACAACTATCTGGTCATATAGGTAGACAACGTGCTTACAGATGATATAGCAATTCTGCCTCGATTTTTTTATGTGCTCGGTTTGAAGTTAACCGAACTTTTAAAAGTACATTTTAAATTTGAAAACTTGTTAAAGCTACTAAAACATTTTAAAACTTCCTTCGAATCCTTCGTCACGAATGGTGCTAGGAAGGAAAACTTCACGAAAACTTCACATGAGATCACGTGACTGGATATGGCAGTGTGCCATATCTCATGCCCTCCGGCGCCCTGTTTTCACCGGCGTCCTAAGAGAAGTAGGTTATTAGCAAAAAACCAATCCAACTTTCTCAATCAATCAGTTGTTTATAACTCTCGTTACAATTATAATTATAATCATGCTAAAAACGTTTCAAACCATTCAAACTCGTATACTTATTTACATTTTTGAATGGCTTTACTATAGAGTCCTAGACCGAGACAGTCCATTCATACTGTCATGCTCATGCAACAGTTTTCCTGTCAACGTTATTATGGGTTAATTTTTAACTGATGATTACCTAGCATTCATTTTGAGGAAGGCGACATCATGATTATTTTAGTTTGTTTTTTTTTTTTAATGAAGGAAATATACCACTTAAAGTGAGCCAAAGATATTCCATTTTCAGTTCCAAAATCATTCCCTTTCACAGGAATGTTCCCCTTATCAAAGAATGACAAGAATGCAGCAACATGGGGCAGAAGCCAATCAACATGCAGTTGGTCAGAGCTAGGTAATATGACTGGTCCATGTGTAATTGGCTTCTGCTGCGAACACTCTAGCCTCTATCAAAGACGGAAAACAGTCCTTCCCATATAAAAGAAAGCTACCTATATTATATCTTCATTTTATAAATAGAAAATATTTTTTAATCATTTTAAGCATAACAAACCCTAGCAAAACCATAGCAAAGAACTAATTTGAGGAAAGTGGTATGCCTATGATGATGATTTGGTGTTTAAGGGCGCACCAGCAACGAGGCTATATGGCGCCAGCCGCCAAGTGGTATGCCTAGTTAGTGGTATATTTGATATTGACATGGACTGCTAGTGCACTGCTAGTGCCCACTTAATACATATCAACCAGATATGTCACCTGCCTATAAGCATCTGGCAAGCCAAATATAGGTGGCTTCCCATACGATTGCTCACAATTTTCATTTTCCTTTGCCATGACTATTTAGTATTTTTGGACAATGTGTTCAAGGAGCAGGCATATACTGATACACTGTTTCTCTATTGCACTGTTCTACAAAACGATAGTCTGTGAGGTGCAGTGGTACACAGTAGGTAGGTACTTCTCTTCATTTGTTAAATTATGGGGATCATTGGTGAAATGTGAGTAACATGCATCGATACATATTTGTTGTATAGTCATACTTAGATAGTGATATTGTTGACCTTCAATTGTAAGTTCCAGGGACACACTGAAAACACAAGTAAGGCAACTTGAATGAAAAAATAACCCTTTTACTCCATATTATTTGAGTAAAAATGTCAAAAAGAAATGCAGTGGCATTTGTAAAGCCTCCTGAGCCTGCATTTCTGACAGCATTTAAGAAGAAAGCTGGTTTCAAGGAAGGACCTTCAGTTGATACAAAGGTGGGTATAATCTACTCTGATCAAAATATTGTAAACAGTCAATGCTGGAGACCTGAACTGTCTGATGCCAAGCTAGTTGGTATTTTATTATTCAGTTACCTTGTCCACACTTTGCTTAACACACCGAGGATTTAGTCAAGCCCCCAACTTCCCAAACAAACAACCAACCGTAAATGTCTGGCCCTGTGATCCTCCCATCACCTTCCAGCACGAGGAGCTGGCATTCGATGAGAACCAGACGGACCGAGAAGACGAGAAACCGACCGTGGTGGTGCTCAAACCAGGAGATCTCACCGAGCAAGAGGCAGAGGAGGCTAAAGAGGACGGCGCCCAGGAGCTAGACTCCGCAGAAGGTATGTATAAGATTTCATCATAAATCGGCTGTTTTGATTCCATCGATTCATTACAACGCACCTCACTAGCTCCCCCTGTAGTTGTGTCTGGGGCGGTGAAACAGATGTCGCTGTGGTGCGTAGAATGTAATTTCACTGAGGAATATCACCTCATGTCTAGTTCAATCATAGCATCGTAATGTAACTGCTCGGCGTCCGGGACTTAGCTTTTGTGTTTTTATCCATTGTCAGCAAATGCTCTTGTAGATAGTGAGACTGTAACACAGCCGGTGAAAATATGATGCGTTCTGACAGCATTCTGCTAGCGGCCGGTTAGCTCAGTTGGTTAGAGCGTCGTGCTAATAACGCGAATGTCATGGGTTCGACCCCCATACTGGCCAGTGTTTTCACTAGGCCGGCCACTCTTGAACGAATCGGACGATTCGTAATCGTGTCCCCACTTCAATGGCTAACTGGTCCCACCGAACCTGTAATATATGCCCAAACACGACTGCGGTAACAAACACTATGCCGATCAGATGTATCTGAAAGGAGGCTTGTAGGAGTTGCAGTCCGTGCTGCAGTTTCCAAATGTCATTACACCGACTACCTTTGTAATTGCAGAAGACGACAAGCCCCCAGCCGACGGGAAGATCCGGTTCAAAAAGCCGAAAAAGCGCTCCAGTGACGATGCAGCAGAACAGGAGCAAAAGAAGAAGAAAGCCAGCTCGTCCAAGAAAGTGAAAAACGCATCATTGCTATCGTTCAACGAAGAGGACGAAGAAGATGGCTGACCGGAAGGTAGTTTTTGGCTTCACTTTACCCCAACGCATCGTCATTCATCAATCACACGATTCATGGCAATCATAATCGCTACAAGTGCCCAAATATACGCTATCTGTATGTGAATGATAAAATTTACGATGGGCGACACAATTAACAGTCAGTTATGCGGAAATGCTACTTCTAAGAAGGGTTGTGTTCGGAATGCTTTTTCTTTGAAAGAAGCGGAAAGCATGAAATAGTGTAGGACTATTAGCGTATATTTCACATCTTTAAATGTGCACTTTTTAAAGCCAGCATTCGCCCAAAATACATGTGATTCTCTTCCATTCACTTTTTCCCTTTTGGATCCCCCATGCATCACTTTCAATATCACAATAAAGCATGGAAGTATATGGTAGTCACCCCAGTCCTCTTCGTGTCAATATCAGCCCCATCTTAACTTATAACTGCATACTTATACGACCCACTAGATCCAACAAGTCCCAATCTTGACAGTACTCTGGCAACAGGCAAGATATGGACCAACCCTTGTCCCGCACATCTACGGAAAGAATAATGGTTAGCCTCGTGAACAGCACAACCTGGACAACGTGTGAAAGCAAACGACAAGGCATCTGCAGCACCTTAGCTAGACTTTTCAGACAGCTACTTGATCGTATAAACATGTCCGGTCATATCCCTCTCCCTCCGCCAGCATCTGGAACGCCGATGGGCCGTGTGTTTCACTGGCGATTGTTTCGGAAACACTCTGGTCTGTGTAGAATAACCTGCATGGGTCCGGAGGGGAGCATGTCGTTGACTAACTAGCGCACTACAGAGCAGCAGCTAGCCTACTGGCGCTGGACGGGTGTCCAGCATCTGGCCAATGACAGGCGGCAAGCGTGTCACTCCTGCGGGGCGCGCCGCCACCAGCTAACCTCTCAGTGTCATCCGGTTTCTGTTCCTCGCATCCGCCTCAGCTGCAGCTTTGATAACCATATCACCGTCTTCTTTCCACCAACTCCAGCGGAGGGGGAGCCGGCGGCCGCGGGTCCTTAGTGCGAGCCTTTGGCGGCGTCGGAGAACAGCGACTCGACGAGGTCGACCATCTCCAGTGCGAGTCGGCACTCTGAGGCCGAATCGGGCTGCAGTCGCACCACGTGCCTCAGCAGGGCCAGCGTCCGCTCCAGAGGCACCGAGGGACACTGCAGCGGCGTGTTCTGTGGCAGCGACAGGCGTGAAAAGTGTCACAAATTACAGCGGCAAACACTGTCATACTTTCAACCGGGATACATGTGCGTTATATCGGAATAGCTGGACACGCATGTTCACTGTTCAGCCAGTTAGCTGTCCATTAAGTTCAACTGACATATCCGTGAAATGTACAAGACCGCGCCGCAAGGCGCGAGCAACTACGAGTCGAGCGAACAGCAGAATTCAGGCTTCCACCGTTTGTCGAGTACATACCGCGATTTCGATGAAGTCGGCGCAGTTCATGGTGAGCCTGGCCAGCAGCGGCATCATGTTGCTGGAGCTGTGGATGTAGTGCCTGACGCGGGCACCGGCGAGCAGCAGCAGTTGTGACGGCAGGCCGGCAGCGCTCGTCAGACCGAGCAGCACCTGGCACGGGAGATACGCCGTGTGGATTAAATGAAGTCGAAAGCGACATGCATTACGAGTATTGTCGTCAAAGAACTAAGCGCTAGGTGTCCCACACCCGAAATACAGATAGAAAACCAAAGTTGGACCTGCCTGACCGGACCGCCCTGCGACGAAACGTCCGTGGTTTGCTCGGTCCAATGTCTCAAGGCTATCCCATTACCCCATAGCTCTGCAATGGTATTAGCCCGAGGTAGCCTTCTCACGTCAAAACAAAACTCAAAAGGTTTTCCCGCTCCCCGCTGAGCTCCCCGCCACACCAGTCAGCCCCTGAAACCTGCCATCTTCCGCCGGCTGTCGCTCCGCACTCACCTCCTGCGCGGCGAGGTCGTGCCCGGCGCTGTACAGGTCCAGCGCGTACCGGCGACGCACCACGTCCTCAGCGATGTCCCAGCCGCGCGCCGCCTCCCGACAGCGGCGCTCCCACAGCGCCGTCTCGGCCAGCTCCGCCTGACGCACGCGGGGCGAGTGAGACAGAGGCCAGTAGCGGGGCTGAGGCGCCGGCCAACGATCACGCTAAGAATTGCGCAGTGTTGGTTCATCGAAAATAGAAGTTTCGATGGGCCCAAAACTTTTAGCTCCGCACTCATTGTGGGAATCAAGTACGTTATAAAATTAGAAAAAGGCCTTGCATGAGAGCGGGAAGAGGTATACTACGGCCATGAGACGAGCTACACTAAGACTGGAAAGCATAGCAGCAAATATATTTGTGCAATTTTAAGCGACGTGGTTCAGAGTTCAGAAGAGTCATCAGAAATGCATGACATAGAATTTCCAAACCCGATAGCATCAGCGCTGTGATCTGTTAGCTGTGTATATCACGAGTGTACTATGCGCGACTGCAGGTAACCAGGGCCGCTGACCTGTCCGTCGGGCCGCTCGGTAACGAGGCCGACGGCGGCCGTCACCCAGCGCTGGAGCAGCGCCTCGCGCCGGCAGCGCACCGTCTGGTCCACGGCAGGGGGAGGCGTGTAGCGCGCCGACAGCTCACCGAACAGCAGGCCGCCGTCCTGCCGGAGCGAGCGGCACCTTCAGACGGCAGCCGGTCCGTCCGGGACACATGGAGGGAACTCGGGTACCAACCAACTCAGCAGCAACAGACACTCACAATATTGAACATTCTAGAGTTAGGTATTTGTCGATGTACAAGCCTGTGTGATAAGCGATATGTTACATTAAAAGAAGTCTGGCATTACGGACTGGCCTTCTCGGCGAAGTCCGTGATTGGAACTGACCCTGGCCTGACCCTCTCATTGTTCCCCACCCTGTATTGACCTATTTAGTGAAGTCCCCCCCCCCCGTACTGACCTTCTCGGTGAAGCAGCCGTAGGGGTGGACGCCGCGCAGGTCCAGGTGCACCTGAGCGCGCATCACGTCCACGGCCTGCAGGTGGAGCGAGACCAGCTCCTCGGAGCAGGGCCGCTGTCGGACGGCCAGTGCGAGCAGCGAGTCGGCCCGGCCGGCCGCCGCCGTCCACAGGTTATCCGAGTACAGCACCGGCGGCCGCTCCACCTCGCTGGTGATGAGCGCCTGATGGACACAGGGAGGGGGCAGTTAGACAGCCGGGTGTAGAGGGGGCAGTTCTAGAGTCTCTGACAGCGTCTGACGGACACAGGGGAAAGCATTGAACGAAACGACACCGTGTCTTTAGAGGAAAGCAGACGTCCTGAAGCGCCTGACTGACATGGGGTGAGGGGACACCCTGCGAGAGGCGAACAGCGGAGTCCAAGACGGACCGCACCACGGTCCGCCATCAAAGAAGGATAGGCTGGAGATTAGGCTATTAGCAACATCTCTGGTTTCCCTTCAAAACGTACTAGGCTTTTTGCAGGAACACGGCACCCAATCTACCCGAGAATGGTCATTGGTTACCACTGGAGGGTGCTAACTTTAGGGGCTGTTCAAAATAAAATACGAAAAAAAATCTGCAAACATTTTTTTCTGACCCGTGAACTCTTATCGTATTCATCTAAGGTAATTACGCTTCGTTTGAATATAACGTGCACGCTGAGACAACGGGCACATTTCCCTCCAAATCTCGGAATTCCCAGGAACCAGTCACCTAGAAGAGCATCTCAGACCATCACCGTCCCTGCCGCACCTTGAGCAGCTGTTCCAGCAGCTCGCTGCAGGCGTCCGTCAGGGACGGCAGCTGGTGCTGCGGCAGCTGCAGCTCGCGCCGGCAGAGAGCGTCATCGGGCCGGTGTCCGGAGCGCTGCAGCAGCCCGGCCAGCGCCGCACACGGACGGCACAGGACGGCCGACCACAGCAGACAGCAGGCGCCTGGGCGAGCGAGGAAGGGCATATCAGACACGACCCTGGTGGCGGGCCGGCGGCCCCATTGGCCATTACTACATATGATGGAGGGTGGAGGGTTGCCGGCATGGTGTGTCTTTTTGTCATATAAAAATAAGAGGCGAAGCATAAACCCAAAAAGAAATCTTGTAAGCTCTATCCCCATTCCCCTCAGGCTCTACAATGCCTAGTGACTTGAAGTAGGCCTTCCATCACCCATCGAATTCCGTTTCCAGTATCGGAATGCAAAACTTCCGGAAACACGCAGTTACCGAGGTTTACACGAAATATTCCTCTTAACAATGTTCCTAAATTGTCATGGATTGAGCACAGAATCACTGTGCAAAACCAGTTTTGTTTGAGTTCCATTGAATGCATAATCGCTCTAGTGAGAACCAGTCCTTATATGGGGCCCGCTAAAGGAAGACGAAAAATATCGCCGACGTCGGGCGTTGTCAGCTGATTGTCCTTGACGTTTGTTGACACCTGCGCAAATGTCGCCGCCTCGCCATACACGCGCAAGCTGATAATTCACGGGTCGATCATTTCAGTTTATTTTGCGAGTTTCATCAACTGCCACGAGGTTCAGCCGTGGTTCGTGATCTTTCCCGCTCGTAGAGCGGAGCGGCGCGGCGGCGAGCGGTCTCGGTAAGGAGCGTTGACCCCGCCCCTGGCGATGTTCTCACGCGGCGCATAACGTCCGGCTTTGTGGGCGCAGCAATGGGGCCACGGAGCGGAGCGCGACAGCCGCCCACTGCCAGTGAGCCGTGACCGGCCGCGGCCGCCAGACGACAGACTGTGATCGTGTGAAATTATTTACACAAAGGAGAACAAGATATTCTGCCTAGAATCTCTAGTCAAGTGGTGACACGGGTCAGGATCATGGGAAGAGATACCAAAGTTGTCATTGCAGGAACCAGAGGATGTGGGAAAACATCAATCCTGGAGCATCTAATTTATGGAAATGTGGCTTCAAGAAAACCTCCAGACCAAACCATTGAAGACATTTACTGTGCCCAAATAGAAAGTGAACAGGGAACACAAGAAAGATTACGCATCTTTGACACTGCAGGTCTGGACGAGAGATGTAAAGAAATTCCCAGACATCTGCTGAGCTTTGCTGATGCATATGTGCTTGTATACTCTGTGACTAGTGAGAAATCATTCAGAATCATGGAAGAAATGAAGAAGGATGTGGACAAGAACAAAGAGCGTAAAGATGCAGTGATAGTTGTTCTCGGCAACAAGGCAGACCAGGCCTCGCACAGAGAGGTGGATCCGACAGTGGCACAAATATGGGCAGCATCAGAAAAGGTCAGGTTGTGGGATGTCAGCATCAAAGATAGGAACACCTTGGTGGAACCATTTGCTTACATTGTGTCCAAGCTGACACCTCCCTCAAGCAAGTCTGGTTTCCAGCATCTCAAGATGACAATGAGAACAAAGAGTGATTTAGCACATTAGAATGTCAAGTTGTGTGTTGCCAATCAGAGATTCTGTTATTCCTACTGCACTTGTTTACATTTCACTTATGTATTATCATGACAGGATGTTTTTCTATTGCTTTACTACTCAGAAGTGTTAGATAAGTTTACTTATTTTGTTTGTTATTTTTACCAACACTGTTATTTGTTTATTTGGGTAGATAGGCATCTTCTAGAATATTAACAAGGAGAGTCTGCAGTTACTAGCATATGATACATTTAGCAAGTGTCTGCATTTCAAATGTGCCATTGCTAGCATGATTTTGGTCATGTGACTTTGTACAAAGTGAAATCCATATTTTTGCTTAGCGCCATTTACAGCAATGAAGCTTGCTTTACCCCAGATATTGTTAACCTGACAGAGGAAATATATTCTAAGTCTGTGGCAAGACTTTCATTGAAGGGCTGATGCATGTTGCAGTTGGGATGATGAAATAATAAACATTAGGTTTAAGCACTGGTAGGTACACCAATTTCATATTCTTTTGGTGCTTGAATATTTATATACAAGGATGTCATCTGCTTAATCAACTTGTCTTGTCATCTATTGCATTAAATGCCCTTTGCAATACTAAAAAACTGGCTTACTAACAGAACCTACTTCATGCGAATAATTCAGTTCATATCACAGCAAAATCATAGATCATGTAATCACCAATAACCATCACAATCCATGGGTAATCTAACAACGGTGGTATGATCACACACGGGCAGCTAGGAGAAATAGGTACTATCAATCACACAATCAGACCAACACAGTCATTCATCAAGTCTAAACCTATACCCAATTTTTGACAAGCCTATCTAAAACCCCTCGCTGCACACCAACTGATCCCCCGAGTCTGCCCGGCAGCGGACTGACCGTATCTGAGGTGGGCGTTGCCGATGTGCGCCGCGAAGGCGACGGCCCTGCGCAGCCGGTCGGTGTGCTCGCGGTGCCGGTTCCAGGCGGCGGCCTCCTCCCAGGCGAGGTTCAGGAGCAGTGTGTCGGGACGGACACTGTGCGGGAACCGCGCGGCCAGCGGCGACACCCAGTCTGAGGGTAAACACACACACACGGTCTGAAGACAGATACACCCATTCTGATGATAAGCATATTCAGTCTAAGGACAGATACTTCCAGTCTGAGGGTAAACACACCCAGTCTGAGGACGGATACACCCAGTCCGAGGGTAAACACAGACTGAGAACAGATACACCCAGTCTGGTAAACCCAGACTAAGGACAGATACACCCAGTCTGAGGGCAAACACATTGACTGAAGACAGATTCGCCCAGTCTGATGATAGACAGTAGTCAGCCATCTGGTCTGAGAATACACACATAGTCTGAGGAAAGATACACCCAGTCTTAGGTCTGAGGACAGTGGACTCCCAGTTGGAGGATGCCTAGCCTGAAGATACACACACATGGTCTGAGAACTCGCCCTGTTTGAGGACAGACGCAGCCAGCTGACGTCCAGAAATTGGGCATAATGTCTTAAAGAGTGGGCACCCTTCAGGCAGAATGTTGTGAGCATGATAATTTAGGAAACGACATGTGAAATCCAGCCTGGGCGTTATTGGGAGCGCATGGTCTGGAGCTGAACACATTTCACTTACCACAGTACTCCCGCTAGCCTGCTAGTACTGACCATGGCCCGCGGCCCTACACGTGTTGCCGAACCCCACCCAACCCCGCAAGCCCAATAACCCTGTATCCGCAGCCCTACCGCTAGCCCTTTCATCCTGTATCAGCTGCCCTACATGTGCCGCCCTGCCCTACTGCCAGCCCTAACCCTACATCTGCTGCCCTCCTGCCCTGACTGACCCTGTATGCGCTGCCCCCTCAATTCCACTGACCCTGTATGCGCTGCCGGCGCCGGCCCTCCTCCGTGGTCGGCTCCGCTGCCTCTCTGCCCCACTCAGCCGCCGGCGGCTCGTCCGGCGCCGGCGCGGCCGCCGCCGCCTCTGAGGCGTCCTCGGGCGGTGCCTCCTGGGCGGGGGCGGCGGCGGGCGGGGGCGGCGCCAGGTCGGCCGGCTCGACACCGACCTCCAGCAGCCAGCGGGCCACCAGCTCTGACACGGCGCCTGGGGGACACGGGGTCGTCAACTGGGATATGGGGCCAGTCAGCAGGAGACGATGAGGGCAGTCAGCTGGCGGACAAAGGGCCGTTCAGCTATGCGTCACAACGCTGTAACCATCTAATAAATCTTACCAAACACGGTCAACATGAACTGGTGATAAACATAAAGGCGGCAGCTGTTCTGAAACTAATGCAACATACTGCGGCATCGTACAATTCATTGCCGCAAAACCAGACCGTTTTTCAGTATTTACCTATGAATCCGCCTCGTGTTCTTACAATCTCCCTCGTACCAACAGCCGATAAGCGCATTCACTTCTTCTCCCTGCAAGTCCCCTCGGCCACCCACCAGGTCCTTTGGTGAGCAGGGCGCGCAGCGTGACGTCCGCCCGGTGCGCCGCCGGTATGACGTCACACAGGGCGGTGACGTCACTCAGCTGGTGCAGCAGCAAGTCCCAGCTGACGGTCTGTTCCGTCAGCTGTTCCCAGTCTCCTGAGACAGCCGCAGAGCGGGACGGTACCGGTACGTCCTCGCCCGCCTCGGCCGCCTTCCCGAATCGCTGCGGGTGTGCCGGCGGAGCGAGTTAGAAAGGAGGCAGATACACGTCAGGGGGATCAGCTAGAGGGAAAGGAGAAGCGCCCGGGGAGAAGGGCTGATGATTGCAGGGCTGTGAGGCCTGATGGAGCAGCGACGTCGCTGATGACGTTTGAGTGGCTGTGGCGAACGAGAGATAAACGTAAAATATAGGTATTAGATAGTATTTCCATAAGTACGCACCAAAGCAAGCTACCGAAAGCAGGGCGTATTTTAAGGGATTTTCACTGGGTCGGCAATCACAATTAGGGGCGGCATTTTGCACTCATAGGGGCGGCACTTGGCATCTGAGGGGGCGACATACCTACTGATATTTAATGACCAAAAAAGACACGTTCGACGGTTCTTTTATAACTCTTCCTAAGTAATGATTTCAGATTCAACCTAATCTCAGCGGTATTACGTTTATTTTTCCGGGATATAGTATTTCTCTCATCATAATGCGATAAATGAATTATAATTTGACCTAACAAAAAATAATTTTAAAATTTTACCTGAGGTAAACATGTTACATACCAGTCGATTCGTATCGTCAAGCTTAAAATATTCACGGCGTTTTATGGCTCTATCTAGAACAGTGGTCGGCAGGTCGCACGAGTGTGCCCACTTTATGGGCGCTGGACGGGGCCATTACCCCCACTTGTCATACCCCATTGCTTACACAGCAAGGGTCGCTGATATTCGGCCATATCCTTTGACGCCTCTATTTTTCTGCATAGGTATAAATAAAATGCAACACAATTAACTCTCTTTTTTATGGAGAGGGAGAGCGTGTGGAGTAAGGATTAACTCATACATTTTTTATTTATTAGTTACTCGCGTAATGAACAGCGTATTGCAACGATACGTTCATCCCTCCCCCCCCCCCCCAGGTTAATGAATGTTATACCTACCTACTCAAACATTTTCGTGACCTCAGTGACATTGTCATTGAGTTTTTGAAATTTGAATGACCTTCACTCGGTAACTTTCTCTCCGGCTCGGCCGGCGGACAAAACGCAAGCGAAGACAATGCGGGGAGTCCGGTGCTCTACCAACTGAGCCACGGAACAGGCAAATGCTCACCATAGATATACCGACTGAACGATCCCTTTATAACTTCAGCGATTGATAAGACAAACAGTGTGTAACTGTATATATAATCCTCGCCGGCACAGGCCATTTTGAGTCCTTCGACGGCACAAGGTTGGTTGGTACGACCCCCCCTCGCGTTTGGCCCCTGATGGAGCTAGAGCTTTGCAGAAAAAACGAGCGTGTTGCCCGTCACGAGAGGAAGCCAATGATACCCAATTTCAAGGTCCTAGGTCATCGGTTGACCTTCCAGGTCAGGTCAATGACCCAAAAATCGGGAATATCGGGACCTGTTTGAAAGTCGTAAATTGTGGCTGCTAAGGGGTTTTCCGGGGTGCTGATCACAAATATCGTGTTAGTTTTGATCACAGATGATGTCGTTAAGCGTTTAGACCAGGTCGGGTCAGGTCAGGTCAGGTCAGGTCAGGTCAGGTCAGGTCAGGTCAACCGGTAGGGGTCGTACCGGGTATTCGTAGTACCTGTCATCCGCCTCTGACAGCTTCGTAACATGTTACGAAGGCACCAAAACTACTTCGTAAATATTTAAATGGTTGCTAAATTCGAATTCAGCTCCAAAAACTAGCCTAGAAACATGTAAAACTCGAAAAAGTGAACCGAGGTCACCAAAGGTCAATGACCTGACCTGACCTTCAGGTGACCTTGACACCCACCCTAATGCATGGGAGCAACATCAAATCACATGTTTGAACGTTTGAAACCACGAAAAGCTTGCAAACGCGCGCTTAATGCGAGCCGACATACGCCGAATCTTGATTTCGGCCAAACATGGTCACGGAAAAGAGGTCACAGGTGAAAGGTCATTGAAGTCAGGGTCATAAAATTTGCAGGGTAGGTGTAAAATTGATCAATTCGAGGGTACTGAAAGTTTCGTTGCGATCGGCCGCTTTTTACGCGAGTTATTCGCGATAAACCTTTGGGGGGGTTGCATCAACCGGCGAGGGTTAAATGTAAGTCTCGAAATTGCGATGTCTCTGTCCAAATGTAAGGACAATTTTGCGACCCATCCATTAGGTAAAAGGAAATGGGAGAAAATCAGGGCATGTGCCTCTTTTTATAGGTAGACAAATGTCAAAGTTAACGAATTTAAACATCAGAAAACAATTAAAAATGACACACTTAATCGGAAAATTGCCACCCACGACCCCTCGTTATGTCCTTGAGGTTATGTCAGGTCATGGTAGGCCTCCAGCAGTTTTTTCCAATAACTTCTGATAGAGACATGCGACATGCCTGAGCGATGAAAACACCTTACATAGATGATTTCAGTTTGACGATACAAATCGACTGATATGCAACATGACCTTTACCAGCCAGGTCATGACCTGGACCTGAGCTCAAATTTCCCAAAGGACGTTTGAATGTCAAATTATAGTTCATTCGACGCATCTCGACGAGAGGAGCACAGTACTGAAAAAAAACAATGTCATAACTTTCGTGAGTCAATAATTATTACAGAAAAAAGGTTCTTCATTAAAACAGCTCAGTAGAGGGGCGCAGGGGGTCCACTGTCCCCTCCAACCCTCCCCGGCCCGGCACGGGTTAAACAAGTTGTGCTCTGTAGGTTAAGCCGTTGATGTTAGGTCAAGTCTGAGGACTTCATAGGAACGTTGAAGAGCTATCGAATGCGCTTTTTCGCGGTGCTGTAGTTCTATTCTTCCCCGAGTTATGCGCCAGTTTGTCAATAAATGTTGAATTGAAACAGACAACATTTCACCCACATTTCACATTTGATGACCTCTGGTCACCTGATATTTGACATTTGACTTGACCTAATCAAAGCACGGTTAACTAACTAACCCAAGCAGTTTTTGACACTCTTTCGAATACCGCTTACCGCGTGTCGCTACGTGGCCTAAGTAGCCAAGTTATAGGGGTCGGGAGGGGGGTTTAAACAAACTCAGCCCGGCGCCGGTTAAGGGAAGGCACTATCATTTTGGGGGCGCTGCAGATATGCTAAGGGACGACAGCATCATTTTGATTTTTGAGGCGCGCCACCAATTTTTTTTTTAGGGCCACCGACACTGTGAGGAGCGCAATTATGTCTTTGAGCGTTGCGGGGTGGCACCATTACATTGAAGGGCGCCATGTGAGCAGTGATGTGGGGCAAAATGACAATGAGGAGCGCCTCCGATAGTTAAAGAAGAAAGAGACGCCAACATTACTCGGGGGGGGGGGGGGCAACATCACTTTTATTTTGAGGACGCCACCCACATTGTAAGGGGCGGCACTGTAACTTTAAGGACCGCCATGGATACTTTAAGGGGCGGCTCCATCATATGGAGGGGTGCTACAGATCGTTAACCCGCGCCCCACTGGGGGGGGGGGGTTAACCCGTTTTTCTGCAATAACTTCCAAACCGCTTGACAGATCGACGCCAAACTTTCAGTACCTTCGGCTGCATCAATTTGACACCTTGTGTCAAAATTTAAACTTCGTAGCTACCATAGGTCGGCCGGAAATGACGTCAGAGTGACGTCATGTTCGGCCGATTTCGACGCAAAACATTGAACCACGGCAATCGCTCCCAAGAGCTCAGTTTTAAGCTAGATCCAATTTCTTTGCATGAAAGGACTCAGGATTTACCGCGCTATCAAACTGCTATCTCGAATTTTCAAAAGTTTGAAAATTTTGAAAATTTTATATAATAATATTCAAAATTTATATTTTTATATTTGTTTTGACTTTTTGAAAAAACCGGCATATATGTGACAGAACGCATGATTATGACTAACTCTAGTAAGTTTTAGCAAAATATCTTAAAAAATGGCCAAGTTATACGCATTATTGCAAAAAATTCACAATTATTAATTTTTAAATCAAATTTTCAGTACGTATTTGGCATCGTACACCAATATAAATGGCACCATCGTGTTTCTGAGCTCAAACTGCATCCAATAGACACATTTTTTGTTGAAAAATTTCAACTTCAAAATTTGACCTTTTTTGACCTGAAAGTGACCTGACCTAAGCTAAATTCGACTCAAAATGACCTCGAATGACACAGACGACATCAAATTCGAAATCTATGGCCTAAATGGACCATAAAACATGTGTCACGAGACCGATGCATGATATAATATTTTCGTGACCTGTGATGACCTGACCCTGACCTGAAAATCAAAGTACAAGTTTGGTACCCTCAAGGTATCTAGAGCATCTGTTCACGAGTGTGGAAACCAAAAATGAGCCTGATCTGACTTGTTAGACGGCGGCCAGAGCCCAAAATGTGAACAAGCCAAAGTGCTCATAATTTTTACTTTGACCTGACCTGTGACGTCATCGGTGACCTCGAGGTCAATGAAATTAGGTTTTGCTCGACAGTTTTTCCGGGGCTATCAGACGCCGTTTGAATTTTGACGATCGGCCCAGTAGTTTCGGAGTTAGGAGGAGGGGGGCTATGAATAGCCCCCCCCCCCCCCCCAGTAGGGCGTGTTATACACAGACCCCAGTGAGGCGCGGGTTAATGGGCGGCAATAGGTATGATATTTAGGGACTCCGATACTTCGAAGGGCGCCACCGTTTGTTTGAGGGTGACATCATCACTTTGAGGGCCACCACCGATACTGTTCGGGGCGCCACCGACACTATAAGGGGCGCCACCGACACTGCCAGGAGCACTTTGACCGGCGTTACTATCACATATGGGCGCCGTGAGCACATTGGGGGCGGCACCATGACGTGGAGGGGCGTTACGGAAGGTTTGAGGGGCGGCAACATGACATTGAGGAGCGCCTCCGACACTTCGAGGGACACCAGCATTTCTTTGAGAGGCGGCACCTTGACTTTTGAGGACACACCACCGACACTGTAAGGGGCGGCACCATCACTTTGAGGGGCGCCACGGATGGTTTGAGAAGCGGCACCATTATGTATATGGAGGGGAGCTACAGAAAGTTAGAGGGCGGCACCATTGTATTGATGAGTTCCTCCAAAACTTTGAAGGGTGCCACTGACACTGTAAGGGGCGGCACCAGCACTTTTAGGGGCGGCAGCATCATTTTGAGGGGTGCCACCGACTCGTTGACAGGAGACACCATCACATTTAGGGGCGCCACTGGCACTTTGAGGGACGCACCATCACATTGAGGGGCGCCACCGATACTGAAAGGGGCGGCATCATCTTCTTGAGGGGCGGCATTATCTGCTTGAGGGGCAGCTCCATCACAATGAGGGGCTATGTGGATACCTAGAGGGGCGGCACCATTATATTGGTGGGTTCCTCTGACACTTCGAAGGGCGTCACTGACACTATAAGGGGCGGCACTAACACTTTAAGGGGCGGCAGCATCATTTTGAGGGGCGCCACCAACTCGTTGGCGGGCAGCACCATCACATTCAGGGGCGGCATCATCTGCTTGAGGGGCGGCTCCATCACAATGAGGGGCTATGTGGATATCTAGAGGGGCGGCACCATTATATTGGTGGGTTCCTCCGACACTTCGAAGGGCGTCACTGACACTATAAGGGGCGGCGCCAACACTTTAAGGGGCGGCAGCATCATTTTGAGGGGCGCCATCGACTCGTTGGCGGGCAGCACCATCACATTCAGGGGCGCCACCGGCACTTTGAGGGCGGCACCATCACATTGAGGGGCGCCACCGATACTGAAAGGGGCGGCATCATCTTCTTGAGGGGCGGTATCATCACATTGAGGGGCTCCACAGATGCTTAGAAGGGCGGCACCATTACATTGAGTGGGACTACTCACAGATTTAGGGGCGGCACTGTCACATTGAGTTGTGGGATCATCACTTTCTATAGACGGCTGCTTCACTTTAGGAGGCGGCATTATCATTTCGGAGGGCAGCAGCCTCACTATGAATGACGGCACCTAGCCTGCATGTGCGACGTGCGTGCTGCATCCTAGAGGGGGCGGCAACTGGGTCGGCAAACGGCTGTCACTGGGTCGGCATTCTCCGTGACTGGGTCGGCAATTGCCGACCCAGTTAACATGTTAAAATACGCCCTGACCGAAAGCGTGTTCTCAACAATTACTCGTACCTACTATGTACTGTGATCCGCGCGTCCCTCACCCCAATATTGTCGAACTCGCCCACTGTTGTATATAATTGCTCACATAGATACAGGACAACTTCAACTAATGATAAAAGCAGTTGCACATTTCAGTCACGCGAGAGCGTCCGTCGCTGACCGGCGCTCCACCAGCTCTCCCCCGGCCGGGCCACGGCCAGCCGGCGTCACCTTGCCCATGTGACCGCCGCGGGGCAGGTCGGTCGCCGGCTTCCCCACGCGGCCGGCTCGACGCCGGCCGCCGGCCGCGTCGAGTTCATACGACACTACACCCACCTTTTCCAGTGCGGCGGCGTAGCGTTGCTCCTCCATTTTGATAGCCACTGCTCTGCAGACGGTGGCCAGGGCCAGAGCACGCCGCAGAGCCGGCGCCTCAGCTATCTGTTCCTGCACCTCCTGCCAGAGCGACGAGCCGGTGCCGGCGGAGGGACTGCCGGGCTGGTCCGCTGAGGGTCACAGCGCTGGGTCAGGGGACGGGGGACGAAAGAAATAACGGGTTGCAGCCTCACAGGACTGCCCGGCGGGTCCGCAGAGTCACAGCGCTGGGTCGGTAACACCCAGCGATGGAGAGAGGGGGATGGATAGCAGGTTACAGGACTGCCTGGCTGGTCCACTGAGGGTCAGCGCTGTGGCCAGCGGACACACACAGTGAGTGCGGTGGGGGGGGGGGGGGGGGGGGCGAGCAGGGGGTCTTAGCCCTTAGGGGCTCCTTACCAAGCTCCTTACCAAGCTCCAGCAGTACAACATTCACCCAGCCTGGTTCGCCTCCTATCTCTCCGGTCACACCCAATCCGTTTCAATCACATCTCCCTCTGGTGACAGAGTGGTCTCAGATCCTCTCCCTAATGCCATGGGAGTGTTCCAGGGATCTGCCCTCGGTCCTCTCCTCTTCACCATATACGCCAACGACCTCAGCCTGCACGCGCCGGACGCTCATGTGACCCAGTACGCTGACGACACCCAAATCCTTATATCCGACACCAAACGCAACCTTCCTTCCCTTATCCAACGCATGGAACTCACACTTTGCACCCTGTCTACATGGTTCCATGCCCATGGTCTAAAGCTCAACGCATCCAAAACTGAAATCATCGTCCTTGGTACCCGGCAGAACACACGTGACCTATCCCCTGTCAGCGTACGGGTCGGTGGGGAGACCGTTCAGGAGAGCCAGACAGTAAAAAACTTGGGCTTGATCTTCGATCGCCACCTTAGCTGGGACGCACACGTTGGTGACGTGATCCGTCGTTGTATTGGCCTCCTGCTCCGCCATCTGAGGAATCTCCTCCCGCGGGGTGTACTGCGAACTGTTGTCGACGGTCTGGTCCTCTCGCGCGTGAGATACTGTATTTCTGCATATGGCGGTGGTACCGCAAAAAACGACTCACGGCTGCTCAGCGTGATCAACTTTGCTACCAGGGTGATCACTGGCCTCAGAAAGTACGATCACGTGTCTCGCGCGCGAGAGGACCTTGGACTGCTCTGTCCTCGACGTATGTACGAGATATCAGCAATGGCTGTGGCCCATAAGGCAATTGTTATGACGAGCCGGCCGACATTTCATCTCTGTTTGTGACTTTCGGTGAATCGCGCCAACAACGATGTGACCGTAGCACTCGACAGGACCGGCATTTTAGACCTCCTTTTACTCGCTCAGCAGCCGGGCAACGCTCCTTTTTATATCGCGCAACATCTCTTTTAAACGAACTTCCACCGGCTGTCATCGAACTAATTGACCCGGCTCGTTTCCAGCGTTACATTAAGTCGCAGCGTAATAGGGACTCCGCGGGGGGACAGGCCTAAGATCTGTGTGAAAGTGGTGAATGACGTGAGCGTATGTTTCTTTTATGCCCATCTACATACGTATCGCATTGTTTTTACTTCGTGACTTACGACACGGAACAGCCACTACTGTGTTTGTGGAGTGTCGGCGATTGTCAATATATAGGGCTTAGTTATTTTGTCAATCATTTAAACCGACAATTAACGGACAAAATGACCATCTAATATGTTGCTTACAATAATAAACTTTGGATAACACCGATATTCTTCCCAGCTGCATATCTCGTCCCTAATCTGCCAATATCCTGGCGCCTCCCTGACCCCTCCTCGATCTTATCACCCAATCCCCTCCGGTCCACGCGGTCGGTGTCCCGTCCCTGCTCACCAGTCTGGGCCGCCACAGTGGTCAGCAGAGCAGCCAGTCCCACCAGGTGCTGCGGTCGGAGCGGCGCGCCGCTCTCCAGCCAGCAGTCAGCCAGCAGGCGCAGTAGCTGCGCAGCCGGCACGCCGCAGCGCAGCACGGCCGCGCGCCATTCATCCGGCGCCTCCGGTAGCGAGAGACACGCGCCGAACAGCAGGGCAGCTGGAGGTAGAACAGGGACGGTCAGCGGGGCTGCTCTACGCCTACACGCTAATAACTTCAGCCAAAGTGTCGTGCTAAAAGTGGTATCAGCATCCAACTTGGACTGCGAGTGCAGGCTACTTAACAAGAAACTTTCAATAATCATTTTCATTATCTAATGAGTTCCTTTTTAGATATGCTGACTTAAGAACTTCAGTCGGCTAAGATGGGCTATCAGAACTTTCAGCGCAACCTAAAGTTAATATCGAAGTTGATTATGCTGTCAGCCCCATGCAGGCCATCTCTGTTTAACTCTTTCGTCTTCTCACTCAGTCGCAGCCCTCTCTATTCTCCAACCCACGACTCACCGAGCTGCCGCCGCTCCTCTTCCGTCAGACTCTTCTTCACGGAGACCGCTGCCTGTCCGTGCGGCGCCGTCACCTCCAGGCAGGCCAGGAACGCCGCGGGGCCGGCGCGCCGCTCAGCCGCAAACGTCACACGCGCGCGGGGCTCGCCGTCACCTTCGGAGGTCGGCGAGGGAGCCGGGTCGAGCCGGGATACCAGTTCGGCGGTCCGCGTCGGGGACAGGCGCAGTAGCTCGGACAGATCCTGTGGAGGCGGTGGGCTGTCAGAGACCAGCAGCTGGTCTGAGCTGTCCAGATAGGTCCTGGAGACGGCGCAGTCAGGGTTCAGCACTCAACAGTCGACAGATATGGCAGCTTCAACAGCTGGTCCTGGGGCAGGCAGTGCGCCGTAAGAGACCAGCAACTGAGACAGGTCCTGGGGACGCAGTCAGGGCTCAGCACCCCACATGTAGATGGATAAAGCAGCTCCGACAGGTTCTGGGGGAAGCAGTAGGTAAAAACCACCGACAAAAAAAAAACAGTTTTGGCCCTTGCCAACCCTGGCGGCAGGCGTCTGGTTCATTTAGCAACGCGGGCCGGAACGTGCGACACGTATGCCCGGCCCGCAAATGTTGGTTGACACGGTGATTGACGAATTGATTTGATGATGGTGTCCGATGTCGCTGGTCGGAGTTGGTGCAGCTGCGCGACAGCGGCGCACGGGCGGCGGCCCGCGGCGACCGCCATCAGTGATGCAGATGGAGCCCGTTTGGTTTTCTACAGCGTTCGCCACACCGCGGTGAGGCCGAAGCCCCATCAGCGTCTACCGCTGGAAGGCGTGGTCCGTCTGACCGTCTATCTGTCGCCGCCCATACCGCCGTGCTTGAAGTCTCCCCCGTGCGACGAAAACAAGCACGGCGACATGGGCGGTGACTGACAGATGATATCAGGGCCACCACCTGTCAGTCACCGCCTTTACCGTCGTGCTAAGATCCTCCTCTGGCTGCTGGTAGGGCGGAGGCGCCGCCTCCAGGCGCTCCAGCACGTCGTAAGCACTCAGCAGGCGTCGGTAGGCCATCGCGGTCTGCAGCAGCGACTGACACTCGTGGCTCAGCGCGGAAGGTTCTGGGGAAGACGGCACCGGGAGAGTTAAACACGGTATGACTTTGGGGGCAGACGGCGCTACGGCGGGGTGGGTTAGGGCATGGTGAAGAACACGGCAGGGCGTGAACGCAGGTGCAGGTGCTGAGCTTTCTCCAAAAAGGTAGTTTAGAAATGTCAAGTGTAGATAGGGATACCAGTGTGTAAAAAACGTCATATTTACACGTTTTACAAGGTTCTGTTACATAAGCTCACGAATTTCGTCATCAGCTATAACAGGAAACATGCAAGGGCTTCCATTCTTTTTTAAACCAGCACCCCACTCCTCATCCCATTGGTACCCGTTCTCCTACCGTGGCCCGTGTAGGCATCCAGCACGGCGTCCACAGCAGCCTCCATATCAGCGCTGGTCAGTCGACGGCAGGACAGCACCGCCTCCAGCGCCTGCTGGCGCGCGCCGGCCGTGCGCAGCGCGCTCAGCTGACTGCGCAGGTAGCCGGCTGCGTCCGGCGGCGGCGCGCGCAGTTGGGTGCGCAGTTCGCGCAGCAGGTGCTGGCCGTGGGCGCGACGACTGCTGCGCTCACTGTGGGAGAGAGCGGGGAGGAGTAGAGGGGTGGAAACGAGAACAGAAGCCGGGATATTTAGACATTGTACAACATTTCTAATGGCGGGTGCATTCAGTGGCAAATTCAGTCTAAAAGCATGACGACAGGATTAACAATAATAGAAGAATTTTATGTTTATCGCTATCAAAACATCATCACAACTCAACCTTGAACCTACCGAGTTGAGAAACAATGACAAACCGCGACTACACAACCGCGACTACACTGTGCACATCACTAAATTTCGCCCACTCTTACAGGCAGTATATAGATCTCTAGCGTTCATCCTTCTGATCATTGCGACCATCGGCTCCTTTCTCGGTCGCGAACTCCCACCTGAGAGCTAGGTGGAACGGCACGTTGAGCGTGAACAGCCGTCCGTCTGACGATAGGAACACACACTGCAGCAGCTTGGGCGCCTTCCGGGCGCCGCCCTCCTGGTCCGTGACGCCCACCAGGCCGTGCGCCACGTTCACCAGTCTGCGGGCAGGCGGGATAAGTTCACCAGTCTGTGGACAGGCGCGATAAGTTCACCAGTCTGTGGACAGGCGGGATAAGTTCACCAGTCTGTGGACAGGCGCGATAAGTTCACCAGTCTGTGGACAGGCGGGATAAGTTCACCAGTCTGTGGAGAAGGGGGATAAGTTCACCAGTCTGTGGACACGGGGAGGTGTTATACAAGTCAACACCCAGTCTGCGGGCAATGGACGATGTTGCTTGCGGTGAACCGAACGGCCAAAGGGACAGATGTGTCATGTTGAACCGAACGGCCGAAAGGTAGACAGACCAGGCCAGATAGATTAGTGAAAACTTACATGAAAAGTGACTTGTATAAAATATAGAGAAAGGTCGTCTAAAAAACAACACAAAATTAAATTGTCCATAAAGTAATATTGAAATGATAATGAAGCCTCCTAGCAGGTTCATCTTAATGTAAATCACATAGGTAGGATCCAAAACAATACCACCCATACCAGCTCGACCGGTTCAGCTCTAACCTGCCGTGTTTGGAGACGTTGAATGCGGCCACCTTGG
Organism: Amphibalanus amphitrite; assembly: GCF_019059575.1. Lineage (NCBI taxonomy): Eukaryota > Metazoa > Arthropoda > Thecostraca > Balanomorpha > Balanidae > Amphibalanus > Amphibalanus amphitrite. The sequence continues at coordinate 960,764 of NW_024881606.1, read as the reverse complement.
GCCCCCCGATCGCCGACCACACCTCCAGCAGGCCGCGGCGGGGCGCGTACAGCGCCAGGAACCGGGTCCGGCGGCTGGATCCGGAGCCAGACCCGGAGCTGGAGCTGGAGCTGGACCCGGAGCGGCGGCCCGAGGGGCGCGGCTCACGCACCTCCAGCCAGCCGCACTCGGCGTCTCGGTATCCTGGAGACGGACAGGGGTGTGACGAGACCCTCCTCGCGGCGCATAAGGGCGGCAGTGTCCTGATTGGAAAATGAGGATACGACGGCAGCCTGGCACAAAACGAAATCGATTTTCCCAACCTCTTACAGACGATTTCGACAATTTGTACGGGGTTCAATACCAGCCTTTCGTGCATTCATTCATTCATTCATTCATTCATTTATTAATTCATCTTTTCATCATTCGTTCGTTCGTTGGTTAGTTCCCATTCGAGCTGAGTGGGAGGCGGCCCACCTTTCCACATGCGCAGCGCCACGCCCGCGTGGTTATCGATCAGCGTGACGCGGCCGAAACTGTCGGTGACGGCGCTCAGCTGACGGTCACGTGACAGCGCCATCACCTGACCCTGGCGCTGTACGTCCGGTAAACCGAACCTGCCGGGCGGAGGGGAATGCTGAGCTGATCAACGCAATGTTAAGCCGATCTGAGATGTGATGCATTACGTTACCAGGAGCTATGCTACAAACAGTTGCTGATTATGTAAGGACATATTAAGTGTTATGAGATTATCGGTGGAGCCAACATTTTTTTTTTACCATTTTCATTTAGTTATTTGTTGGCTCCACCGATAACCTCATAACACCACTATGCTACAAACCAATGGCACGCATCAAACTCCACTCATATCCCTTTAATTCACATCGTATCACCAAATAAAGAGTTCCATCCCTCAGCCACCGGTGACAGCCTACGATTTTCAACTGTCAGCGGAAGCTGTACAATTGTACCAAATCACACAACTCATCCCACCGTCCGTCACCCACTTGCAGTCGATTGGTTTTCCAGGCTCCAGCTCCGGCCGATCCTTGGAAGGGTCCTTCTGGTTCGGGCCGCCCGACCAGAAACTCCTGGAATCAGCAAACGTATCGTCAGCAAATCAGCAAATGTATGTACATCACAACTCGACATGACTTGTCTTTTTGTTCGGCACCTGAGATATTTACCTCGAGATGAGATTCCGTGAGTAAATTTGTTGAGATGGATGCCTAGACTTTCCCGCTCCCTTTATGTTTCGAAAGTTACTCAACTAAAGTGTGCAAAAAAATAGTTATAGATCAACACACATGATTCCTACACTTCTTACCATTTATCGATTCATCCGTTGTGCATCTCTCTGACAACCATCACATAAGGCACAATGACTACTGTTACCTCAAATCACCAGCCAGGACCAAGTCTATACCTACTTAGGGGTGACAACTATTATAGAAAATATGATCCCGATATGACCTCAGCAGCCACCCCCTCCCTTCCCTCCCCTCACCCTGCCAAGCGGCACTGGCAGAAGCACTGCACAGCTCTGGCCAGGCTGTCACGCAATGCAGCTACACAGTACCCTCCCCCACCCCACCCCCAAAAAAAAACATTAATGTGACCCCGCCCTGACCTACCCGAGCGTGGAGAAGACGGTGTCCTTGACCTTGGAAGCCACTCCGCGGAACACCTGGTCGAGGCGGGCCTGCTCAACGCCCTCCGCCGCGTGGAAGAAGCCCACGAACGGACACTGGCCTGGAACAGCGGGCGGCCGGGTCAGCGTTACACCCGGCACAGAGTGACGAGCACAAACAAGGCCACGGCAGCGTAACACTCGGCACAAAGCGGCGAACGGAGATCAGCTGCTGCCGTATCGTTGAGACGGTACAACACCGACAGTACTATGACAAAAAAGGGAATAATTTCACCGCCATGTCTCACTAGCCCTCTGAAGTGGCCAACGATGATTTGACTTAGGATGATCAGCAATGAGCTCACCGAGTCCTGTCTGATCTGTGATTACTAGCAGAGACCCTGATACTGACCAGAAAAGACCCCACCGACCTGTTGGTGACCAGCTGCAGTGATACGATCTTTGGTGACCTATAATCACCAGCAAGACCCCAACTAACATGCGGACTATTGGTAATTACCAGTGACCCCCCACTGACCTGGTGGTGACCAGCAGTAAGCTCACAGTCCCTTTACTGACCTGTGGTGACCAGCAGTGATCCGGCCGGCACTGTGCCACTGCTGACCGTACCCCCGGGCCGGTGCAGCGACTGCTGCAGCAGGTGGTCAAACAGCGCCGTGGAGCGGAAACCCACGTTCTCCGCCGTCTCCAGGCGCTGCTGGAGACGCAGCTCCCACTTGGAGCGGGCCAGAGGCGGCACCTCCAGGCCGCCACCGCCGCCCGCGCGCACTGCGGAAACAGGGGGCAGGGCGTCAGGGGAGAGGAAATACTGGGGACTGAGGGACGGGTGACAGAGGATTGAGAGAACACCGCAGAGTGCAGACAATGGGCGTCAGGAGACGGAGGGAGCAATAGAGACCCCAGGCTGCACGTCATAGGACAGAGGGAAGAGCGCGGCAACAGGGCAAGGCGCAAGGCAACAGAGGGAGCATTTGGAAGAGTGAGGGCCTCAGGGGCCATAGGGAGCACTAAGGATGGTGGGACTGGTGCCAGGACCTGAGACAATACTGAAACATGCCTAGTAACTCGTATTCATTATTCCTAATGACGCTTTGAAGGAATTGAACCAACAAATTAAAATGCAGACGCCTCGCCTCCCTGACGGCTGACTAACCACAAAAATTGTCGCCCTTCCCATCCCCCTTTGCTCTGACCTCTGGCCAGCTGGTTCCTGCAGGCCCTCAGCGTCTGGTACAGGCTGAACCCGTCCAGCATCACCACAGCGTCCTCGAACACCACCGTCAGCTCGTCCTCCACAGTCGGAGACACCTGACGACTGCTGCAGGAGACACTGAGTACCGACGACTCGTGCAGTCGCTGGCGGAACAGCAGCGACCCGTCCTGGGGGAGAAGGTGGGTGTCAATCCCTGGTGAAGGGGAGGGATGACAGTCGCTGGTGGTGAGGAGTGGGACCAGCCACTGGCAAAACAATAGCGAACCGTCCTGGGGGAGGGAGGGGAGGGGTGTAAGACACTGACGGAACATCAGCGAACCATCCTGGGGAGGAAGGGGGATAGTCGGGGAGGGGATAGAGGGGAGGTGTCAGTCGACATCCTGACTGTTAGTTAGGTGTGTGGCTATCCCCTCATGTATATTGTATTAGCGAAGCATTCCAATGATGGATTAGTGTAAGCTTCTAGTCAATGACAATAGTAAAAACATATAAAACACAAGCACACACACGCATACACATTGTACTAAAATACCAAAACGCTAGTCACATGTCGAGTTTAAAAGTCGTAAAAACTCCGCTCTAGTTCGAGACCCGGTGGCGGCAGGCGGCAGGCGATTCCAGGACGAGGCCGCTCGGTACGACAAGGCCCGGCGCGACATAGACAGCCGGTAAGCCGGCAGCTCCAGTACACCGGCACACGTTGCCCGCGTTGAGCGCTGCGACACAGCGGCTCGCCGAGTGAATAAGGAGCGGATCGCCTCCGGAGCGCAAGGGTCACTCAGCGCCCTGAACACAGTGGAGCAGTCACGGTGGACGACAAGATCAGCAATGTCATGCCAGCTGAGGGCTCTCAACACCGGTGAAATATGTTCAGAAACCCGCGCTCCGGAGACGACCCTAGCACCAAAATTCAGGATCTTCTGCACCTTATGTAAATGACTCTGCGTAGAAGGCGAGGTGTCCCAAGCCCGACTGCTGAGAGCATTTCCTACCTCTGTATAGAAGACGAGGTGTCCGGACTGCTGCCCCACCACCAGACACGTCCAGTCGGCGGCGCCCGACGAGCTGCGCTGATTGGACGCTAGCGGCAGACAGAGCAGTGACGTCACCGGCACTGCCTCGGGCGCCTCCAGCCGAGCGGAGACGGTGAACCGCGACTGGGAGCTCTCCGAGTCCCACTGACCTGGGAAGGGAGGGGGAAAGAAAGTGAGCTATAGCGTTTGCCTGAGAGCAAAGTTGAAGACACAACAGCAGAGAAAAAAACACCCTTGTGGCGCAGTTGGCAAGTGCGTTCACGTTCGGTGTGGGAGGTCCTTGGATCAGAACTGACCTCTGGCAGCGTTTTCCTCGGCCGGCTCCTACCCAGGAGATGGCAGCAACTGGGGAGTGTTCGCTCGGTCGTGGGGATTACCGCTGTGCCAACCAGCGCCACCGGCCTCAGGTACACGGGCCTGATCCGCCTTTAAACAGATCATTCGGTCCGGTGACATGTCCCGAGGGCACGGCCTCGCTTCATGTCCCGGAGCAGCCCTCTGACCTGCCGGGCCCGAGAAATCGGGATAGCCCCAGCGTGCGCACCAGTGCGGTGCCACCTGAGGCACGTGACAGGAAGCGTGCGGTCAAGGCTGTCCCACGTAGCGGGTGCCGAAAACGATCCGTACCACCGCCGTGTATATAGTGTACTAACCCAGTATTAATGTGTGCTACTAACGACAAAAGCCCGAGTCGGGCACCAAAAATATTAAAAAAAACAGCAGAGAAAAAACTATAGAACGTTCCAACGTTTCGTCTGGAAAGTTGACAATCAACACTAGTTCCCAAGTTACCAGAACAATGCGTCCAAGAAGCTCAAAATTTGATAATTTGAGCTTTAAAGACCTCTGGCGACCTGAGCTTTGACCTGTTCTACAAAATAGCTAAGTACTTTCCCCGTGTTCGGTGTTTTATGACGACTTTTTGGATACCGTTTAACGTTTCTCGCTACGTGAACCAGGATCCGAGTTAGAAGGGGACATAGGTAACGATTGCCCTCGGCCCCCTGCCTTTATGTGTTACCATCAGAACACTGTCGTGACACAGGTTAGCACCACTCACAGCTCACACTTACCAGCCACTAAAATTCCAACTCCCACAGCCACGACGTACCATTGAGCAGCACCACGCGCTGGTCGGTGGCCACCGCCAGCACATCTCCGAGCGGGGAGACGGCCACGGCGGCCGCGTCCAGCCAGTCGGGGTCGGTGGCGGCCCCGGCGCCCGCTGGAGTCTGCTCGGCAGTGGGCGATGTGCCCATGGCCTCCTCCTCGCCCCAGCCCCAGGACGCCGGGTCGCTGTCCGGCCAGCCTGTGGCGTGGGCATGTGAGTGTTGTTAGAGAAGAGAAATTATTTTCCTTTGAATAAGATGTGCTGTGTATATGCATCATATACACTTTAAACTTTTTCCAATAAATGATCCACTCACCTGTGTCATCATCCATGGCATTTGATGTATCTTCTGAGCTTGTCTCGCCAGACAGGTAGGAAATAACCTCCTGCACTCCAGCAATGCATCCCAGCGCCTCTCTTTTACATGCCATAACTACAGATTGCTGGTACTTGGTAGTGCCTTTGATGTTGTACAAAACACTATTGTAGTTAACTGAAGTTCCTCAAAAGTGCTTAAAGGTATCTTGCCTCAAACACCTCTGTGAAAACACAAACCACGCTGCAATGAGCTAATTCTACCTTAGCTTACTGCCTTTTTCATTTGCTTTATCTTGTGTCAGATGCTGAAAATCAGATGCTGAAGTGTCACTATCAGATGCTTGACATTGGGCCATGTCAATTTATGTTGCACAAAAAGTCATGACCTAATATCCCATGTATTGGCTACTGGTCTGTTCAGAATGCTCTGCTGCTCTTATAACTATGGCTTCCAAAACACTTGACAACCTGAATCAACTGCAGAATATAGAGGGAATGGAGACAGATGAGATTAGTGACAGGAAGGGACACTGACAGACCACTGATGTCAACCTCCACCTCTTTCTGTCACTCCAGTCTCCGGGCGAAAGATACTAGCAGCCACAGAGTGGCACATTATGCAGCTCAGAGGTGTAGACTGTAGAGTCTAACAGGTAGCAGTTGGTCTTTGCTGTGGACTGGCAAAGCACTCTGTTCCATTAACTTAGGTACCTGTCACCCTGTACCAGCCATAGAAGCTCAGCCTCAAGTGTTCAGTAGGTGGTTGATTAGGTTATGTTAGGTTGGGTTGGGTTATGTTAGGATTAGGTTATGTTAGGTTATGTTAGGTTATGTTAGGTTATGTTAGGTTACGTTATGATAATTTTGGTTCAGATCAGAGGCCTCTTTCAGTGCTTCAGGCAGCCAACTGCCACTGCACTGGGGATACTAAAAGCAGAGACAGTTTAACTGGAGCCACTTCTTGTCAGAATTTCTGAAATTTAGAAGCGTCATGTAATTGTACAGTGCTGGAAATGAGGCCGCTTTCTGGTCGCGGCATTTTATTCTCCGGCTGGGTTAGCCCCGTCTAGCGCTTAGCCTTTCGGGACCCACTCAGGGTCGCGGTTGTTTTCGCCACTCGGCCCATTCGAAATACAAAGTTGATATTCACACAAAGTTTATTTGGGGCCTCTGAATATACGACTTCGAAATTAATCGATTCTGCAAAACCTTTTTCTTTCATCTATATGCATACATTTCACCCGCGCCCCACTGGGCTATTCAGCCATACGCGCCCTGCTGGGGGGGGGGGGGGGCAGATTCTGCCCCCGTCTAACTTCCGAACCGATGGTCGTAGAAAGACGGGGAAAACGGCAATCGGAAGTTCTCAACAAGGCGGATCTTAAGAGCCCAAATTTTTTTGCTTAAGTAGGTCAGAGGTCAGGTCAAGGGTACAAAATGCAAGTTTCTACAGGTACAGTATCGGCCTTGCACCGTAGTTGCAGAAGAATGGACTGATTGCCCAAAACGTGTTCTTAGACTACCAAGACAATATTCGTTGCATGCAATGTCATTCAAAGGTCAAGTTCAAGGTCAGGTCAGGTCAGGTCACCAAAAGAAAATACTGTAAGGTGGGGCTATTTGAGACAGTGGGGCTATTTGAGACAGTATTTAAAAATTAAATATGGTGATGAAATTGACCAGTAACATGGCAGTAAGATGTATTTTTAAATAACAAAATGAGGCCGAAATATAGAACTGCTGTAAATATAAATATTTACAAAAATATAATAATATAAATATAAATATTTACGAAATATGGCCGTGCAGTGTTCTATATTTCGGCCTCATTTTGTTATTTAAAAATACATCTTACTGCCATGTTACTGGTCAATTTCATCACCATATTTAATTATTTGATCATGGCAAAACCGACCATTCAATACATCAAGTATTTAAAAATGCTATAAAATAAAAACCACTTAAAATTTATGCTTAATTTTTTTGCTCAGGCGATTTACTGCTCGGTTCCACACCTCCCTCAGCAAAAATATCACACATAAATCAAACGAACTTCATTTTATAGCGATTTTAAATACTGTCTCAAATAGCCCCACTGTCTCAAATAGCCCCACTTTACGGTATAGAAAAGGGCATGTGCGACACATGCTTTATGGGTCATTTTACTCATATAATTCAATAGGCACTGGCACACTCCATAAGTGATATGGACCACCTCTGGATGAATTTCAGGTCGAGGTCAGGTCAAGGTCAGGCCAAGTGAGGTCAAATTTTAAAGTTGGTTGTTAGGGCCTAAGAAGATGTCTATCTGATGCAGTTTTTCACGGCAAATCGAATGGTGCTATTTTTGTTTCCGTTCGAGGTCTAGAACTTCAAAAAAATCATTTTTCAAAATTTTTATGTGTCGTGACGTCCTAAAATTTGGAATAACTCCCACATTTTTTAACCGATTATTCTAGAAATTGGTATGTAGGTGCACATAGACCACTTCTCGGACATATATTCCGATTGTTTCGATACGCTCAAAATTTTGGATTTTATAATTATTTTCCCAAGTCAGTTTTTTGAAAAAAATTGGGCCCAAATCCAAAATTTTCAAAAAACCAAGATGGCCATTTGATAGACAAAGTAGAATCACGTATAACCTTCTTTGTTACGTCTTGATTCCTTTACAAATGAAGATGTTAGCGGCGTTTGAAATTTTGCTGTTTTTTAGGCGAAAATGGCGAACATGACGTCACTAAAACATTAATTTCTCAAAAAATTTCCAACGGATTTCGCTCAAATTTTCAGGGAACGTGTCAAATTGATGTATCATATATATTCATATATTCATGCGACACAATCACAGTTGCAAAAGAATGGCCTTGCCTGCCCCTGGTGATGTTTGCTAAAACGCATGACGATGACGATGACCAGCATCCATCCATCTAACAGTCATACGCAATCACATTCATTTTATGATATGATAAGGTAGGTAACTACTGAAAGTTTGATGTCACTGGCGTACCGCGTTTAGAAGTTATTGGCGAAAAACGGGAGGGGGCAGATTCTGTCCCCTGCCAGCGGGGCGTGGGTTAACAGTAACTCCAGACTAGGCTGGTTTGGCTGGCCCTAAATAAGCTTTGTGTGACTATTAACTTTGCATCTCGACTTGGGCGATCGGTGAAAACAACCGCGACCCTGAGTGGGTCCCGAAAGGCTTAACGCTGGACGTGATTAACTCGCCCGGAGAATAAAACGCCAGGACCAGAAAGCGGCCTAATTTCCAGCACTGGCATGTATAATAAATGATTGAAATGATCACCACCCGCCACCAGTTATTGTAGGTTGTGGCCTGTGAGTTGTAGCTTGGTAGGTTGGTAGGTTGCAGCTTGTAGGTAGAGTTATCTTGAAGAATCTTGAGTAGGGTTAGGTTAGGTAAGATTACGGTTTGTTTTATATTCACTGAGAAAAGACAGTTGTGACGTTCTTGAGTTGAGACGTGGCTACACAAGTATGCACTGCCGAAGCCAATGCCTTAGGACTTCATGTTGCTTTAGTATCTATAACAGTGGCACGGCCCCATCTATCTACCACGGCCCAAGCTGCACTTTTGTGTCTGCAATCAGTATATTCTGCAATTGCATAAATTCTTTTGCGCAAAGATTGCGCAATGCGGCGCAACCGATCATTGCCAAATGCCAATCCTATTTTACTGCACTATTTTGGTATTTCACTGCCGTGTAGTTAATTACCTTTAAAAATTAAAATAAAGAAATATTTGCAAGCCAGCAAGTCAGTTATAATTTGACTATTGACTTAATAAGTAAGTCAATATACCCTGGGCGCAATGCACCAACCCCAGAAATGAAAATTTGCCAGGTCGCCCCCTATTTTGACTTGCCGCCCCCCCCCTCCCGAAAATTCCTGGATCCGCCCCTGCCTAGATAATTGCATCTCCTGTTTTTCCGACGCTAGGACCGTGATAATCTACCTACCTATGACAGACTACTTCACTGAAACACACTAAGCGATTAGGTACACCTTTTCAATGAAAGTTCGTCTAATAACGAGAAAAAGTGCAATGCATATTGCACAGTGCAATTATCCATGCAACATGACGATATCGGTCAGCAAACGCTGCGCGGCACTATACCTAACTGCATGATTTAATATTCATGTTCATAGATGGCGCTAGTGGTAAACGCCTGTCACTATGCTGTGCCGCATGACACAGAAAGCGCTCAGAGCGGGAACTGTGAGATTGAGTTAGGGAGACCGGAACAAAGTGGCCACCCTAACGCTTTGTTCGATACCGACACATCATTTCTAAACCTGGGAAGATTTTGCATGAAATTAATATGATCCTCATTAACCCTCGCCCCGTTGGAGGGGGGGGGGGGCGGGGGAGCCAATTTGGCCCCCCTGTGGTTTTTCCTGAATAGTAAGAAAACGGCGGCGCGCAGCGCCACCAAATTTTCAGTACCTTCCCGGGCATCAATTTGACACCTTCACACAAAATTTCAAGTCTTAGGTCACCTTAGGTCAGGAGTTATTGAGGTCAAACTGAGGTCATGTTCGAGCAAAAATGAGCAAAAAACATGCAATCATGAAACGCTCACCAAATCTACAGTTATCAAGCAATTTCAAAGTTCTTTATATAGTCTAGTAAACAAAAAGTGGCGCTACATAACTGCTATCTCGGATTTTCAAAAGTTTTGGTTTTGACCCCCAAAAATTCAAAAATTGATTTTTTTAAAATAAAAACTAAAAAAAATCCAATGATTTTCCGAATTTCGAAAAACCGGATTATATGTGATAGTCCCTGCGCTCTTCTATATACATACCAAATTTCAGATCGATATCTCGTTTTTTGGCCAAGTTATAGCGAAAAAACTGTTAAAAAATGATGACGTCAAATTTTTGAATTCAATTTTTAGCGATTCTAGACCACGTAGGGCAAAACAAAGACCACCATTGAACTCCCCGTGACGAGCTGCATCAATTCGATACCCATTTTATGCAAAAATATCAACTTTGAAATTTGACCTAATTTGACCTGACCTTGACCTGACCTTGACCTGACCTTAACCAAAACGTAACCCAAGCTGGCCCCAAAGGCTGCCTGACCCACATAAGCGCATTTGTCATGTAAAATGGACCATAAAACATGCATCACACGACACTTTCATGTTGTGACCCCCAAGTGACCTGACCTCTGTGACCTGACCTGGTATTAGTGAACTCAAATAGCAAAATATGTGTTTGAAGAACATTTCTCCATCGATAATTTTCAATGAAATGCATTTTACTCGATTTTACAACGCATTTCTTGAAATGCCTGTAAACGGTGAAAATCCGACCTTTGACCTGACCTGTGACGTCATCGATTTGACCTAGGTCAATAAAATTGGGTCACAAAGTAGTTCCCTGAAAGGGCTATCCAACACCGTTTGTCGCTTGTCGCTAGGTTGCGTGGTTCTCGAGATCTTAGGGGGGGGGCCAAATTGCCCCCCCCCCCCCCAACAGGGCGCGTTGCTCGGCAGAGCCCAACGGGGCGCGGGTTAAATTGCCTTTCATTCATAGCACATCTCCTTTCCTAAGATGTTCATAGGAGATATTGGCAAAACTTTAAATAAGCCTAGGTATGCATTTTGGCCACTCTGCCCCAAGCCCTGTCGACACTGGCGACCTCTTAGGCCCGATATGACAAAGAGGATAGTTGCCTCATGTAGGTACCTACAACTATATAGGCTACAACTAGGCTGTTTGATGGTGACAAGGTCTAAAAGAGGATGGATGTTTATTTTGTCATATTTCCACGTGTAGATAAGCAATGAATGGACATTGAGGGAAATATATTAAATTATTCCAATACAGCATATTATATGTAATGTTATGTACTTATGACCGTTATTGTTTTGTGAACACTTTCGCTTTTTCAAATGACAAACATTCATGATGGTGTCCCACAGGACGCTCAATAGCTTAGCTTGAATACCTTATCACATTTTTTTTTGTAACTTTTTTACGCATATTCTCAATTGCCTTGTGCCCTATACACACGTAACAAACGTAGCAGCGAAACACTCTAGAACGTCGCCCTTTGCGTGCCACCGGCCTTTGTCTCATACCTATCCGAGTCCCCCAGTTAAATGCGATGTTATAAGAAAACATGTTAGGTATTCCCGCTCTGTACCGCGCTAGTCTTCTGGACCTCTATCTAGATAAGCGGCACAACTGGGCGAGCGAAAGTGTTTGTTGTGATCGGGACGACTGTTATGGACGATCTTGCGACTACAAATCCGTCTGATCTGTCCGTCTGTCCGTCTACGGCCTTCGGTCCTTTGGTCCGCCTGACCACTCTGTCGGTCGGTCTTCTAGTCTTGCAGTACCTACATCCGTTCGTCGCCTTTTAGCGTTTATTGTCCTGTATCCGTCATTGTCTTTATTTAATCATAATATTAAGTTACCTACCAAGCACTATCTTGCTCGGTCGATTAAACGTTTGTAAGTTCAAACTTGTTTTAAATGCGGATGAGTATAAAAAGGGAGTTGTCATTTAAAGTGGCCTTCAAGCACAAAAATGTCGAGAAGTTCATAGAACTGTTTGTTTGTTTGTTTGTTTGTTTTGTTGGGTTAGGCCCTTTCGGTCGACAAGACCATTGCAGAGCCGGAAGGATGATAGGAATTAGGGGGAGACATTGGTCTGGGCAGGCACCCTAGTGAGTCGCCGGGGCTGAGCCCGTCCAGAGGACAGGCCACCCAGCCCCAAGGCACTCACTGCACCCGGCTACGGGGTGCGCTCCCTCGGGAGCAGCGGTGCCGCTCCAAGGGAGCAGCCCACATGAGATAAAGTTGCCTGTCCAGCCCGGAGGGGGATTGCGGAGTGGAGGAGAAGGATTTCAGTATCCTGAGGATAGAAGCACGGATAGGCGATAGAGCTGTGTTCGTATAGGGGAAGTTAGGGCAATGCCGGAGTTGGGGCAAAGCCGAAATTCGAGATATTTCGAAAACCGTAAGACATGGATGCCACCTGTCAGTGATGCTCTGAAGCTTAAGTGACTACAATTATCGCATGTTTGTTACGAGTCGTCATTTGGAATACTTCGGCTGTGAGGGCGCCAAGAGCGTTTTCAAGGTACGCGTTCCTTGTACTACATGCGCCTTTGAAGCTGCATTTCTTACTCATTATGCTACCGTTTGTCTGGCCAATTCGGTCAAGTAATCTTCAGCATGTCTTTGCATAAGTGTGCTGCCTATTTTAAATTTATACGGCACGTTGAAAAGTTATGGGCCTGCAAATGAAAGTATGGCTGGCTGGGGTAATGCCGAAAACGTGCAATTACGCACGTTAAAGCACGCTACGTGGACTTTACTGCTGTAGAATAGCAACGCGAATCTTTAGTCACACAAATTACACTTTCAACCGACACAACGGCCTGTTACCTATAAGGAATTATTTACCTGGCATTTTCTTATTATATCACACAATTATAACTTCCAGTGTGCACCAAGCGTCCTCAAGCTCTTAACGCAATCGGAACGGTGCGCAATACACATATGCGCTGTCGTTGCATATTTTTGTTTATGTCGGTGTTCCCATACGGTGTCTCCTGCTTTGGCTGCGTCACAGCCCATATTTTGGACGATACTCCGATTTCATTCGGTCCTCTGTAGTTCCGTCGGCCGCCGCCAGATGTCCGTGGCGGCACGGAGCTCCGCGCGCGGCGGCCGCTCTGCGCTGAGCCGGCAGTCGGTGGTCGGACCGTGCGAGGGAGGGTGAGTGTGGACGCCGCGCGGGTCTGAGTGTGTCCCGTGGCCGGCGCGGAGCCGCGGTGTGCTCGCTCGCTGTGACGATGTCCGAGGAGATGACTGGTGAGGGCGTGGGCGCGCCGTCGGCCGCTACCGACCCGACGGCCGTGGTCTCGCTGCAGGCCATCCTGGAGGCGTTTAGTGCGCCCATTAGTGAGGAGCAGGCGTGGGCCGTGTGCCACCAGTGCGCGCAGGCGGCGCACAGTGCGTGGAGCCAGGACCGGCACGCCTGCTGGCTGGTCACCGACCTGGCGCACGTGCGCATCTGTGCCGATGGCACCGTGCACCCGGCCACATGGGACGCCAGGCAAGCGCCGGCCAAAGGGACGGCGCCGCACACAGAGAAAACGCCCGGCCCGGAGGAAGGTAAGTCTACACTCCGCGGCCCGCGCAGTCATGCATTATTGCATTACAACTCATGTGCTTCAGTCATTATTAGGTTTCTAGCTGCATTTGCGAACCCCGAGTGTTTCTCACGCCGATGACCAATACAGCCCACCCTTCCCCAGTAATAAATCTCATTACTCGGGACCGGCGGGCTAGGAGACCGGGAGCCGGGAGTGTGTCAGGAGCCGGGGAGCGGGTCAGGGTCAGACTGATCAATACGGGCCGCCGTGCGCCGGTGCCGCCGGTCTGCCGTCGTCTGCAGGGGCGGCGGCTGGGCCCGTCCAGGGCGCGTGCGTGCCCCGAGTGCCGATCAATAGGTGTCGGTGTGGGCGGCGGCCGACCGGTCACCCCAGCCCTGGTCGGCGTCACGGTCACTACCTCACCACTGTGTGCCGAGAGATGGGCGTAAAGGATCGAGAGATGAGGTGCAGGGATGATGGAATGAGACCATTCATCGGCCCATTTCCTACTTGCACTGGTCTGATTGCCGTCTATTGAGCACTGGGACTTCGCTTGCAGCTTCCCATGGCGAGCTATGCGGTCAGGGTTCAGTTGGTAACTTGGTAGGGCTGTTTCTCGTCAGTTCCGCCGTGTTTTCCGAGGCGTCTATGAGTCGTAAACCACCTGCCGGTCGGATTAGGACTCGTCATCCTCTGTCGTCCGCCACCTGGCCGTGTGATGGGGACCGGCCGGGGAGGGAGCGACTGACATCCGCCCCGGAGGGTAGCAGGTGAAGCGTGGCTCCTGTCGGCGCCGCCCGCTGAGCTGCCGCCGCGTCTGGACCGTCCCGAGGGGAGCTGAGCTGACCGTCAGACTCGGCCGAGCACGACGGCCAGGGTCGCCGCCCCCAGACGCCGGGGAAATGGGGTGTCACTCATCCGCGAGCACAGCACTGCCCGGCGCTGCTGTAATCTATGCCACCGGCGGACCAGAGGAATGCAAAACGGCATACCCACGCGCCAGGAAAATACAGTGCCATTCGACTCGCTGGGCGCATCGTAAATTATCTCCGGCGAACCTTCTATCAGGCATACCATGCCTACTTTCCTCGCCGAACCCTCCAGTCAAACATTGGCCAGATGGAAACTCGCCAAACTCATACCGCGATCCATCACCGGGTACTCCAGCACACCCTGCAGCCCGGCGGCCGGCCCTCTGGACCTCACCGGACCTCACCAGTGATTTGCTAGTGGACGCATCACAAAGGCCCGCTCGGTAAATACCGATCGTCTCTGTGGCCGCCACTGGGGTCGGCGGGAGCCTATCTGCTCCGTCATCTCCACAACAGGGTCGCTGGGCCGACCGGCACACCCACCCACAACCAACCAGCTATGATCGATCCGGCAGCTGCTTTGCCCCGCCGCCAGACGCCCCCGGGCCGACGCCGCCAGACCATGCCAGACGGCAGACACTTTCAGACACTGCGAAGTGATGCGCTTAGATAAATCTTCCCAGAAGTACGGGAAGGTATATTTTATGTTTTATGTCTGTAAAACATTGTACGTCACTCGCGAGCCGATCTATTCTAAAGTGGACCGGCTCATACCTCTCGTGACGAAGATGTCACCGCCTTCCCCATTCACCAAGGGATGTTTTTCGGCGATCCATACCGACCAGCCTCCTCGCCCGGGGGCAGATTCTTGGACCGCCCCGCCCCCAGCTCGGGAGATGTAGACGGACAAAGGGTGGTCAGTCGACCCCTCTCATACCTCAGCTCAGTTGAGCCTGTCAGTGCGTGCGTCTGTGCGAGGCTAAGCGATCAAATTAATCTTGCGAATTCCGGAAGGGCTGATAGTGGAAAATTAACTCTGTGTCTAATGCCGTCGGATTGCAAATTATGTTTGATATATGTTGTTTGCCACATGCTTATGCATTGCTTAATAAAGAGTGCACTTGACCTTTGGGTGGTCGACCTTTGGGCATTTTGCCATTCGGAATTTCCAACTGATTCTATCCTTTTATAAAGCAATTAAACAGCCAATTAGACAATTAGCGAAGGCCAGGTATGGCGAGGGTTCTGATAAGAACCCCAAATTTTTTTTTTTTTTATCTTGGAATAATTATCCATCCTATATACTGAAAACGGATTTAATTGAAGCATTCTACGTCACAACCTTCACTCAGATATAAGCCACCCTTGAAGAAATGATTGATGTATTTTTGTGGCCTGTGATCGACCAGAAACAACATTCCCAACTCTATTTCAATAGATATATCTTACGACCGCGACTTTCTGGACTTATAAGTGACTAACTCGCTAAATTTCAGCCATTAAGGTGCACGTCACTGCACGCATTAATTATTAGCATCGATATGATTTGTTTTCGCAGTTCAAGCTCTTTCTCGTCCCTTTTCGGCACCCCAGCCTCTCATCCCCCCTCCCCCCGGCCCGCTCCGTTGGGCGTTTTCGGCTCGCCAACCATCCATGACCCAATGACGTCAAATATAAACATCTCGAGCAGTACCGACGGCAATCTGCAGGAAATATACAGCGCCGTGGCCATCTGCAGCCATCTCCGCCCCAGCTGACCGGGAATTATCACGGCAGGACACTCGGTGGTCTGGCGCTGGATGTTTTGGTCATTGGAGCTGCAGGTTTCCAGGAGGTGCTGATGGGGTAAGGGGTCGGGAGTAGTGGTGCGGGAAGGAGACAGGATGGTCTTGGAGAGCGGTGAAACATTCCACTAACGACCTGGAATGCAGCGATGTGGTAAAGTTGCGGTCCGGCCTGGGTGGGCTGGTCGGGTATCTTTAGTTACATAGCAATATTTTATACTCGGTCTGGATACCTTCTTGGAATTCCCTAGCGCCGCCTCCATCTTGTGCTTTGATTTTCATTTTGCTGAAGCTTCTATGATATAGGTTATTGTTTATTTTAGTGCACAGATGTACCTATCTCTTTGGTGGGTTTCTAGTGCTGTGTTCCTACTTCCCATACCTATATCCGAAATGAGTTGAGATACATGCCAGAACCGTAGCTCAGTAGAGCTAGGCACAACAATGCTCGATTGCTCGTACCAGTATAGCGCCTTATGGGGCGACTAACGGAGCGAGCGAGAGGGTGGGCCTTGCACGTGCGAAATTGCGTGGGGGTACCTCCAACTGACTTGTGCACGGCACCCTACTAACCGGTCTCTAGCGATGTGCCGAATTTGAGCACAATCGGCCCAGCCGTTCTCGAGATCTGGAAGCGGCACCCTGCACGTGCGCACGTGCAAAATGGTTCCCAACTGACTTGTGCACAGCACCCTACTAACTGCTCCGTAACCGTGTACCAAATTTGAGCGCAATCGGTCCAGCCGTTCTCGAGATCTAGAATCGACCCCTGCACGTGCGCACGTGCAGCAGCACCCCAACTCTGGCACATGGATATGCATTGCCTAGTGGGTGCCTACCTACATGCCAACTTTCAGCGCAATCGGCCAAGTAGTTACCGAGATATTGCAACAATTACAAAAGTGACACCTCTTCGTTTTGCACGTGGCACGTGCATAAGGGGTCACCTACATGCATCGGGAATAGTCCAATACTTGGTAGAAGGAATGAAGCTACCCTACAAAAATTACCGCGTGTAAATCGGTCAAGTGGTTGCTGAGATATAAGCGTCGCAAAACCGTGACCACGGCCGGCCGGCCGGCCGGCCGGCCGCTCATACTCAGAAATTTCCGTTAATCTAAGGAAAGACTCCGCTCGCTTCGCTCGCTCCGTAATAACAGCATCAGTGTTATTCCCACATGCTCCACATAGCAGTAGAGTGCTCACCAGTATAACGCCTTATGGGGCGACTAACGGAGCGAGCGAGAGGGTGGGCCTTGCACGTGCGAAATTGCGAGGGGGTACCTCCAACTGACTTGTGCACGGCACCCTACTAACCGGTCTCTAGCGATGTGCCGAATTTGAGCACAATCGGCCCAGCCGTTCTCGAGATCTGGAAGCGGCACCCTGCACGTGCGCACGTGCAAAATGGGTCCCAACTGACTTTTGCACGGCTCCCTACTAACCGGTCCCTAACCATGTACCAAATTTGAGCGCCATCGGTCCAGCCGTTCTCGAGATCTGGAATCGACCCCTGCACGTGCGCACGTGCAGCAGCACCCCAACTCCGGCACATGGATATGCATTGCCTAGTGGGTGCCTACCTACATGCCAACTTTCAGCGCAATCGGCCAAGTAGTTACCGAGATATTGCAACAATTACAAAAGTGACACCTCTTCGTTTTGCACGTGGCACGTGCATAAGGGGTCACCCACATGCATCGGGAATAGTCCAATACTTGGTAGAAGGAATGAAGCTACCCTACAAAAATTACCGCATGTAAATCGGTCAAGTGGTTGTTGAGATATAAGCCTCGCAAAAGCGTGACCACGGCCGGCCGGCCGGCCGCTCATACTCAGAAATTTCCGTTAATCTAAGGAAAGACTACGCTCGCTTCGCTCGCTCCGTAATAACCGGAATAGCTGAAGGGAATACTTGGAGTCCGCGGAGTCCCGGACTCACTGCCCGAGGGTGGCGGACTGCGGACTGCGCCGACTGCCTGGGTGGGCCCGTCCCGACGTGCGCCGGCCAAACTCGCCGGGTGGCGGCAGACCGGGTACTCAGGTGGCGCGCAACTATTCAAAGGCTGCGCCGGGATCAAATAACACCAGCGGCTGGTCTCGTCCAACGGGCACAATGGATGACCAGGCGGGCGGACGGCAGCGGCCACCGCAATTCCTTAGCAGAGATAACACTGGAAATCAACACTGACTGAAATACGTATTCGAGTCGGAGGCTCCCAGACGGCTCATGGGAGGCGCTGATTTTTGGACTGCTGTCGACAGGGCAGATTCGCAACAGGCTGTGTGATCTGGGCATATCAAATATTGTGACCAATCTGTGCAGCGCTAGATCAATTCTCGCTAATATAACTGATTATAATAATATAACAGGACACACTAGCCAGCTTATGGGTACGAACACCTGTCTGGTCTCCTAGAGCAAATACGTTATCCAGACGCTTTGGGATACGGTCGACCTTTCTCAGCATGTGACGTCATCGTTGATCTTTCCCTGGCTCAACCACCCACCGATGACCTTCCCCGAGCCTCTCTCCGAAGTCGGGTCACGTATTTATAGGTACTTCACCCACCCTGAGAAAACGACATTCTTCCCAACGGCCAAACGCGCATGTGGTTGTGTCAACTGAAGCTCCGCAAACGGATGCTCTTGAGGGTCTCTCAAGGGCATGGGAAGAATGAAAGGGCTCTGATGAGCACACACGCGTGATTATTCAGTGCTAGGCGTTTCTCCGTGTCTCTGTGGACAAAACTGACGCGGGCAAAACGGCCGGAGCTATTCAGCACACATTTTCACCCATCGACACTCCCGGTTTCAACGGCAGCCTCCGACAATCCAACGGATGACGAGTGCCATCACGGTGACGTATGCCTAAGGGAGGACTTCACCCTTGACCTTGCAGAACGGCCGTTGGATGCTGGCTGCACACCTGCCCACTGTATACATAAACCAGTAACCGTTGTCGCCAACTCCTCCATCCGCCACCCCCGCCGCCGCCCTGCACGACGCCAATTTAAACTGCAACTGGTTTGCTGGTGAACGTTGGAGCTATAGACACTCCTATACGGAATCACGGATACCGTGCTGACTTCACCAGCCAGCCTGTCCTGTCTTCAGTGCCGGTGGTTTAAATTCAAACTTCAACGGCCGTTACCGAAGCAGAGGAGTGCCTCTGACAGAGTTACGGTGCAGATATACCGGCCGTCCGCGCACCTTGAACTCACAATAACCGTCCCGGCGTTATCAGTGGTCCTCAGACCTCATTATCGAGATTTATGATCGTCTGATAGCGGCTCGGCGCGTGTCATGAACGCACTGTCCTCAAGGACTGTCTCTGACCTACCTGTGACCGCGACCCTCGCCGCCGGCCACCGAGGTGACCCTGACCTACCTGTCCTCCGTCCCTATCCCCTCAGGCTGTCCCAGCTCGAACCGCTGTCCCCTGATCTGACCAACTCTCACGCTCTGATTTTGTTCGATAGGGGCAACAGGCGGGGGCGGCGGCGGGTGACCCCACTCCGGGTCAGGGGCAGATGGGAGCCGTACCGCCGCCGCCACCGCCGCGGCCGCCGCGTCGGTGGTTTGCCCGCCGGGTGTTCTCACTTCCCACCGGGTTGTCGGCTCTCTGACCTCACAGACGGCTGACCCTGGGAAAACACGTGACCTGAGAACCGCCCCGCCGCCGGCGACCACTGACGTCAAACACGGTGCTAGTTGTTCCGCTTATGTGCCGCGGGAATAATTAATTTGTCCACCAGCGAGTGATAAGTGCGTGCCTGCTGCAGGGCTTGCTATTATCAGCGGAATATTCCATGTTTAATATTCATGCAATGCCGTTCTTTGCAAACTTACGTTCAACAGAAATTGCTAACTTAACAACTTGGTCATCTGTATTCACCGCAACACATCGGGGGCTTGTAAAACAGCTCCGTGACCTACTCTGCTCTCGTATAAACGGCTCAAACCGTACTGAGCCCGTCGTAAATGAGATTTGGGGCTAAACCGCGCTACTGCTCAGCTGCCGTGTTCCAAAGCGTATCAGTCGCCGAAGCCCCTTCATGTCACATGAGCCCCAGGAGACCTGACATGGCTCATGTCACCGTCTATCCTTCCTTCTTCCGCCCCGAACGGCCGAGCCTGGGGCGGTTCAGGCTGCGGCTTGGCGCCCGACGACACTTCCAGTCGCGGGACGGGGCAGGGGGAGGGGAGGGGCGAGCTGAATCAGCTGGCGTGTCGCTCGTCAGCTGATGATCGGACAGGCGGACGTCATGCCACGCTCGCCACTTTGGTAATTCCGGCGTTTATGAGATTATTCATGCAATTGGTGGTGGTGCGCTGTTGGATGTATAGCGGAGGGGTCACGGGGCTTGGTGCGCCGTTGTGTAGTTGGGCATTGTTTACTGCCGCCGGGGCGCTGACCGGGGGAGCGTCAGTTCGTGGAAAGCCCGCGTCACAAAGAGCTGTGCGTGACACTGCTGCACTGTCCTCCGCCTTTTGGGGGCAGCCGGCAACCGCAGGATCGTGAGGTCACAGGTGAGGTCACCATTACGTGGTGGGTAATGCGGCGTCTATGTTACGCTTATTTTGGAGCAGTGCTTCAAATGCATGCGGCGGATTCAAAGAGAAGCGTGTTGGGATATTGTTTGTGAATAATGGATGTCACGGTTTCACCCGAGCGGCGGGTTTGCGGGCAGCTGTTTGACAGACGCCGACAGTCTGCCATCGCCCCGCTCCCTCCGACACATCTGCGAATTATGTGATAATTGTAACAAACGACCTGGCCGAGCGCCATGGCCCACTGCACATGCATGGCCCGGGGAGACGGCCACTGAACCGGTCGCTGCTAATCTCACTCGATATAGGCCAATGCAATGCACATTCCTTCCTCCGGGTCAGGACGCTGTGGCGCGGCAGCACCGAGCACGAGCCATCGCTCAGTCAGTGGCCCCCGAATTGGCGATGCACATACTTAGCGTCGCTGTTGTCTGCCAAACCGTGACCTCAGCAGGAAGGCGTGACCTCCAGTGAAACTCGACTGGTCGGTTCTTGTCCCGGATGACGCCAGTTTGAGGCACGTTCATCAACATGGATGGCTAGTGTTCATTCTGTTATATCCACAGAGTTCATTCATGCACCAATGACTGTAAAACCAGCTTGGCGTAACCTGGCTCGCGCTGACCCGCCTCGTCTTGCCCCGGCTCGCCTCGACGGGCATCGCCTTCCCAGACCGGTGCCTCATTCGTCGACCAATTGTTTCGGCTGATTACGGCCAGGCCAGTCACGACCTCTTCCCATGCAGGCGCTAATAGGCTGCCATTCATATTTATGACGCGACACAGGCCGGCTGACTTTCAACAAACACTGCCGAGGAGCCGGTGGACTTGTGACCTTCTTTCGAGCCGAGGAGACGCCCGCTGGGCCGTTACAGTCATCCTATCTGACTGGCGGCAGTACGGAGAGCCCACACTTGCCTCCCGTCTCTCGTTTGGCCAAGTCCACACATGAGACGGCGGAGGCGGTGCGGCGGAGGTGTGGAGGCCCGCGGGCGGACGGTAGTCGCATTGTGCGCCGGTCGCTTCTGTTTGCAGAGACTGACCCAAACCGGCCGCGGGGCGGTGACACACATACCGGGCCTGCTGGAGCCGAGTGCACCGGTGGCCGAAGCCTGCCAGCCAACGCGCCGAGACAGGTCGCGTAGGAGGGATGGCCGAACCTGTCAGACAGGGGCGCCCTCCCTGCCGTCACCGCCGCGTGGGTCAGCGCGCCGTCTCCAGGCCGCGCTCAGATGTGGCACGGCCAAATCGAGCGGAAACTGGTGACCTGCTACGTCCGAAGATGCCGGGCTCGACGACAGTTTGAGGTCGCGCTCAATGAGATAAGGTCGACATGTGAGATGGTCCCGTCGGCATGTGACCATAAAAGCGCATCATATCTGTGTGGTTGCCTGTCTGGGAATGAGATTGACTCTGTCATTGCGAGTATGTATAATTGACACTTGCATTTCGTGATACAAGAAGCCACCAGCGCCTCACGCTCCGAGAGGTGACAAAAAGCGGCCACCCTCTGTCATTATAACGGCAGCTGGAAGTCAGCACCCTGAACTCGGCGTGACAGCGACATAGCGGGATACTGCTCGTCGCTGCCCGGTACGACATTGTCTCGGCGTTTTATCACGGTGCGTTCCGCGCCAGGGCCTCCCCCTCTGCCCTGTCTGACCTGAGGAGCGGACACACCTGCGTCCCCGACCGTTGGCTCTCGGCTCGTTCGTTTGAATCGGTAGCTGACGTGGACGACGCGGCAGTAATCCAATCCGACCTGCCGAAGCTGCGCGGGCTTCAGCCGGGCTTAGTCAGGTGTTTGATGAGCTCAGTGGCCCCTGACTCACGCTATCTTGGCAGCGAATGTTTGGATATGAAGTTATCGCCTGACGCGAACGGCATGCGAGGCGTCGTGTAAAGCCGGCCTGGGAATCAATAGGAAACTGGCAGCCTGCCGTCCGGCGCGGCGCGGCGGTTTGCGCCGACTAACGGTCCTCGTACGGAGCGGTGTCTCTGACGGACCCGCCTTATCGTCACATCAGATAAGACGGCCACATAATTCTGGAAACAGATCCAGGACAATTAAAAATGAACTTCGGCGCCGCTTTACTACAACGGTCATGTTAAGTGACGATTCAGAATAAGGCTGCACATTTCGATGCATAAACCCATCGCTTGGGGTTTCTGCTCCTGTATTCTGCGGAGTGGCGGCTACCGTCGCTGCGCAAAAACCAGTTCCTGACGCCAGGCCAGGCTCATCTCCATTCGTCCCGGTCCCGCCGGTGACCCGGCAACTCGGATTCTGGGTCGGCCCCAGCTCGGCAGATATTCCGATCGGGCCAGGCGCCGCGCAGTGCACCGGTCAGGCGATGTGCCCGCCGCCTGACCGGCCCGCGTTGCCAGGCGGGCGTGATGAGCGGCCGGTTTGCGTTGTCAGGCGCACGTGATGAGCTGCCTGCCACCCTGTCCCGTCCGCCTGTCCCCGAGTGACCGCTTCGTTGAGAGCTGGGCAACTGGCTGAGTTATAGTGGCTGCACCGAGCGACGCTTCATGACGAGTGTAACGACGCTGATGGGACGGATTAAATGCAAACGACCGCTTCCTTTCAACTTTGCATAATGGACTTTGTGGCATGCGAGGTGCTGGTAAAAGCTCATCAGGCGGAAACGATGCAATGGGAAAAGAGCAAGCATAATTTTCGGGCTTACGTGGTATGATTAGATTATCTTGAATATCTGTCATCCACCGAAGTTGCATGCATGAACAGCAAACTCCGAAGTCTTGTCCGCTCCTCTACGCGCACGTTTCATCCTACTCCATGCTTCCCACACCTCGACCCACGTCTGACCCCACGCGCACCCGCCCGGACCTGTTGCCGCTCGTACCGGTCCGACCGGGTCACTGTACGACCAGGTGTTTGTAAGTCATTTGTCCGCGCGGGGAGCCGCAGCCACTATGAATACTTGCGCGAGCGCACAGGCCACCCTCCTGTCCCGCTTCTGGGTCTCAAGGGCCGTCAGGTGTCGACGAGAGCGCGATGACCGCCACTCAGGAGCGGCCGCGTCATCCGCGGCGCGATGAGATAGCGGGCTCGACGTGAGTTGCGTCGGAATTGGCCCTCGACGCGGCTTCCGCGCCAGAGATGTCGCTTGATGAGGCCAACCGTCACGGAGCTGCCAAGCAGAGCTGCCATGGAGAGAAGTCTGGGAGGATGTTGAGATTCCTTGGAGGGATGTCAGGGAGAATTTCGGGCCGCGGGCGTTGATTTTAGGAGCCATGATGCTGAGGGTGCCGGCATTACCTTGCGCCACAGGTGGTGCCTCTTGTCTCCAGAAGGCGTGCGACTCCATTCGGAATGTCACCGCGCCGCGCCTGCGCCGGAGATGTCGCTCCTTTGTTTCCGCTGGTGGTCTGACTGTCTCATTGTTGTGAGTCGTGTCAACACGGCTCCCTGGGCTGCCTCTCCGTGCCGTGGCCGCCGTGGCCCACTCCTTTGGGAAAAGTGGCACACGCATACACTGCCTGTTTGTCCATCGCTAGAGGCTGTTGTGCTAGGGTGGGCCCGAATTAACATCTGAGGCGGGAAACGAAACGGATTCGAGACTGTCGTAACGAAGACGACCGGCAGTTGTCTAAACGTTGTTGACGTTTTTTTTTTTAATATTGGTAGGCATGTATGTGTTAGTTAATGATGCTCTTTCAAGACGTTTTTATTGCCTGGCCTGGGGCCGGTTGGTCAAGCTATGAGCGCTTTGATGACATTGATGTCCGAGTGCGGTTGTGAACTTGTTTTTGACATGGTTTGACGATTTCCCGTAAAACATTCACTCATTCACGCCTCATTTTAAAATGCATCATATTTCTCCCACAGCTTTACCCTACTTCTTGTGAGCGGTCTCATTGTATAACCATGAGCCGTCTCCGCATGTTTGGCACGCTAATGGTCTACCCTTCCTTCCTCGCTCTCCCGCCCATCGCCACAGCTCACTAGCCACACTCTGATCATGTTTGACTTTTTCGCCTCGCCTTACACTGGCTCCGGGCCCTCGCAATTAGCCATGCTTGCTCACTCAATGTGTGCGCTTTGCGCCATTGCAGACGCCCTGTGCACACTGTGTGCACTGTGCACACTACGGAACGCACAGTGCACACTCACGGAGCGCACAGTGCACACTCACGCACTGTGACTGGCGGTCCCACGCAGACGCGCGGGGTGCCGCTGTCTTCCTGGGCGCGCCGCTCATTGTCGGGGCGGGCTGCCATCTGCGCGGGCGGGAGGAGCCCGTTAGGAGGCTCAAAGGCTCCGGAACGCCTCTACTTAGCTGCAGACCGAGCGTCGTCTGGGAGGCCCGGAGAGTTTGTCCAGCCGGTGCAGCCCGGAAGAAACTCCAGGGCGCAGCGCTTGTCGTGTCGCAGCATCCCCGGCGTGCAGCTGACTGCTGCGTGTCTCCCGCTCTGCTGGGTGACTAGTATCCGCTCTGAGCAGACATCCATGACTTACCACTGCGGGGAATGTCATTCGATGTACGCCGGCTCAATTCACACAACTGACATCGGGACTGCGGCACGCCAGCCATGGCAGCTGCTGTCTGACGGCGCTGTCAGCTTTGTTTGAGATGACGCCAAGGAAGATCAGCAAATTGGGAGAGCAACCGCACATTGTCCCGCGAGGACAATTGGAATTCCTGGGATTCTCAAACGATCACAACTGCTGCCGGCGGACTGCGGCTGATGACCTCAGCCATGCAAGGTTTCGCTTCTCCTGAAACTGAAGACATGTTTCGGGTCGATGCATGACCTTGCGTGCCAGTCATCGGCGCCAATTATGTTGTCCGGGCATCACTTACAGCCCGGGAGCAGCACGCAACGCTGCTGCTGGACCGCCCTGCTGTCGTCCACAGAACAATGAGAACGCCGAGAACATGCCTACACTCGACCTAAGGCGTTTGAATATTGATTACCACTGAACTTGGCGCTAGGCTCAAGGACGTTAGCTCAGACGGCCTTTTTCTGCTCGTTTTGCCGGGGTTGCGTGCGGTGGCACGCTTTCCCGAATGTTGCCGATACAAGCCCTGTCTCAAGAAGACGCCCCGGGCACTGTGTATGGAATTCTCCCACTGAAAATCCCATGATCTTGACCGTGTGAGGCAGCTCTGCGCTGTCGCTGTCGTCCAATGTCAGCGCCCCCGGCGAATCGCGCACTCGACTGTTGAGCGGCGGCGTGGCGTGTGCTTTTTCCCACGGCGACCTGGGTGGCGGCAACCGGAATAAGACTAGCTCTTCGTCTTCCTTCTTCGCGCTGGCTGCGGCGGGACAAAGTGTCGCTGGGGCGCTTCGCCAAACGGAAAACTGGACACAAACGTGGCGCCACGGCAGAGCGCCGCCGCGTGGGAACAGAGCTCAGTGACTGTCCACAGCCAGGGCCGGTCGGACCCGGCAAAAATGGTCATTGACTCATCCTGGGACGCGGCCTTGTTAATAACGGCATTAGAAAAAGATAGAGAGTGCTAATATTGTAGCAGGCGTGTCACATTGCTGTAAAACACCTTGTCCTATTCAGATAGTTCCAAAAGCTGCTTAATCGCCTGTTGGCTGTATGCCAAATGCATTCGCTCACAAGGTTTTTCAACGACAGGAAAACGGAAAACAGCGTGTGCACATCCCCGATGTTGTTCTGTTCGTCGGCCATGCGTACCTACTTCTGATCGCCATAGCCATCCGACACTCACCGGCGACCGCCACATACCGGGCAACCCTGATGGTATCGGCGGCGTCTGGTTCAGCCCCGATCGATTACCCATCCCTCTCTGCTGATCGGCCACCCACTGGGCACGCTTAGCGAGACCTCTCAGCCTCGTTCGTCAGGCTCCCAATGCCAGACGGCGTTTAGATAGCCACGTACTCCGCGCGTAGCGTCCCGGGTCCCCTCAAGCTGAAGTTCAACCGACCTGTAGTAGAGAGTTACTCGATGGTCCACTATGCCAGATTGGTCCACTATGGCATTCCTGCAGCTTTCCGCAGACAATTGGCGCGGTACGGCAGCTGCTCGGCTGATGTGGTGCAGTGGAAATGTTGGCGGCTCGGGACAGCCCATCAGTCAGTGATAGGTTTTTGATGACGCTGTGAACTGGGCCCGCGCCGTTGACGGCCGGCTAAAGCTGTTCAGACGGATGATTGGACGGTTATCGGACGTTTGACTGGCGCCCGGGCTAGCCAAGTCGTGCCACCGTAAGTGCCCGTCGAGCCGTGTCGTGAGACTCAAACACCATCCATGCACGAGACAGGGTATTTGGACGAGATATTCACAGATAGTGCAGGCAATAAACACCAAATATAACTCGTCATGCCAATGCGTCAGGCGGATGTACTGACAGTGCTTCAACTAAAATCCCCGTCAAAACTACTAAACGTCAGCGCTTTGAGCCCTTCTGAAAATATCAGAAGCCACTCTGCATGTCAAATGTGGTCGCCTTGGTGACTGTCGCTGACTTGCAGGTATTCCAGCGGAGCAGATCCTCTTCAATAAATTCATTTGATCCGTATACATTTAGGAAGGGCAGTGCTCGTTCTGCTTCACTGGTATCGCGAAGTTCGGTGTGTCGCTACCCACCTGCACGTCCGGGACTGCGCGAGGCTGTGACCAGGTGGCCGTCGGAATAATTCCGGGGTCCCTCACCCTGCCCGAGAGCGCTGTCCTGATGAGCATATCACGCCCGAGTATGTTACTGTGACACTGTCAGTGGCAGGTGCTTTGGACGAGTCGCACTGTCTCTAGGATGCTGACGTTAGTCATGGGTTTTCCAAGAGTAGAATGCTTTCCTTCTAAAAAATATTTTGCCTGCAAACAGATGACTGTGGGACATATATTGTACCGTTACGTTTTCATCATGCGGATGTGAGATGCTGACGACAGCTTTCTTTTGAGATAAGTTCAGAAATTGTTTTAATTGTCGACATATCCACACTGGCGTGTTTGGGCCACTGACGGGACGAGGGGAATGGGATGGATGGATGTCTGTTATGTCGTTACTTTTTATACCGATTGCACGTAGAGTTGTTTAGAGCTTCCCATTGATGTTGCACTCTCTGTGTCCGTCAAGTGTGACGGGGTGTGTGGTTTAAATGGAGTGTCATTAGGGGGATGCTTTGTCTGCCGGCGAAAAACAGTCGTTTTTACACGCCAGATGACAATGGTGACTGAGTGTGCAGAGTGCAGAGATTGAGTGCGGAAACGAGAGTTTATTTCAGCTAGCGGTTGTGCTACTGTCCGTGAAGTGATGTGATTACTTTGTTACATGTGTATTGTGTAGTATGTTGGGCGTGTATACATGGGGCCAGATTGTGTATTGCGTGCAACTGTTTATAAGTGGAATATGTCAGGGCTGAAAGAGTTCGCTGTTTTTTTGTCGTGCTCTGAATGGGATATTCCTCCTATTGTTCTGTGGCTTTATCCGCTCAGTACTTCATGGTTGTGAGTTACAGCATAAATTTCACATTGTTTATTTCAGCATCACCCTGATTAACACTGCAATAATCAGGGAAGACCTTATAGGTAATGGAATGCATTACATACCTACAAAAATATATTGTCCTTCTTTGTCCTACCAACAGTTCGCAGTTTAAATTTGTGATAAGAAGAGTGATTTATGTGATGTTTGAGCGTTTGGAACCGAAAACTCGAAGAAACAAGCTGATGAATTTTCTGACATGCATTTTTTGCTCCTTTTCAGAGGTATACCGCAAGATTGCTGCCAACGAACAAAAGGTAAGGGAGACTGGCGACTGCTGTGACGGGGCTGCATACTTGGTTTCAGCTTGGTTGGTTGCTATACTCGTACTTACACACTGTGTCGTTTGCATGACCTCGTTCGTTATGCTATTTGATTGTTGCAATCGTTGTAGAACTGCAATTTTACCTAAACTTATAAACGTTGTCAAACCTGTTTATTGTTGCGCATATTTTCGAATATGGTCGTGTGCAGGTGCAATGGTACAGCTGAATGCAGTTGAGTTTTCCCAGGAAAATTATTTGATATTTACGGCATTCCTTCATGAATGACAAAATTATTACTAGTGTTCATTGTTCAATATTTCCAAGGACAAGTGTTTGATGTCATTTTGTCGGGCAGTTCTCTGCTGTAGTGTCCAGTCAGTAAGTTAAACGACCATTCTTGACTCTTTTCTTTAACTTACTTCCCGACCAAGCTCTCTCCCCGATCAACTTTGTGGTCACGTCGGTTGTATCACATCAAATCCCTACCCCCGGCGCAAAAATGTCCCCATCATTGCCAACAGTAAAGCGCGCTGCTGACCAAACTCCTGCACCCCGATGGCGGTTCGTGCCAGCTAGGCCTGTGGTCGGACTGTGATTGGAAATATGGGTGCCTTCGATGGCTCACGGTCCCGCCCGGGATAGTCACAAGAAACAGAGTGCGGCATGTGAACGGTGATTGGATGAACACGCCTGAGGCTGGGGATTGATTGGGAGTGGAAAAGGTGGAACCTGCAGCCGCTGGGAAGACGATCATTGCTCAAGTTAATTCTGCAGGTTTGTCACTTGGTAGTGGATTTTTACGGGGAACGAACTATCGACTCCATTTGCATTGTTGCTAGCAATAAATTTCTACAGGTGATCATGCCGCTGCAGAAGCTAGTTGTCCCTCCCTTTCCCCGTCCGCCACTGCACTGTGGCACCGTGCAGGGCAGCGGTGGTTCGATCACGGGCGTGGTCCGGTCAGTTTGCCGCCTGTTCGGCCACCGCGCTGTCTAAATGATAATGTAATGGGCCTGTTCAGATGGAAACGGCTGGCAGTTCCATGACGTGTGGTCCTCAGCTTCCCCACGGAATGATCGGCAACCCTCGGTCCAATGGATGAATAAGGCGAGGATGTGAGAGTGAGAATACTACAAGCTCTCTCGATGCCTGCAAGGTGATATGCTATTGCACCTTTATTTGACTAGATATCGCTGTAGATTGTTATTATCCAGTCATACAGGTGAAGTTTTCAACCCTCCATGCTTGTGAAGGATCCCGACAGATATAAGTAGAAGATATGACGCAAAGGAACTGAATAGCGTTAATTATTGGAGCCAGAGGCCATGAAGGGGAATGGTATGACCTCGTCTAGAGAGCCTGAGCGGCTGGGGTCGGGAATGGACGACAACGCTCGAGGCCTCACCTTCGGTCCCGCCCCTGTCAAACGAATGCGGCGGCCCAAGACGACAGGGCCTTTCATTAACCAACAACTGGCCGGACTCCTCTCTAAACGAGGCGGTCACTTTCCACCGCCTTTGAGACCGTTTTCACCAGGCTATTACGGGTTTCATCACGGTGACCGAAGGGACGGTGTGTGTGTGTGCTATCCGAGGGAAATCTTGTGCAATCTGTCTTCCAGCGAGGTCCCCTTCTAAGTTGGTCAGTTTTTGCTGGCGGTCCCTCGGCGAAGATAGCTCGTTTCTCTTGGCTGATGTTGTCACCGTTGTATCTCTCGAGACGCTCTACAGTCGGGGCGGACAGTTCCCTGGGACAGATGCTATCTGCGAGTGTTTGCGAGCGAATTTGTTGCGACGAAATTAACCCTGTTCAGCCGGAAACGCCTAGTCTCCTCGCTAACGTGAGAAGCTCAGTTCTCGAGCCGGGCTAACTGCTTAGTGCCGTCCTTTGGGCGATAATAGCCTCGCCTACCAGTTATCACCCTCAATATTACCTCGACCCCTACCGAAAGGGAGAGGGAAGGGTGCGTGTCCCTAGGCAAACACCCGTCGCCGCCGCTCCCCAGTCCCCTGTCTCACGCTGGCGGTGAACGTCTTTTTTTGTGGGCCGGGCTAAATGACAGGATGAGGACCGGGAGGGGAGGCAGGGGCGGGCCGGGCGGCCGAGGGGAGGGAGGCTAGTCACCTGTGAAGGTCAGGGCCCGCTGGTCAGTCCCAGGCTCATCAAAGCGGGTGCCGCCAGCGGGCAGGTGCGTGACCAGGGGACGGAGCGTCCCGCCTCCTCCGCCGCCCCCGGCTACTGACGAGACATAAACGTCAGGGTGTACTGAAAAATGGAGCCGCCAGCGTCCATCGGATCAAAGCGTTCATGGCCAGCCCCAGAGATAAAGGACTTCGCTCTATAGATTCAATATCGCTCGTCTCAAGGCCGTCGACTTCTGATGGGCCGTCGGCTCGGCACTGACCAGGGTGGGGCCGGCGGCACGATGAGTGGCGCATATTTCGCGCCAGGATCGCCGACGGCAGACACCCTGCGGGTGCCGGCAAATGATCCAGCCGCGGGTTGTGACGGCTAGTGCCCAGTCACTCCCCTAATTGGACGCCTTCCCTCCGTAGCCCGCGGCAATTTGGCCGCTGATGCGTCGCGACCTTGACGCCGTTGCCATGACAACACGACACGGCCAGGAAGCGCCTCCGGTGCGCGAAAACACCCCCTGTGCGGCGGCGGAGGTGGGTGGCAGCGGCACCCTGATGGCGCGGCTCGATGCTGGGAACCGACTCA
This sequence comes from Amphibalanus amphitrite, assembly GCF_019059575.1. Lineage (NCBI taxonomy): Eukaryota > Metazoa > Arthropoda > Thecostraca > Balanomorpha > Balanidae > Amphibalanus > Amphibalanus amphitrite. The sequence continues at coordinate 929,684 of NW_024881606.1, read as the reverse complement.
GTTCACACACTCGACACAGGGTCAGAGGCCGCGGCCGACTCTAATGACCCCTCAGGAGGACGACACAGCCGCAAAACGAGGCCGGCCGTTCCTAAGCACTACTGAGTTTGAAATAAGGCCGAAATTGGTCTGAAATTGCGCGCCGGGTGCTGCCTGATGGAATGTTTTACGTCCTTTCTGCGAACAATAGTGCTAGTTTGGTGCATAGCTTGAGTTTCAAAACAAGCGGTTGTTATCTGTCCTCTAATGTTCCCTTGTCACGCCTATCTTTATTGTTGTGAGTGCGTCGGAAGAGTGAGTTTCCACGAATGGTTCCACCTCTACTAACACAAAAATAGTCTCCCGAACTGACGCACTGCACTCAGTTCGTGATCTCCAGTCCACTTAGAATGCTCTCGCTAAGGCGCACTCAACACATCGTGCGGGTGCGGCACGTGCGGCGGCTACAGCACTGCACGCGGCCGGGACCAGTATCAGCCGGACTGCGGGGCGGGCGGCCACGTCACACCGGAAATCGGCCCTGAATCGATAATGGTCCACTGGTGGCGGGCGTGTGCCGCTGAACTGCCGCACAATGGCCCGTCACGCGGCGCCCTTGATGTCCTCGGGCCACCCGCCGCCCGGCGCTCACCTCATCGAACGTCACACGATGAGGCCGGACGCGGAAACTGCAACACTGGCGTCGGCGCGCTGGGCGCTAGCACCGGGCGGTGTTATTCTCGTGTGCGTGCGTTGAGACTGCCTTCGGCGGCGGGCGCAGTGCGATGAGACAGCCAATCGACAGCAAATGGAGCGAGCGTCATCGGTGAGAACCTGTCGGAAGCGTTTCTCATAGACCAGCACGCCCGCCGGCAAGGTAGTTTCCGTGAACTTCACTTCCGAAGAGCTCTGAACCGTCTGCTGCCCTCGAACCCGCGCGATCAGTGCCTTCTCCCCGCGTGTGGCTCCGGTGGGCCGGTCTGAAGTCTGAAGCCTATCTCATTCTAGAAAGACTAACTGATTGCAAATCTGTAGCGTGCTTTTCTAGGTGAAACAGTCATGAAAGGTTTTCTGATTACCCACGGGTGTCGTTGCTGTTTGTAAGTTTTTTTTTATGAATCACCGCACACCTTTGTCATGGTATTTTTGTTTCCTGTCGCGTCATACAACCCTTTTTGAAACCACCGCTGTTGCGAAAAATATGATTGTCCCCTGTCCTTGCTGGGTTTTCCTCTGCACATAATTTGTTGTTGCGCCATTCAACAAGGCCCAAGTCACGATAACGTAGAAAAGTAATCAATCGGTTCATCGAGAGCTCAAAGCTTCCCGGATGCACGAATATGTTCATTGAAGCTCCTTCTTATGTTTTTAGAACATGGCTTCAATTTTTGCATGCAAGCACCAGTAAAATATCCCCGTTTTAGTGCAAAGCCAGTTCCTGCCGACATCAAGTCTGACCTCTTTCCGGCGGCGGCAGCGGAGGATAGCCGGAGGTTCCGCGGCAGCTGGAGCCGCAGCAGCCGGAGCCGGAGCCGGATGGCCCAGCTCGGCTGTTTCGGTGCCGTTTCGCGGCGATTTCTGCGCTGTGCCGCCGGCCGACCGCCCGTTACTCGCTGTCGGCTTCCGTGCCACGCAGTGCGACGACCGACCTCGTTCACGGCACCTGGGGCGACCCACGCGACCTGCGCGACCCGTGGTGACCCGAGGATGACCCGGCGACCAGGCGGCGGTCAGCGCTGACCCCGTGTGACGGCCGGCGCCGTCGGCCGACGACCCGGTCCTCCTGACCGCGCCGCTCCCACGCCGCGCCGCGCCACTCCGCGCCGCGCCGCGCCGCTACCGCCGCGCTAATTGCGCCGTATTTGGCGCAGGCGCGCCGGGAGCCGTCGCGCATCGACATGGCGCGCGCCGGCCACAAAGCACCGGCACAGCGCCGTCCTGCGTGAAATGACGGATGTCGACTGCCGGATGACGGCAGGGATGACGTCCATCGAATGATGACGCGTCTTGGTGGTCCTGGAAGCAGCGCGAAGGAGACCAAACCTCACTGGGCGTACCAGAGATGTTACTTAGATGTTGTTTTGCTTCGTGGCTAAAAGTAATGGCCAGTGGTTATATGTTCGGTAAACGCTTACCTACATTACGTATGAAATAGATTAAGTGACCTTTGCTTTTGAAATAGATCAGTTCTTGTCTTCCTTTTCTTTCACCAGCGTACACGTGTCTGCTAATAACCTGTTTCTGTGCAGGAGCCACTTCTCGTGTCCGTTCACCGTTGCCCATCCCATACATCTGCGTGAGGTATTGTGTGACGTCACTGCTACACGACATTTTCAGGCTCGTAGACCATTGTGCGTGTGTCGGTACCCTTTGTACTCGGCACGTGACGCGAATGTTTTGGACGTCGCCGTGGACAGAAACGAAGCGAAACGAGAACCATTCATCCGCGAAACTCTGCCGGGGGTTACTGAACTCAATCGCCACTCGAAGCCTGCGAGGGCACTGGACGCAATGCGACGTCACCGAATTGAACTGGAATGACTTTGCGTCGTTGACCGTTCCGCTCGGAACAACTGCCGCCAACTGGCTTCAGTGGCGGGCCAGGCGTGGTCGAGCGAATGCAGCAACTGAAGTTGACTGATGGGCCGGAGGAGCTCGTCCCACAAATCATTCAATCCTACGTCATCCGGCTATGTCCGCGCTGGTCGCTCCGTTGATAAATCGACTGATTTATACACGCAGGAGAAAAATGGTGATGAGAGCTGCGCACAATGTTCAGTCGGTAATCGCTCTGCACTCACGACCGCACGCAGAGGAAACCACTCACTAGATTTATGGTCTTGCACGACCGGCGTCGCTAAGCGTGGACCCGCGTAAGTTTGCGTGGGGCGCGGGAGAGCTCCAGCTAAATCAGGTAGCCCTGGACAGAGACCAGCGTGAGTATGTCTGTCTTGGCTGAATGCTGCTTCTGCGATGCTTCGTCACTTTTCATGACTCCACCACTTAACATCTCCCCTGCCTGACCTCCAGCCTGTCTCTTGTTTGACTGAATTGTGCCTCCGCCTGGCCGGAGCACAGTTCCGGTGCGGTCCGCTCTTTTGCTGCGCGGCCCCAGCTCGACCGTAGCGCGGGCTGCCGCTGTTCGTTCGTCTATGCCGTCTGCCACCTGTCGCCGCGGACCGGGGATAATCGGAACGCAACAGCCGAGACGGGCTGCAAGGCGAGAAGGTGTGAAAGGTCTGGAAGGCGTGTGAGTGTGTGCGAGAAGCAGAAGGCGCACAAGGCATAGATGGTGTGGACTGTGGACAATGTGGCAGTTAGGAAGGTGTGATGATCGAAGAAGCTTATGCAACGAGTCATTGAATTTGTGTTCAAACTGAAGCCATGACAATCAAGCTGGCGCCGGCTGTCGGTCTTTTGGGCTAGCCAAGTCAGAGCAGGCAGACGCGGATTGTGACTGGTTGCTAATCGTCTCTGATGTTCACCTGTCACCGTTGCTGATCCACGGCGCCTTGGCAACCACTGCCAGATCGCAATAATCTGCAATCGGTCCACGCTGGTCGCTGAGTTTACCGCTGTGCTGGTGTCTGGACACCAGCCGTCTCCAGCTCGGCAGCCCACCGTACCCGCCGCGTCCTCTGACGTTCCGGCCGACCGGTGCCGCCTGATTGAGCGACGGCCCGTCGATTGTGACGACCTGTCGTGTAGCGGACCGGTCAGCGGCGCCACGGCACGTGCGTGAGAACGGCTCCGACGGCCGCCATCGGAGCCGGGTAATGATGCTGGCCTCAGAACAACCGTAATAGTTAGCTGTAATGAATGACCGAAACTGGGAGCCGCACCGAGCTACCGCATACAAACGACCTGACCTCTGGAAGGCCGGTGGTCACACTCCCACCTCGGACCATCAGGCGCCGCTGTTGGTTCTACAAATCTTCCGTTAATGCTGCTGCTGTTGGCCGTAATTGCCGATGCCGACGATAGAGGTTGATGTCTTCATTTCGGTCAGCGCGTTTGGCGAGTGACCCCGCCGGCGTGGGAGAGCGGTACGACGTTTGCGATTTGTGGTGTGTTCGTGTGCGTTTGTGTCTGTGTTTGGCGCTGGTCGACCTCAGCCTCATGTGCCTGGCGCGCAGCCTCGGCCTTGCGCCCCTACTCAGCCTCTTGGTGTGACTGGACTGTCTCGACCGGACAATGGAGAAGCTGACATTGAATGATCGTACCAAGCGCGCCATGTGACCCATATGCGAAGGGTGAAGGTAAATAGAGAAAGTAGAGGACGAATCAAATGGCTATTACATGCACTGACATCAAATGAGCTATTCTAACAATAGACATTGCACACCATCCAATATGCGCCTTGATTATTGTAGCCACGCTCTCATTTCTCATGTCAATCTCCGGTTGATTTATTCTATCTATAGCAGGGATTGGCCAATGTACGTCCGACTTGCAATGATTGATATCGTCTCTTAAATTCGTCTGACGTATCGTCTCGATTTCTATCGGACGTTCATCAATAACTCATCTGATCGAACTTTCCTTGTCGCCGCAGTGATACCTTGCAAGACGTGGGCTCCGTTATCGTTTGCGGATGACTCACGCGCTCCGAACATCTGTTGTAACATGCAAGCCAACCCTAATAGTCTGACACACCTGACGTGGTTGTGATGGCTGGGACTTTTTTTAGATACCGCAGTAGATGCCTATCGAATAGAAAAGGTACGCTGTTATCGTTGAAGCTCGACATTCATTTGATTATCAGTATAGTCAACCATTCCTCTCAGCAGGTTTATGTTGCACTTATTTGTAGCTTGTTTGGATGTTTGCTTAGAATAAATGCTTGTTATGATTTCTGATCAATTTTCAAGGTATCGAAGACCGATTGGTTGTAGAACATCTATTTATACACCAATCCTATTTGTTCAGCACGGCTGCCTCAGGAGATGCGCGCATACGGACAATATGTCATCTTTCCATCGGCCCGCTGGGCTACCTTACAGGCCTTGATCTCATTTGATCATTGATCTTTGGGGATGATGGATCTGCGACTGCTGAGCTCGTCATTAAATCTCTCCGGTGCTGGAGTCTGTGCCGATCTTCCGATTCGCACCGCGTGCCGGATGCGGTGACCGCGTAAAACACACTTAATTTTCACCGGATGGTCTCTGACCTCTGTAATCGATAATAATTCGATTATAGTTAATGACTTCCTGTAATGACGGCCACTTTGTCTCGGTGTGACCTAGTATGGCGCGCCTGGGGCGGTGTGAGGTGTATGTTTGGACGTACCGAACAGCAGGTTGGACGGAGCCAGCTGCGTTGGACGACGGACTGTGTCTGCCGCGAGTAGATCAGATGGAGATTGAAGGCTGCCTTGAACAAAAGCACACCGAATCGAATCGAGCCCGGTGGGGCTGGAGTTTTGAGCTGACGCGAATCGAATCGAATCAAAAGTGAAACCTGGCCGATGTAAAGTTCACTCGCGATTACCTGTAACTGGATAAGACTGTGCTGAGAGGAATGTTGTTCGTTCATTGCGGCCGTGGGTCTGTTAAGCCAAACCAAAGGTCCTAGGCTAGATGGGAGATATGCCATAAAAAGGCGAAATTGACGCCTGTTTGTGCGCCTGCTTCTTCGTCCGCGTGTGCATTGTTCTGAAGAGCACTCGACAAGGCATGACATATTTGATTTAGTTTGTTCTGAACAACACTTGAGACATGGTATGACTTATTTGATTCAGTCCTTTGTATTCGCTCCATTCAGCTACACGAGGAATTCTGTCTGATAATGGGGACGTCACCTGCCGATGAGAGACGATTGGGGCCAAGTGTCGCCTACTTCACTGGGTCTTCAAAAACACCGATTTCATCTGCTCTGGAGGTGTCTGGCTTTAGTGAGCAGGTGTTGAGAATAAACAGTGATGGTGCAGGGAACCCAAAACGTTCTGCATCGTCGGTGAAGCGTGTCGAACGTATCCTGAATGGCAGAATACCAATCATCTGTGACCAGCGAATGTGCCAAGCCGGACTTGCTGCGCTTGTTCGATTCGAGCGAAAGCTCTAATGCATGCAGTTGATGTTTTGCACTGCTCCTTTTACTTGGCTCATCCCCCCCTCTCTCTCTCTCTCTCTCTCTCTCTCTCTCTCTCCCTCTCTCTCTCTCTCTCTCTTTCTATGCTGACTTTCCATCATAGTTCATGAGAGTATCGTTCAAATCGTTCTTCCCTTAGCAGCATTTGCTGTGGACGTGCACTTTTTATTTCTTAAGCTCTTGATAAACACTTTGGCCTGCATTTTAGTGCTTATGAATTTGATGGGTTTTAATAAGCGCGTATAATTCCCATGGCTGAGCCGACCTTAATGTGTGTTTAGCCTGGTCCCTCCCTCATCATCAATCATAAACTTTAACCACCGGATGTGTCCGCTTGCCTTTACGCTCTGAATTAACTTGTCTTTCTGACGTGCTGGGTGTCCTGGTCCTGCGGCCTCCTTTCCTGACGCGCCTGCCCTGTGTCCGCTCACATGACCCCTGAGTTTCCCACACCATCAGTGACTGAAACTACCATGCATGTAGGTATGCAGTGTGCACGCCCCTGACCGTCTGAACGATGCCAGGCAATGTTTAGTCTATAGTTAACTGCGTCCGCTGCGAAGCTTCATGAACATGGTCTGCCAGAAGCGTCTCTGGATATTGCTCATATTGGCGGACAGAAGTTAAAGGAAGACTGCCACCTTCAAAAAGTTTTCTCAGATCGGCCTATGATTTATTCCCTGGACAAAACAAAATTTTAGAATTCACCTGACAAAGTAACTCATCACGTGAATCGCGAAAAAAAATTGTCGATTTTCATACAATTATCAATCGGTTAATGTCTAGCGACAATGTTTACACATCACTAGACTTCAAGGTCATAAGATTATTACATTTTATTTGAAAAAGTAAGGTATTTTATGATTTACTAATATATGATTTCATGAGAAATTGGCCATGTTTAATGTATTTTGCGTTTAAGTTCGTAAAACATTAAAAAAATCATGGCTCATTTGGAATGGGTCTGGCCCATGTTAAACCCCATTTCCCACACTTTTTTGGAAAAAATGAACTACTGAATATATAAGTTTAACTTTTATTTTGACACTCCAAAATTCTTCTCTGATCTCGAAACAATCAAAGTTTTGGCATATATTTACCAAAAGATAAGAAAATTCATGTTTCAAAGTTATCGATAAACAGTAGAGATGTCGGTTTTCTTGGACTAAAAAAATGGCATCAAACTGAACTTTGGTCTCCGATTTCTCGCAAACGGGTTCGAATTTCGGAAAACCGACTTCAGTCTGGGACAAAGGTGGCTCAGCTCTAGTGAAAACCGTTTTGTGGAAAAAAGGTGGCAGTCTACCTTTAAATGACGATTTAAAAATGTGCCGTGATTATCAGCACTTAACAACAGCATCCTAAGACAAGGTATGCTGGATACTTGGATAGGCATGCGGCCTATTTCACATCCATGAACTAGCTGACGGTATTGTATGGCAGCCTGCTTACGATGCCTCTATCTTTTGTTAAACGCTCTATTTAGTGAACTCTGATTTCAAACATTTCACTACAAGTCGATTCCAGATTCGCCATCGCCCATCTGTCCTGCTCGGTAAACCACCGGCCTGTCGACAGCACAAAGCGGCTATTGGTTCGCGCCTTGTCACCTGCCGATCTCCGCCTCCGTTGTCACATGCGACGATCGCTCCACATTGGTGTAAACAGCGGCTGGCGCGGCCACTCGGCGGTACAGGAGCGGGGATAGCGGACCAGATCTGAGGCCGGCGCGGCGGGCGGTCCGCGCCAGAGAGCCCGCGCCGCCGCCGGTCCAATTGGACTCGCTCTGCGCTAAATGGACAGTCGGCGTCACTCCGATCTGGGTCAGTGTGGGATGTGGGAGTGGCGGAGAAAGAGAGAGAGGAAAAGAGGTGGCGACGGCATATGAGAGGAAACCGAAATCGAGGCCTGATCCCGCTGTCGGGCAATGCTTTTATATGTAAATGTGATCTTCAAATAAAACACCACTCATTTTTCAGGTTCGAATATTTTTCATTTTTCAGCTTTCGCTTACGTCAAAATTGCAGTCTTTTTGGCGCCGACTTTTTAACGTGGTGCTTTGGTCGATCTATCTATAACAATGTGGTTCAGGAGAAACGTTAAATTATACCAGCTCTAGGCGATCCCTCCTCTCAATACTACGCCTGTACTATGTACTTTTCTGCTTGGCACTCTGATTTAATTGCCTTCCTGTTCCTGATGCGTTGCCTAACCGCTCATTCCCACCATTTCGGGCGGCAGTTTCTCGAATCCATGACGCGTATTCTCATGAGATTCCGGTACCGTTTCACACCCGTCTCCAGTGTAGCGCGCCGTGCGCACGTGACGAGCGTCACGTCGTGCCGGGACCGTGTCGTGACGCGTCTGTCACAGACCGGGCGAGTGACTCGCCGACCTTTCACCGTTATTGTCTCTAATAGCCTCATAATGGTCCTCGAACGGCCTCTATGGTATTCGCCGTGTCCAGATACCGGTTTTCTGCAGAGTGTGTCCTTTCCCGTCACTTCCGCCGCTCTTTGTAGCAGCAGCACGCACCACTGAGTTTGGTACGCACTTACGCCATACAGGTAATGTACATATGTGTGAAGCGTGTACTTCGTGATCCGACATTCACATTTCATTTACCCTACATTGAGATGGCACAGAAATAGATCCGGACGTATTGATTCTGCGCTATAGGTGAAGGGTGGCAGCGTAAAAATGGAAAGTCAGACGATATTTGGAGCCAATTCTGGTGCTGCAGATTCCGCAATGCAGAATGTTCCTGATGACCTCAGTAGAACGACTTTGGATTTATTCGATTGTGAATCAGCGGCGGATCTCGGATCGTCTTCTGCCTGCGGCGACGGATACAGAGCATCAGTAATTACGTCACTTTCGATGAGCGATCCCGTCGCGCGGCCCATCGCCTCCGTCTGAATCGTCCCGAGGCGGTCGACGAGTTAATGCGATCGGCGGTGGGTCATTTCCAAGACTCCGGGAACGACGGAAGACGGTGGACCTCACGGGGCGGTCGGTCCCGTGGCGCGGACTCATCACCGAGAGGTGGTCGGCTGAATGGTGGTCCTGATTGGAGACATCCTCTCGCCGGGGCGTCTCCTCTTCTCACCACCTGTCCACGGAAATTCCCCCGGTTTCCTGCCATTTAGTTCGCCCCTCCTGGGAAGCGTCTGGAGTTGGACCCGCGCGTGAGGTGCAGTCATTTCCTTTCGTGGAGGGATCAGGCGAGAGGCGTGCTTCGCGGAAAACATGTGTCCCTTGTCGGACCTTTCCGATGGACGGAGGCGGCCCTTTGTTGTGGAGTGCGGACAGTATGCTGGCACTCCCTTCGCCGGTGACGGGCTCGGGTACAATGTGGATGACTCGACCGTGGGAAATTTGTAACCGCTTGCCGGCCTGTTGGTTGTTTGGGCCTTTGGCTGATGGAAGGGTACAATGGATGACATGTATTTAAGTTGTGACGCCACTTTTCTATGGTGAGAGTGATTCGATGCCGTTTTGTGGGTTTGACCATTGACGAATATATTCATAGAGGCTTGTTTCAATTGACAATACCTGTATAGCTGTAATATGCAACTATAAAATAATTGATTCTGCATACTGATGACCTACGCCTGACAATTACCTCTCTTCCATATCTTTAGACGCATCACACACTCGGACGGAAAAAAAATCACCCCATCTCCCATAACTTGTTTCTGATTACCGCTCGAGGTGTAATGGGCTTCACTTACACCAGCACGATTCCTGCAAAGGACTCGTAAAAAGGCCAACATGCCAGACAAGGCCGCGTTTCTCCGCGGCTGCAGGGCCGGCCGCTGCGGCTCCACATCTCTGGCCGTCGCCGGGGGCTGCGGTCCGCTCGTTCCCCTCGCGCTGTGCCCGGGGGCTCTGCGCTTTCCCCGTCCGTCCACGCGCCAGAGCAGTTCGAGCCTGGCGAGTAATGGCTGGCACCGTGTGGAAGAGTGACACGGAGCTGAGAGCGCCCGGTTGACCGACCAAGCGTGCCCTCGTGACGTGAGAGCCAGGTGATGTCATGGTGCTCGTGATGGATGCGGGACGCTTTGGTTGGTGCGCGGGCCCGATGGGTAAAGATGTTTCAGAAGCGTGTCTGGTTACACCGTTTGTGGGGAGTTGACACCATGACTGGTTTACTCGTTCTAGCGCAGTGGATCTACAGCTGTGGCTGTTTGTATCGTGTTATCGTTTGATGTCAACACCGCGTGAAGCAGCGGGCAACCCGACCCGGAACTGAGCTAAATACCACCACCCCCGCGCGGCGGTCACTCGCCCAAAGTCCATGCGACCCCGGCCGCGCTAAGGAATGTTTTCGACACGTCGGTATCTGTGACAGCTTGTCGTCACCAGCTGGGAGATAGTTGTTCCCAGCCGTTATCGAAAACTGCGTTGGCCGAAAACCTCGCCCGATAGTCGACGACGACCTTCAGCGTCCTTGAGACGTCATGCGCACGAAACACAAGGGCGCTCGGCGCGACCGCGCGGCAAACGCAGCGCACCACGGCGCGCTCCGCGCCGCTGCCGACCTATTTCAGCGATTTTTGCACAGGCTGTTTGCATAAATGAGTCTCGTAATCGAGCGACCTTCGCCAGGGTGGCCGCGCAGGCTTTGAACTCATAACCGGTGGTGTTTTGGAAGATAGAGATCTGTAGAGGCAGCGAGGCGGAGGCGGGGCACAATAGACTCGTGAGCTCTGCCTGCGACACGCTGGCGAAATTCTTTGAGGTCTCCGAGCCATGACGGTGTGACAATGAAATTATGTCCACTTTTCGTCACACTATAGACGAACTCAATTGACAAATAGCGCCCGGATGTGTCGGTTTAGGAGGACTTGCATGGATCTTCGCGAAAGGTTAACGACCTACCTTTGCTGGGAACGTCTGACATTGGCTTTGTCTGATTGATTTTATCTTTTATTATGGTAGTCAAAACACAATTAGTTATAAAAAAGCAAACTGAGCGAAGTTCTGGCATTGAAAGGAAAACTGCGCTGTATAGACTTTTGACTATATGGCCTTGGAGAAGTAAAAATAACATTGAAATACCATATTGTGGAAATAGTATTTTCCCTGTATCCTGTAGGTAACGAAGCCCAGCGAAACGTTTTCCGTTTCTGTGGATAATAAATTCCGTACCTATTCATAATATGCCCATTATTTTGAATGTTAATACGCTAAATTATAACAGTAGGTATACGCTGCTTTCGGTAATTTCATTCTAAACTTTACCAAGTCATGCAGGCACGAGGGTGGTCTAAAAATAAGTGTAGTAATATCAAGCAATTAAGTCTGGGAAAATAATAGCTTTGTTGGTCACGGCTTACGATCCATGAGCATCCCCTCAGCTCAGCCGGTCATCCTCAAATTATGTTTTACGCAACGCAGCCGGTACCGAGCAAGGCCGCAAACAGTTCCTTCACTTACGCTAATGAAACTCGCGTGCGATTTTCACGCGTGACGTCTTAATTTATGACCCGGCAATTAGTTCGTGGGCCCACGAACACCTTTCGTAATTGTGCCTTCACTTGGTTCCGAGTTGCTGGCGCCGAGAGTGCTATCGTGGGTACGAGGAAGGCGTTCTCATTGGTGACATTCCCACGCGCTCACTGCGTTCACGGCACAGGTTCCTGTCGGCCCGTCCCTCTCAGACGCGGTGAACCACGCACAGAAAACAGATAATGGATGACGTCAGAAGTCAAACAGATAATTGGAGATGTGACGTCTTACGACATAGAGGCAGGCGTTCAGGTAGCGCCGGTGCCGCTCTTTTTTTGTAACGTAACACGTAACATGTAAAAAAAATCCTTATCATACACTTGACAGCTTTCCTGACAAATGCATACAGCCGTTGTCTAAGAAGTTGCAGCGGAGATACGTACAAACACGTTTCTAGTTCGCATTACAAGTCTTCTCAACAGATGCATTTCATTTGACGCTTAACGACCGAGGCCAAGGCGACCGGGCCATCAAGCTGAGGCAGCATCTCACTTTAAAATTGGGGTCCAAAAACATGTCCTTGACCTACGCTGCAGTACAGTTAAGCCCCGAGTCATTTGGGACATGGTGGACTAACAGTCACTAAGGCTGCTCGGCGCCCTATTCACGGTAAAAGCTTTTCGTTGTGTGTTGATGCATCTTGTTTGCTGATGGCTTGCATTCCATCAGCTCCCTGTTGCGTCAACTTTCATCGCGTCATCAGCCGAGGAGAGTGAATGGAGTGTCCGTGGAATGGAGAGGAGAGTTTTTAGCGTATAGAGAAACTGACTGGTCTGCTAGCACTGCTCGAGGACATTTTTTTTCAGCTTAAGAAGCAGTGTTGCATCTTGCTTCAACACCACACACAAACACAAACCAAAACACATTTCACATCATTCACAGCCGTAGAATGTGATCTCACTCGCTGGCGTTTTGCGGCGTTCGTCGACTGAGGTTCCTCTGTCCTGTTCTGTTTCAGCTCGTGTACGAACTGGGCGTGGTGATTTTCCGTGCTCTCGACTACGGCATGAAGTCGGACGAAGAACGCCAGCTCAGTCCGTCTCTGGAAGAACTCATCGACTCGATGACGTCATCAGGTGGGTTTTGTGACGTCACAGCTGCAATGTATAATTCGTATGTTTTACCCACCGCTGGAAGCTTAACTGAATTCTTCTCACAGAAATAGATACGTGACTCGTGAACCACATTCCGTAGAGGAAAGTGTGCTTCCAGTTTTTGCTGATTCACACTATGAATGAGGAACTTGATTCTACTTCCATTAATTCTGAAAAGGATTCGGACTCCAACGCTAGGATTAGCATAAACCAGGAAATGAAAGCTCATAAAACATCCCAAGTTTTATTTTCATTCCAAAAAGAACCCATTCATCCTGAGGTGTGAATTATGAGACAGAACGAGCGCAACGGTATCCATCATTTTACTCATTCCCGAATTTGACTGTGAATAGTGAGTGATAGAGTTCTGCACGGCTGCAATTTTCCACAGCCTAGCCGCCCCGCAGCCGTGGCTCCACAGCCACAGCCGCCCACAGCCGTGGCAAACTGTGGGCAGCCAGCCGTCAGCCGGCCGTGGATACTTTCAATGAAATGCAACCAAATAGTACAAAATAAGTTGTTTTTAGTTGAAACATTTAGCTAAAAGCACATTGCAATGGGCTACAGATTCTCAAGCTCATGAAGCATCATAGGTTAAGTGGTTGTGTATCTGGCTTTAGGCTGAAGGCCTGAAGCCTGATGCGCATCGCATAGGTACCTAGGTACACAAGCCCTTGCAAGGGGTTAAGAAAGATGGGTAGGTAGGTAGGTATACCTACATCAACAGAAAACAAACAACGAACCAGAATAGAAGCACTAGCAGTGTAGACATCTAATGCCAAATCCTGAAGCATGGTTGTGGGACAGAACAACAGACTCTGATGCTTTTCATGATCAATGTTAGGTATGGAAAATGAAACTTGAACTGAAGTTGATGGACTGTCAAACAGTGATTGTCTGGTCAAAACTCTTGCTTCTTTCTTACCTTGCATTTTTTCTGGGGTGTGATATGCCAGGCTTGAAGCAGCCTTCTGAGCAAGTCTCAAACTAATTTGATATGCAAGGCATCAAAACACTAGTGAGCATCCAAGAAAGAACCACATTCATCTATTTTGATTTTTCCAAATAATGATCTTCGCTCAAATCCCCAAGGACGTGCGCGCCACAATTGCCTCTTTCAATTAAAAATTTTACTTGAGTTTTTAATGACGTCAATAGCAAAGAAGTGGCAATAAATTGTTTTGTGTCACTATAAACAGCCATAAAAATTATAACTAATAAATAATAATGCTGTACAGTTAAAAACTCGCTCTCAAACAAAGATAAATTATCAAATTTTAACATTTTCAGAAGAAGACGTCATTGTATTAGTAAAGTCAACAGCTCGCGTAAGAAATATTGTGTTCAGGGTTTTCACCGTCATGTGAATTACGTGTTCAGGGTTTTCACCATCATGTAAATTAGCCGTAAGTAAGGTTCATGCTCACTTATTATCTAATTTCATTGGCTTCGTTGATCAGCATTTTCTGTTAGCGGTCACTCACACACCAGTTAGAACATAAAGCACCAGTTTTATATTATGTAATTGGACTTGCCGAAAATCCAGAAATACATCTTACATCTAAGAGTTATTTTAGATAATATTTTATGAAGCCTTTACCTGCCCTTACCTAGGCGTGATTTCTTTTTTTATTACCTGAAAGAATCATTGAACGCTCGTCTTCAATAGCTGTAAGGTGCTCTCCTAATGACCAGGTGAGATTGATTTGAGAGGGATGTGACAATGCAACATGTTGCATTTTCTGAAACTGTAAAGTCTTGGTGATGAAGGAACATTTGGTACCTATAATTAGTATTCTGTACCAGAGTGCAAACTCCCCTACAGCAAATGGTAAAACCATTACAGGTTTTCAAAGGCTTCACCACTTTCAATGTTGCTGGGCATCCTTTGCATGATTTTTACAGGCTAGACTGCTTATAAGAATGTAAGATTAAGGATTTAAAATTTTATATTTGAGTACTTAAGATTGAGCTTGAAATCTCACAGCCGTGGCCACAGCCGTAGCCGTGTTCTTGGAGATATTTGCAGCCGCCCCGGCCCACAGCCGTGGGGCTGCAGCCAGCCGCGGCTGCAGCCGGCCGGTGCAGACCTCTAGTGAGTGAGTACGATTCCCGGTCGGGGGCAGATGACCCTCCCGGATCTCACCCCACATCAGCCGGCTATCTGACGGGTCCTCATCGCCGCCCTTTGGCGCTATCGAGCCCGGCACCATATTGGACGGCTGGCCCTCCAGTGGACGCCCACGTCTGCCCTGGCTGACCCGCGATAGCCAGAGCCAACAGGCCTTGTGTGGCCGCACTCAACCGCAGGCCTCGGTCATGAGTGGGGGTCATAATGAGAGACAGTCGGTATTTGGTCTGTGGGTTTATTGCGAAAGGTCTGTGTACCATGCGTTTCTTGAATACATAGAAACTGGGAACTTTGGGCACTCGATATATTTGTTGTTTACAATCACTTTTATTTAAATGAAGTACGTTTATTGCTATTAATCTTTATCTTGAGAGTATATTTCATTATTTACACCGGGCCGGCAGAATCGATTTTCACGGTTTTACGTCGTCTGGACATTACACCGTGACTGAGCGGAGCGGGCTGAGATGAACGGCGACAGGGCCCGTTGTGCTGACCGCGGTCGGCGCGACAACACATGTCAACCCGACCACCCACGGCCCCGTGAGAGTCCCCCAGAGACCTCGGAGTGCTGGCGGCCCCTCGGCGACCCGTGTGAGACCCGTGACTGACCCAGAACAACCGGGTGATGAGCTGAGACCCCGTACCGGCCGGCTGGCCACCCAGCCGGCCCGTGTTGGCGACCGGCGCGGTCCGTCACCCGGCTCCCTCGTCCCTGTTGCATCTGTTTGGCCGCCTTCCGCCACTATCTGTCAGCCGACGCTCAGCGCGCCTATAGAACCATTCTCATGCAGATCATAGCTCATCTGCATACATTACGGCCAGTTACACCATTACGTCGTGGCGCTGTTTACCTATTACCGCTGCGCTGGGCTCGGCTGAGTTCTCCCTCTTCCTCTGATGAGGTCCTGGAGTGTTGTCACCGGCGAGGCGGCGACTTGGGAGAGTTGCAACATGGCGTGCCGCACCAGCCGGGGAGCGGGAGAGGCGCCCCCTCGGTCCCATCAAACCTCTGAGAGACTCTGCCCTTGCTATTACATAGGCGTCCGGCTGACTGTCATAAGTCACAGTCCCCCGTGCCTCTCTGATCGTGGGCACACGTTGGGCTAGTTGGCCGCCGTGTTATTATCGTCTTGTGCCGTCTCCTCTCTCGGTCCTCTTTCATAAAGAATGTCACAGAGTTAATCGGCGAGGCGTAATCGGCTGAGCGACGCCGGGTGAAGGTGTGGTGAGTGAACGCTTGATTAGGCAACAAATGTGTTTACTCTCGTATCTGATGGTTGCTCAAGATCGCGCCGGATTTTTGGTTTCTCCCCGGTCTTGGCAGGAAAATGTTAATCGCTGAAGACTGTGGACGAGCTGTCTATCCTCTTTGCATGTTGCATAACATCCGATAATCGGGCAAGTTTGCTAGGAATTCGTTTATCCCGTCTCAGCTGTGACTAAGCAGATTGAAATGGTCTCGTACGCTCTTTTGTAACTCGATTTGCTCTCACTGATCGAAAGTCGACGTCTTGTCTCTAAACAAGTGTTCTGCAAGCCAAAACCCCCAAAAAGTTTAGGGAATGCAGCCGGACTGGGAAAATCTGAATGACGCTTTGAAGGACAGCAGCATTTTTTCAACGATGATTTTTCTTGGTTCACTTTCTTTCTCTTTTGTGCTCTCTCCGGCTCTCTCTCTCCCTCTTTTCTCTCTCTCTCTCTCTCTCTCTCTCTCTCTCTCTCTCTCTCTCTCTCTCTCTCTCTCTCTCTCTCTCTCTCTCTCTCTCTCTCTCTCTCTCTCTCTCTCTCTCTCTCTCTCTCTTTTCTTTTCGCTTCTTCCCCACCTCATCTCAATTTGGCGACATCTCGTCAGCCTGCCATGCCCGCCATCTAATCTCACCCAAACCACCTCTCGTCCGGCCGCCGCGCTGTCTGACTGACTTCTGCCCGGACTCCCGATTACCTGACATCTCGGGATCGAAAACCTCTGACACACTCTGCACCGGGACGCGGCAGAAAACCTGACAGGCTGCCGAGGACTGGTGGTGTCGTAGAGAGACGGGAGCGGTGCAGGTGTCAGCCCGGGGCGCCCGTCACCTTCCGGTCGGCCTTATTAGCGTGTCACAGATGCCATATCGGGAATGTGGGTTCGGGCGGCAGAGACAGATGAAAGGTAGGACGGAGACAGAAGCAGGACAGAGACGGGATGGAGATTGGACAGAGATGGGACAAAACGGGAAGGAGACAGGACGGAGACAGGACGGAGACGGGACAAATGCAGGACAGATATGGGATGGAGATTGGACAGAGATGGGACGAGACGGGAAGGAGACAGGACGGAGACGGGACAAATACAGGACAGATATGAGATGGATATTGGACAGAGATGAGACGGTTGGAGACGGAACGGAGACGAGGCGGAGATGGGACGAAACGGGAAGGAGACAGGACGGGGACGGGACTGAAATGAAACAGCAACCAGTGTCTTATCACTGTAACCATGCGCAAGGGACGATACCGCCCCCTAGACACATACGAGCTCGTAATGCGCTCTCGTTAAAAAAATGAATCAGTGGTTGGTAAACATTTTAGTAATTAAACATTCTTTGTTTTACTCACGCACATGGCGACACTGATGCATGTCCTCATTTTTGGTCCATGAAGGGACTAATTTCCTAGGCGCGCACTGTGAGTGTGATCCCATGAAGTCAGCGTGAGCTGGCGGCTTTTTCACGTGCCGGTCCGGTCTATGCTTACTGTTGAGTGTTAGTATCTGGAGCAGGCCTGGAGCGAGGCCGGCAGCCGTGGTGCTGGTCACTCGTGATGCAATTGCACACACAGGAATAGTGACGGTAACGGTGAGTGTGACGGTGACCGTGACGGTGACGACAGTGTGACAGCACCTCTGATGATAGAGGAGGTATTTTGAGTAAATGGTATCAGCGTTGCTGTGCTATGATGAATTTCCATCGCAGTGAACTGCACTCGGCGCTGTAGAAATTGGCGTCAGCAGCTGCGGCGCCGTCGGAGCTGTCAGCTGAGGAGAGGTGCACCGAGCACAGAGCGGCGGGGAGTGCCAGCGGCGACGAGTTCCGTGCCAGTGGGTCAGTGTGCAGACCGGGGGCGGGTGGTCAGCCGGCCGACCGGACCGGCCCGGTCCGACCCCGTCCACCGGTCACCGCGGCGGGTCAGCGCGCCGAGCGGCCGAGACATGTCTGCTGTGTGCACTCCGCGCGGGTCTGCAGCGGTAACCGGTCATCGGACTGCGGGGCGCCGGTCATCGGGTCCCTAAACCCGTGCGGACACTTTCGCCGAGAGATGCGCAGTTGAGAGCAACGCTGTGGTGGGGTGATGCGTTGCAGTAATTAGTAATACAAGACGGGACAATTCATTATAGGACAGGAAAGGGAAGAAAAGGAAAGGATAGGATAGGATAGGTAAGGATAGGATAGGATAGGACAGGACAGGACCGGTCAGGACAGTACAGGACAAGCCAGTTTGGTACGGTGTATTACCCCGACACGACTGTTTCTTTCAGCTGGGCCGTGAATCACGCCCCAATGGGTTGTGTCCTCCCCCAACTGAGAGCTGAATCTGACGAACCAGCAGGATGTGTGGCCGAAGCTATGTCGCGCGCCGCGGGCCGAACACCCATTGGTTCAGGGTTGATCGGCGGTGTGAGACTGCGGTTTAACCTTGGTGCCAGACGCGCAGTGAGTCGTCCACAAATTTCGCTCACGGTCGCAGTGGTTCACGATTGTCATGTGCTTGTGCACTGGGTCGGTTGCACCAAGTTCCGTAATGTGCACAATGCACATTGCGTCTGCAAAGCGCACAAAACTGAATGGATGGGTGTTATGAAAAATAACACAATGGGATGTGTTTGGGGTTTCTATAAAAGTAGTTCTATCCTTTTTTAGCATGATCTATTGCAACTTTAGGAATCCGAACGAACTTGCTCATTTATATGTCAGGGCTTTTGTGCTCGCTGTCTTCTGCCACTGATACTCGTATCTGCCGAGCTTTCGACACGCTCCAGTCCGAAACGGTGCCAATCCTTCATCGCTCACCGCTGCCGCTTCGCCGGTGGGGTGCGTCTTCCCGCTCTCCGCTCGCGATCAGTCTTCATTGGTTTGACAGAGTGGGACTATAATGTCACGACGTGAGACGTCTGTTCAACTTTTTGTGAACATCCCCTGAGTACGCTCAACTGTCTTGTCTCATGTTCCTGAACATCTGTAGACTTAAATCCTCAACTTGAGCTACGCCACACATCTCGCTGGCTTTTACGTTTCCTCTCCGGCGGTCTTTACACTCCCTCCGCTCTCAGCAGAGGGATTTCGGTGTGATCTCGTCCATATATAGGTCAGCAATGGCTGGAGCTGTTTACGAGGACTGCAGACTCACGGCTGGTGTTGAACGCGGCCCCAGGCAACTGAACCTAACGGGACGCCGTCTTTGGACGCCAGAGAACGTCCGGTTGTCATGATAAGCGGTGTGTAATGTGCATGTCAGGGGCTGGGTGTGAATGCAAGATGTAAACAGATTTCGTTTGCGTCGGCGAGGCTGTGGTTAGGAGACAGTTGGCCATGTTATAGCATGGTCGGGACCTGTTGCGCTGTATGCTTGAGAATAGCCTACGAGTTTAATAGTTTCGATAAGTGGAACTATGAATTTGCTCCGTATATTCCATAGTGAAGTTTCAAACTTCCGTTGAATGAAAATATCGGTGTTAGTTTGTAAATCCGTCTGCTCATATGTTGCAATGTTTCCTAGGGAGCTGTCCAATGTCCATATAAGGCATCTTACCTGCTTGGCTACATACACTGCGCTTTGCTGTAAAGCCTTCTTAATGCAATTTAGCAATTGTAGGTACCTAGTATTCACCTACCTTTGGATTTTTCTTTTCGGATAGATTATGAGGCCACTTGCCATTTAAGGGATCTTGATAGTTGTAACAGTTCCATTCTTATGTTCGGCAGATGCCTAACTTGGCATTGCATGTCTTAAAACATGTTTCTTATTATTCAAAATCATCCATAGCGACGATAAAATTCCGGTAAGCTCACTAAGTGCCTGTAAGTCCAATTATAATGAGTCGGTGTTTGGATCTGAACCCGGCTTAGCCTACACGGCTCGCCTTGTCACGTGGATCAAACCGAAGACGTTCGAGGTGACCTTGATAAGCGTCTGGTTCCTTTCACATTGATCCGGGATATTAAGACTGAGGTGACACTGCTTATGTTGTTATCGCTCGTCACATATCAAACAAAGCGCCAGTGACGTTACATTGCGATGGCACTGCGCCGTGCGCAATTTATCATCACTCAATCTGTCAGACATACTTTTGTTGAGACGTGTCTCGAAGAAATATTTAACATCACACACTTTGTCTATAGGTTCTGTATGGCATTGCAACTGACGAGATATGCAAACTGATCGTTGACCGTACGGTCTGCTTCATGTACCCGAGTCCCTATGGGACAGATCCGTCCTTCATGAATCTGTTTACTCACAGTTGGTCCAATTCTGGGCCGCCATAACCCCGCACCTAATCGCTCTGCTTGGCCCGTCTCCCGCGCGCTAATGGTTTGCCTCTGAAGGCTCGGACTACCCCGGGAGGCTGTGCTTGTCATCGTTATCTCGGCCAAATCAGCCGAATCGCACCTCGATCGCGCCCGCGAGTCGCACCTCGATTGAGCCGTTGGCATTCCTCGGGCTGTGCGGTGGAGTTTCTCCCGGAGCTGCTCGGCACCTGCGGCGATATACCTGACCGCGCTCGGCCTTCATGGCTCGACGGTGTGCGTGGTGCGTGCGTGCGTGGCGTTGGCTGCATGCCTCACAGCGTCGGATGCGCGCAGGGAGATGGGGCGCCGCCCAGGCTCAGCCGGGCGGAGCTGTTGTGGTGCTATCCGCTCAGCTGTGTCTTCTTAGGGTGGAGCTGTACCCGACTGAGTGCGTCGCGGAGAAAGGTCGCCACGGATACCTCCCAGGCGTCGCCCTTCAGCTGCCGCCCCGGGCACAGGATTAACCTGTTGTGGTCCGAGCGTGTCGCCTTGGTGTCCCTTCTCCGACCTCGTGCAGTCGTTAGCACGCCCGTCGAGTCCGACAGTTACGATACATCGCTGCATAGAGTAGCTCTAATCCGCCTACTGGCTGACCTGGGCCGGGACTGGGGGTCGAACCACCCCGCCCTCCCGTCCCCGCCTCTCTCTCTCTCTCTCTCTCTCTCTCTCTCTCTCTCTCTCTCTCTCTCTTTCCCTCTCCCTCTCTCGGCCGGCCACCAGCCTTGACATCCAGCAATGAAGGCGAGAGTGAGGGAACGGACTGGTCCCTCAGCGCCCAAGCAGTGCCTCGCTCCCCGACCGGTCCACAGTCAGGCCCTGCGATGGTCCGCCGGTCCTGCGGTCTCTGTGGTCCACCAGTGACCACCGGCCCACCGCGTAGAGCGGGAGGAGGCTCGGCTATCACCGCATCAACTTGAGTAACGCCGTCGGTCGGTCGTAGAGGGACGGCCGCGGACGGAGCGGGGCGCGGTAGTGCGGTTTGACGGTGCGCTGAGCAGAAACAAAGCGGCTCCGTGGCCAGCACTACTCCACCGTGTGCGTGGGAGCAGTAAAGGCTGACCGCCGCCGACGGACTGGTGAGCCTCACGGTATGGGTGGCACCCGAGTGTGGCTGACGGAGGATGGTGGCTCCGCACTCTGTCGGGACATTATCTCCGCCCTGTCCGTGTTCTTCTGAGCCCGCCGCTTCGCCTGCCTCTCTGACTGGACTTGTGACCCGCTCATCCCACCGCCAGCGGCGCGCAGCAGACCGGCAATTAATCGCAGGATTATCCCATTAGCATAGCGGATCGGGGCGGCTGGGCCGGGCGATCGGCCCCCCGGCGGTGCGCGGGTGGATGGCATGCGTGCCTGCTTCTTCCCCTTCCCTGTCGCCTTCCACACCATCTAGCATTTGCTCAGGTGTGTGCTTCTTAGGTGAAGCGTTTCGCAGGCCACTCGTAGCTTGTATTCTTTGTGCTATCGGATGTGAAGAGCGCTGACACGAGTGATTTTGAAGTGATCGATTGTGTTATCCAAGATTGGGACCTCCGTAGGTGGGTAAGGGTTAAGGGCGTCACCAGGAAGTAAACGTGTATCACGGTGATGTAACCGGTTGAGAAGGTGTGACTGGCAGGTCTCCAGGGTACCGGGCGCTTAACCAGCGCGTGATCACTTTCTGGGCCGCCGGCAAGGAGACCGTGTCATTTCGTTACGATATAAAACGGTTAGGTCATTAGGTGTCATTTAGTCCCAGCGTGTCACCGGACGGTGGCAAGTCATCGCGACCACTACACGGTCACTTCCGCTGCTCACGCAACCGTAACGCTTTTTACATTTTTTAAACACATAAAATTGATTAGAGATTTCCCGATTATGTCTGGCCGAGATCTCCTGGAAAGAGAATGGAGATGTATCATGAGGTCGTAATAAAGCCAACAATGGGCAGTGGGCACTCGGTAACCGTGGACTTGTCACCTGATTCGTTTAGAATGTTCCATAACAAAATCCGGTCCGTGTCAGTCAGTTCAGTTGACATGCCACAGCCCACCCTCTCCGCTCGTCACAGCATCCCACCACAGCCGTGGACCAGGGCACGTGCCGGACCATATCACAACCGACAGACGACCTTGGGAGACCACTGGCTGTATTCCACCGACCGTGGTCCACCGGCACATGGTCCACCGCGCACAGCCACCACATCGGCCGGTCCACCCGCTGCACTTCCTGTCCCACTGTTGTTTTGATGTTGGGCGCTGTGTTGGACAACGCCCCTCAAAATGGGCCGGATGCAGCCGGGGTGTTGTCCATCGGCTCGCTGTGATCTTTTTCTCTCTCTCCATTGCCGACCGGTGCTACATGCATCAGTGATAATTTCTGAAAACTCCCTGCAAGATCCTAACAGCGCGAGGGTGCAGCGATCAATAAACATCGCCATTCGCCAATGCCATCCGTATCGATAAGCTCATGCATCGAACGGAAAATGTTCGCTGTTTGGTTTAATTTGATGAAGATAACTCTTCATTCCTCACTAACGAATTGCTCAGGAGTCTGAGGACGCGCCACGATCACGAGGCGTTCCAGGTGACCGTCCTATACGCATGATATGCCTGTCAGTCGACCTAAATTGAAACCGTTCGACCGGACGAAGACTTCCCCCTTTCCTCAACCGAAAAAGATCAGACGTCGGTTCGGCGTGGCTCGCAGCGTTCAACTCCGTTCCTCCTGTCGTTCGTTGAGCCGTTCTGGAACGTTCCTGGTCGTTCCACGTGGTGAGTGCGGTGCAGAGATGTTCGATCTGCGCCTCTCTGCCGCGCACCGTTCCCTGAGGCGGCAATAGGTTACGCAGGTAATCTGGTGGCTCCGCTCTAGTGCACGCATACCATTAGCACTTCTGTGCGTTAATGGCATTCCGCTAGGAGGAGGATCATGCCACAGACGATTGCAATACTCTGCAATGGAACTTCGTGATGTAGAGGCGGCTCAAGGCGGTCATTGGCCTCCAAAAATCTTGGCCGAGGATTTGAATTCATCTTGTTTAACACTGCTGAGCTGCAAGCGCGGTGTAAGATGGCTTCATCTTAACCGTTATGAAGTCGTCCTTGGTCATGTGTAAGCTGTCGCTAATCGGATAACGCTGCTCATTTGGCCAGCTTTTCCTGCACACACTTTCCCTGCGTTGGTTTTGTGCCAATAGACATAAGTCCAGCTGTATCTTTCTGAGTGGAGGTATGATCCACTCGGTGTGCAGATGAGCATGTGTTTTATCACACACATCCAAATATGTAAATAGTACGTCACACTGCACATACGACCTTCTTCATCTACTAAGCCACCATAACTTTTCGTAATCTTAATCGCTTTGCAAAGTCTGGCCATCCAGCTGAATTAAATTTGCGTTTGTTGGTCCAGTAACTCATTATGCAATAGCCCATGATGCAGATGCACTGATCCTGCGTGTTCAATGGCAGCGGCAACATTCGACGGTAATACCGGCAACATCTCTCGTTCTCACTAATCCGCTGGTCAGCAGATGTTTGTCCAGCAGCCCGGCGTCACACCAAACAGGAGATGTTGGTGATACGGTATCCACCTGCAGCCTCCACACATCCTCTCGGTCCGTCGTCTCTCCGCGGCCTGCGGCCCGTCTGAAGCGCGCAGAGCGCCCCGCCTGTGGCCGCGTTTGACCCCGTTTGGCCGAGTCCGCGCGCCAGCCGCACGCACACGCACATGAGCACGCACACGCGCGAGGGCCGCAGAAGGGCTGCGGGCGGCTTTCTCTGCGCGGAGGGACCGCGTCGGCTGAATGTATGTTAGTGGTGCCATTAGGAAAGGCCACGGGGTACGGACGCAGCCGCCCGCTGTCTGTCTGTTCGAGCTGTTTGCCACGGAGGAGGGCAGCTGCCTCCGGTCCCGGGCTGATCCGGTGACCTGCTCCCTGGGGTCTGGTCAGTCGGGTCAGGTCAGGTCATGGACTGGGTCAGGGGGCGATGAAGTAATCCGGTTGAAGAATGGGGAGACTGCAACAATGGCTGGTGAGGAAATTCCCTGGCTGCGGGTTAGAGACGCTGTCAGCAGGTCATCCGTTGTGTGCCTCGCTGCGACTGTTTTCTTGCGTGAGTCGTATCGGTGCCGCATCTGAATCGAGACAAGAGTTCACTGATAGGCTCACGCTAACACTTCGTTTGTTGTATTTGCCTGAACACAGCTTATCGATGGTTGTATCTACTCTTCCTTCACCCCAACGTTATTTTTAAAGTGAGGAGGCAAATTGCAAGGCGGAAGGAAAGTTTTGGTTAACTCTGTGAAGTGTGTCTCACGATATTAAAAGTATCCCACAAAGCTGGCAAATGAGCCGTAGTTTGAATTTCAACCGAAAACGTCTTCCGCATACGACAGGCCTCACGTTGATGAAATTCTAAAAAGCAATCACCTTACCTTCCTTGGCCGCTTTATCCTGGTCTGCGTGGGCCGTCTCTCAGTCCCACGCCTGACGCCCACCAGTCAGCCCGCTGTAACCCGGCCGCGTTGTGATTGATTCCGCCCGAACCACCCCCGCCGGCGGAGCGGCATTGTCCGCCGGCAGACTCCGCTGGGGGCGCATTGTGTCGAGTCGCGGCGTGCAGAGACCCAGTCCAGTCGGCAGACCCCGGGCCATCTCGGAGGCGGGCCGAGCCCTGGCCCCGTGCTCCAGAAACGCTCCGACTCTGTGGCTCGGCAGAGGGAGGCGGCTGGAGGCGGCGGGAGGAGTGACTCCGTCTGGTGGAGGGCTCGAAAAGATGCATGGTTGTGTGAAGTCCCGCGGCCGTGCCGCCTAGTCGCCCATGGGAAGGGCGTAATTAATTGTGAGTGGGAGGTTTTTGGTCACGATTAGGACCTGATAAATAACGCGCTAACCATTCAACCTAAAGTGGCGCGGAACCCGCTCTGATAACGAGAAAGGGGTCATTCGTTATCGAGGGAGCGCTCATTAAAGGTGATTTAGTGGCGGAATCTGTCCACACTTTATAAAAGTG
Source organism: Amphibalanus amphitrite (assembly GCF_019059575.1). Lineage (NCBI taxonomy): Eukaryota > Metazoa > Arthropoda > Thecostraca > Balanomorpha > Balanidae > Amphibalanus > Amphibalanus amphitrite. The sequence goes on along the minus strand of NW_024881606.1, from coordinate 904,330 downwards.
GGTTGACCCACTCACAGGCTGAATGGGTCGTTAGGGCAGAAATTTTAACGAATTATTCCAGATATTTGTACGCAGGGAACTGGGAAGGAACTTGGTGGGACTTTTTCCAGACGATATCTTACATACACATATGATTCCAGGGTTTCTCGCACGAGCTGGTTGTTATACAAAAGATAAAGGTATTAGACGCTTTTTTTGTAATTGTATCACCAAATGGTGTTGTTCCTTGGCTTCTATCTAGAACATAAAAGTTCGTGTTCAATTTAACGTTCACCTATGGAGTCTTACTGGCAGTAAGTAGGTCCTTATCGTGTCTAGGGGCTTTACATTCGTGTGAAATATTGCTGGTTTTCTCAGACAAGCGTCTGTTTGAACCACACGTCGCGCCCATTTGCTATTAGTTCAATCCACACGAATTATATGAGCCTTTACTAATGAACTCATGCCGTGTTTTGGAGAGATACCACCTATCTAAAATGCTCTCATTCTCAGGTCGGCCATTCCGGAGAAGTTTATCCAGTAAGTTTTTGTTGTTGGTTTTAAATATTGCGTAATGTGTTGTGTGTATTTTATCACATTTGGCATGGTTTTGTGTCCGTGCGTGCTCACTCCTTGCCTGTTGCATGCCTGCTCCCTTATCGCATCGCACCGGTGTTCATTTTTCGGGGAATTAGCGGATAATCTGCTACTCACGGCTTGTGATGCCACCATCGTGGGTACACCACAGGAAATATTCCCGTGCCGACCGGCGCGGCCCTGAGGTCCCGCTCTCTGCCGGATTATGTCCTGCATGCGCGCTCAGTTGTCATGCGGTCTGTGGACAGAGGGGACGATGTGGTGGGCGGCCACTGGCCTTAACCTCTCACTCTGAACATTCCTGCCGTGTCCTCTTGTCCTCCTTTTCCTTTTCTTAATTCTTAATTTTCTGCTTCTTTCTCGTCCCCCCTTTTTCTATCTTTTACTATCTCAGTCTCCTTTATCTCTCTCTCTCTCTCTCTCTCTCTCTCTCTCTCTCTCTCTCTCTCTCTCTCTCTCTCTCTCTCTCTCTCTCTCTCTCTCTCTCTCTCTCTCTCTCTCTCTCTCTCTCTCTCTCTCTCTCTCTCTCTCTCTCTCTCTCGTTCTCTCTCTCTTTGCCCTCCCATATGTGTAAGCCGTCGTCTCGGAGGTTATGAGGTGACCCGGCCGACCCGCCACTCGGTTCTCCTTTTGATCGGCCGGGGCGGTCCGTCACGGCGCTCGGATACTATCGACGCTGCCTTCACACTCCGAGCCCTACCCGGTGACCCGGCCGCCGGCCTGCGCCGCGCACTGACCCGACCTGCGAGGACGCCGCCGAGGCGATGTGCGTCTCGTTGACACTTTCACTGCTTTCACCGTATTGAGCGTGTTGTCGTGTTTGTCGCGAGTCGGTCGGCGCTGTGGCCTTCCGCGTCAGTCGCCGGTGCGTCGGTTCCGCCACTGACTCCGAGACAGTGACGCATGGTCGGGATTCAGAGGGTCGATTGAAGCGCGCGCACCGGCGCCGCCTTTCGCCCCTGCCGCGCCACCGCCGCTGGTGGGTACGTGTCGAAGCAAATGAAGCGGACTGAAGTCACTGCAGCGGAAATTAAATGGGATCTGCCGGAGGTCAGGACGCCTAGAAGCAGGGCATCCGAATAGCGTCATGGAAACCAGGCGAAAGCGGTGCATTGCGGCAGTCACCGCCGGGGCATTGAAGGCGACAATCATACCACGGGTTAATGCCATGAGACCCTGGCTAGTACCCAAGTAATACACTATTGTTAGTACCGTCAGCACCAGTAAGCTGTCGGCACTGGGGCGCAGCCAGCACCGGGGTTCTGTCAACGGCCAGCACTGGGATGCTGTCGGCAGTGTAATCGCCGTCAGCAGTCAGCGCTGGTAAGCTGTCGGCAGTGTCAGCACTTTGGCGTTGTCGGCGGTGTCACCACCGACAGCGACATCTGCGTTGTCACGTAGACATGACACCTGTTTGGTATGCCGCGATGGTAAGCGTGCTCTCGGCGAGTCAAGAGGACACCATCAGCGACAGAAGCGTTGAAGGAGGCAGCAAAAGTGTCAGGACACAAAGATAATGCACCGGCGACCAGCGCCGTCAAGTGTTGACTTTGTCACTTGGCTGTCGCTCACAAAACGTCATCGCCTCGTCAATCGCTTCCGTGTCTCCTTGAAGTGGTGTGACTGCGAGATCCTCCATGATTTTCACTCAGATGGTCTAGTCCCGAGTTGAGCGTCAGATCATTGTTTAATTCTGCCTCAGAGCGCGATACGCATCACCTCCTGCGGCCCGCTTGTCTACTCAGACTGCAGATACGGATCGGAAGCCGTTCACGACTGCACAGTCGGGCAGAGAAGCCGCTCTCTCCGCTCACGTCTGCGCTGCAGCGGACAGCCTGGGGTCCGGATCGGTCGACACCCGCGCCCACGCCCCAGGGTCTCCGCGCGGCACGCTGCGCTGACCTGGAAGCCGCTCGTGTTGGGCACTAAAAAGGCTCGTGAGCATTGCTAGGGTGATTTCAGGCTGACTTGTTCACTAGCTGAAAGGAGCAGGCGAGCGATTGGTGATCGAGTTGGGAGCGGGTCTCGATCGTTTCTGGGAATCATTTTACCGAGTTTCCACCTTGAGATGGCTCTCGGCTTTCCCAGTTAGCAAACGTCCTCGAAAGTCACGGGAAGTGGCACTTGACCGAAGATGTCTTGATTAAGGTGATAATTGCTCGACCACCCCTCTCGGGTGCAACAGTAACGTAATAATGTGGTTAATATTGAGAAAAAATGTTTGTCTTAGATTTTGGCGTCGTGCTGCTGCCGAAGAAATAAGCTGAGGATCGAGGATCGAACTTTTTTCTCGTGAGTCGTGATCTCCGCACTTGCAATGCAGAAAGCGAAGCAGGGGCTCTACCGGGGGACGTTTTGCGGCACAAAAACATGTCGAAGGCAGTTGATGTATTGAAGTCGCCGCCGCCTGCGCCGGGCGGCGCTGTCAGTGTCGCGGCGCGGAGATCGGATCGGCTGTGGCCGACCACTACACACATTACTCACGGTGTTTGCATGTCGGCCTGTGACCGCCACGGTGCATGTCGTGACGCGAAACAATGGGCCTGGCCCCCGGACTGTCACAACTATGCCATTGTTGTAGCCGCTTCATAGATTCGCTCGCTGTCCTTGCATCCTTGGCCCGATGTCATCCGCCGGTTCCGGACAGGAAATCATCTCATGAGATGCCAAACCAAGTTATGCGCAGCGTATTTCTGTTGCGTTCGGTGTTGATCCTCCATTCTTGAACACTGACCGTTTCGAGTTTGGTGGCTTCTGCGATGAATTTTCTAGCCGTTGACGCCTCAGGGGTGCACCTGCCGACCTACTGAACATCTGCTGTTGCTCTTGTGTCAGCACGAATGTGAGACAACTGAGACAACACCGTCTAGAACGGGTGAGCCTCGGGCATCCCATGCTGATAGGAATATTCAGGTGGTGTGGCATGGGCATCCATCAGCGTCCCAGTCGGGTGACCCCGCCTGCGCTGACGGGCCTCAGTTGACCTGCACCTGTCCACACGCATACCATTAGTCGGAGATGTTACTAGGTGAAGGTGCTGACACGCTTGGCCGCTTGGTGACTGGTTATTCGCTTTAAATGCCTGTATGCATAAGCAAGCATGTTCAAGGCTGTTGAACTTTTGAAGAAGGCTGTTTTTTGCAGCCCTTCATTGAAGGACGGCATTGACATCAGTCAACTAAGTTAGTTATTGTTCGCCTCTTCTAGCCATGACTCATGACGCCTCTGAAGCGGCTCACATTACCCATTTCACCTTGTCGTCATCCGCGGGCGGAACTGTACCGCCAGCTGGTGCCTCGGTCAGGCTCTGCGGACCCCAGCTGTCGTCCGGGGCGGCGGCGCTTCGCCCCAGACCAGGGGCCGAACCGCGACGCTCCGGGCCTGCGGCGCTTCACCCCAGACCAGGGGCCGGACCGTCGCTCCGGGGCCAGAGTCGGCAGCTGACCGCCGACGGCCGGCGGAAGTCAGTCTACAGAGACGACGGCGGCGGCTTCTGAAGGTCGTCCGCCTCCGCCCTTCCCTTCGGGCTCCCGTCTTCCACCGCCGCACCCTCCCTCGCTCATGTCTTCACTAGCCAGTCACATTGTGACCCTCGATAACAAACATCTTGCTATTCAATTCCCTTGAATGCCAATAGAAATTGGCATTGGTTTATAGAGACGATGCATGCCTTCTGTGCTGCTTTACATGACCAAATCCCTCCGTTCAGAACTATCTGACTTTGTTCGGCTCGGATCTTTCCCATTCATGGGTCACGTTAATCGGTGGTTGGTGACGACTTCGAGCCAACGACTGTCGGTGATGGGTCGTTAGTGTAAAACCTCGTTAGGCACGACCCTCAAATGTTTCGAATAGCTGAATGCTTGTGGCTGTTGTGGTGAAAATACGATAATCACTCGTCTTGAAGCCTTAAAAAATGTGAACTCGTCATCTGCTGTGTCAGCGTAGGCATCCCAGCGTCTGCGTCTGGCCGACTGTTTCAACGACCCGGGAAACGCGGTCGGCCATAACTTCTTGCCCTTCTTTGCATAACATGCATTTGGGTGTTGCTTAAATTTCATTGCGGGTTTTTGTGCGCCGTTTAATGGTCGGCTCTGGCGGCGTTTAGCGGCTCGGTGCGGGGTAGAGGAGCCGTTTGGAGGAGCGCCCACGTGGTGTCGACTCGTGTCGCGATCAGCAGATAGCGGCGGTGTGCCGGCGGCTCCCTGGGCCGTCCCATCATCAGCGGTCGGTAACGGCCTGGTTACAGCGGCCGGGAGGGAGCCGACGGGCAGGCCCGATCACAGCGTGATCGCAGCCGATCGGGCCGGCGTGCAGACCACTGCTTCCAGCGGATTGGGAGCGGGGTATGGCGGTGAGAGCTCTGGTTTGTAGCCCTCATCACGCGATCAAGAATGTGAACTAGTCATAGCTGCTGCAAGGTCGGCTGGGTTAATTGTGGGGGGTGGTGGGATGAGTTTGAAATTTCAATTACATTGAACGTTATCCTGTGTGTTCACTTCGGAGCTCATGTGCTGGACTGGTTTCAAATTGTATTGCTCATTAGATAATATGATACGCATGATTAACCAAAGTAGCAGATTGATATCTCACAAACGTCTCAGCCGGTTCCCACACAGAGCTTGTTCATGCATGAGCACGCGCACGTGAGTCTGGTATTCGACAGGCTCGTAAACAGCGCGCTAATGCATCTGTCCGTTTCCGGTACTGTAGGCTAGCGTCGTCCCGAGCAGACCGTTGGTCAATACGACTTCTGTGCTGGCCGCATGCAGAAGCACAATGTGCGGACAAACACGACGATCGAGACAAACAAGACGCACAAACATAGCGTACAAATACGCCGGCAGCTGGCGGACAGACTACAGTCTCCTTCAGACGACGGCTAGTCACCGCGCGCCACTGCGTCACGCATCTCGCGCTGCCTTCCAAACGGGGGCCCTGTTCAAGTGTCTGCGGCCGCCGCGGCTCCCGCGGCCAAAAAGGCGGAGCTTAGCTGGCGGCCAATCAGGCGAGAGCAGCATTCTGGGTAATGCGTAGTTCTTCCTGCGGCTCCCGCGGTCGCTCGGGAGCGACCGCAGGGAAACTTCGACATAAACTGCGCGCGTGAGACAAAACATTGCGGATTTCGCTCTTTGTTTCGGTTGATTTTATTATGTTGTTAAGGAATAATTGCTTCAAAAAGGTACTAATTGAAGTAATAAAGCCATTATAAAGCAATTACGCACAAAATTTTGATCAGCATCTCCTTTCAAAACAACCGTGCCATTCTCGTCGCCGCGCCGGCCGCAGCCGCGAGGGTGTTCAACCTAACCGAAATTAGGCTCCGCCTCGCGGCCGCGGGAGCCGCGGCGGCCGCAGAGCACTTGAACAGGGCTGGGGTCACAGCTGCGGGCCGCGTGTGCTCTGAGACACCGATCGGCAGCACGGCTCACCAGCGCAGCTCTGCAGTGTGTGTAGAGGCCGCCCGATGGCATCTCTCTCCGAACCGCTGCGTATGCAGTTGCGCGCCGCGGCAGAGGCCGAACGCCCCCGGACTGAGCCCGTCCGGCGCCACAGACGAGTGAGTTATGATTGCAGTGATGAGGTTACTTTTAGGCTCTCCAGAGATAGCTTACCCGTTCTGATCATCACCCTAAGGCGAGATACAAGCCGCTTGGAAGCTTAGGACGGAACGCGTATTTGAATAATCAGACGATTAAAACACCGAGGTTGGGCGGCAAAGGGTTGTTTATAAACTCTGTCTGAAAGCTGTCTGAGAAGGATTTAACGAAAAGCACTCTGACATATCGTTGGTAGTCTAGACAAGACCCTGACACCGTAGTGGATGAACGAACGCCACGCCAAGGCCTGGCGCCGAACAGGTTCCACTACGGACGCATGAGCGGGCCTGGAGCGTTCTCACGAAGCCGCGTGCCTGTGCGCGCGTCACGCGTCGTAGTCTGTCCCTCATGGTGCGTTCCTGGCTGTCTGAGAAGTGGCAGGGCCCATCAGCGACCATTTATGGCAAGCCGTCGCCTCGGCTAAGATCAGAACGACCCGACCCGACCACCTCTGGCATATCGCAGCACCCGGTCGCAGCTGTCATTGCCAGTCTGCCAATGTCTGGCACTGATGGATCTTTCGGCTAAGAAAGGCAGCCTTCGATATCCGTGGTGGGATCATGGCCATTGAGCCATTACGCATGGCACGCCTCTGCCATCAGAGCTGCATTCAGAAGTGAAGTGCCTTACGGATGCCAGAGAGCGAGGCGGCGAGTCCTGGACCACTGGCTGCGAGGCCTTTGTCCAGGCGGACATAGGTTTGCAATCTGCCGGGCGTTGTCCCTGGTATGGCATGACCCCAACTTGTCATGCGTCACGCATCTGCTTGCTATGCTCGCTTCGCATCGCATGGGGCATGTCTTCTGCGTACGTTGCGAGCTCACCTACGAGTATCACCCACCTGAACTGGCTCGTCTTGCTCTGACCAGTTCCTCTAGAGCCGTCACACGAGCGACGTCTCTCCAAAATCTGAATTCCGCGGAGGATAGATGAGAATGGGAAACGCACGGAACCGGAAGGACTAGGACGTCTCTCCACCGGCCTTGCCCAATTCCAATATCTAGGCTGTCTGTCGGTTTGACGGTCCCGCCGACCCTGTCTGTCGGTCCTTCCGGCCAGTCTCCGGACCTGGACGGACAGGCGATGGTCGCGGACGTCCCCGGGTCGGGTCAGGTCCACTGGACCGTCGAGACTTCGGGACCAGTTCTTGCAGGTCTGGACTGATGACCAGGAATGCCGCAGTAGCCACATGCCGAACCACCGCCGCACCGCTACGTCCGGCGGGGTGAAACCGGCGCGGCGACAAAAACGACGCAGTTAAAGTCAGTAAACCATCTGTGCGATGACGAGCTCCGCAATAATGAATCGGAGCCAAAGCGAAGTGGTAAAATGTGGCTAAGAGCAAAAGTTACTGCTCACGTCTCACTCTGTCAGAAGAAATATAGTAAATTATTTCGTGACAAGCTGCAAGGGACCTAAAGGCAAGGGAAGGTAAAATTTCGTTTTTCTTACGGTAATGCATACGTCAACCCTCCATCACGTTGCCCAGATTTATAAAGAAATATAATACAAATTATTGTGTTTCCAGTTATATTCAAACCTTTTCCGCGGCTGCTGTGTTCGAGCCAAGTCGTTGCCGAGAAGGGACTCAGTGTGCAGGTGGTCCTCAGTTCCATCCGCACCATCCCTTTTCTGTCCTCTCCCCTACACTTCTCTCCTTCCTCCCCTCCCAACACCTGGGTGGCCCGTTTCTGCCTCTGATCTCACCGTCCAGCTGCATGAGAGGGAAGAACCGGTTAGGCTCGGGCGGTGAACCGTATCACTCGCGACTTTCATCACTTCCACGGGATCAGCCTCTTCCCTCGTTTGCCCTTCCTCTGACTTTATCTGCCCTCTCACTCTCGTCCCTCCCCCTTAGCTGGGTCCGGTGTGTGTGTGTGTGTGTGAGGGCACAGGAAGACCTTGAACCCATCACTGATGAGGCGGAGAGGACAGGACCGATGGCCGTTTGAACATAAAACTGGTTCCACCGGCGTCTTGGACCTGACGTTGATCCATTTCTTCCGTGGATGAACGTGCAAAGTGGTGTTAAAGTGAGTCAATTTTATAGGATCAATGTCAACTGAGAATCTGTTCGGTGTTCATCTCCGGGGCAATGCCCAGCTGAGATAGAACGATGAACCTGTGATTGCATCTCGATTCCTGGAAGGATTCGGTTTATGAGCAAAATGATCTGTGGGCTTAGGTAGGATAATGTGGCACTGAACTCGGAAAACAAAGTCGTGTTATAGAAAATAGGAAATCACGTAATGTCAGACCACGCGAGATCAGCGTACCGTTGGGGAGGATTCTATCTAACCCCATTCCCCCTCACTGACCTGGTGACACGAGCCATCCCAGGGTTCGGGTCACCGTCCCCGCAGCGACAGCACTAACCACTCTCCGCCGTGGGCGGTGGATGGCCGCTTCGCCCCGCCCCGCCCCCACCCTGGTCCCCGTCCCGGCTCGGCAATGGTCTATTTCGGTGACCGACGCCGCAACAGGTCCATTTCGATATTGGCTAAGGATTGGACTAGCTACCTCATTACTCTACGAACGATCCCCGCCTTGCTGGTTGCCCAATCTGGTGCACGTTGTGCTGAAAATAGTTCTCTATGCCTAAATTGATGAGGGAGGATTCGCGGGAGCGTGCGCTGGGGGTGGGGGATCGTGGTGACCAAAGTCTCCAGTCACGCCTCTTGGACCGTCCGTGGCGACGCGTGGGTCGTATTACTCCGGTCGTGATGCTCGCTCGGGCACTCCCAACACTTATCCTGGTCGACTCTTCGGGTCATTCGGCGATGGCCGTCGTAGCTGCCGTAGACGTGACTCGCTATGTTGTCACGACGTCGCTTCACGGTTCCACACACTGCCTGGAAGTACCCGTACTATCACCAGGCTAGTGATGGTTAGTGCAGGGCGATGCTGAACCGTGCCGTGCAGAACAGCGCTCAAAGTCAGCGACGTCCTGATGTCCGTCCCGCAGTCTCGTCAGCCACCTGCGCCGGACAGCGGTGTGTGTAATTGCAGATGCTAATTAGTGCAGGAATGTGCGCGGTACATGCCAGCACTAATGCTTCGGCAGGAGCCCCAAGGTAGTCCAGCCGTCATGACGCTCCGACATGCATTGCTGATGAGAGCTTGATTGACTTGGAACATGGATTTTGTTTCGGATGAGCCTGTTAGTAATGCTTAGATCCCTTTTGGAATCATGTTCTCGGTTTTCAAGTATGCTTTACAAAATGGCAAGTGATTGCTAAAAGCGAGAGCGTGAGCGACCCAATAGCTACATCTCTAGCATGAAACGCTCTTGGAAAGCGCGGTGTGGGGTGCAGGTGGTTGATCTGTGAAACTTTCCGCGGCGCGGGGTGGCCGCCCTCGGAGCCGTCGTGCTCCACTGGAGCGCCGGTCGGCGGCAGAGTGCGAACTGTGGTGTCCAGTTGGCCGCCGGGGCCAGATGCTACGCTACGGCCCGCTGAGCTGAGTGGAAGCGGCACCTGCTGCTCGGGAGCAGTTTTAGCGGCGGTAGGAGCAGCAGAAACTGTAATAGCAGCAGCAGTAATAGCAGCAACAGTGTTAGGATGCTGCCATGCCCCTCATGGCCCGAGCATGATCTCGTGCATGCTGGCTTTCCGCCCATCGCCAAAATGTTCATGCATTTGCATATGTTGTTGCATGTTTTAGTTATTTTTGTCAGCAACAGTTTTTTAAAACCAGTCTTCCAAATACGTTCCTTGAAGATCTTGTCACAACTGCCATTGTCTGCATCTGATTTGTGGTGTTTTAGGTAGCGAAGTGAGTGTCTTAAATGCTCGCCTGATAGCGCTGCATCTATGTGCTGGCAATAGCTGTATTTCACAGCCGTGAGCAATGTCCCATGCAAGAAGGGCTAGTTAAAAGTTAAAACCATCACTTAATGAAGTCATGCAACTTTGCATATTCTGAACGTTATTTTGGAGTTTTTACTTGAACGATTGTGATCCTCACTCAGAAGACGAGTCTGACGCGTTCGCTCCACAACCTAGCCCGAAAGAAAGTGCATCGAATCAACACGGGTGGCCTTTTGTTTAGAGGAGAAACCCGCCCCGGGCCGTGACGACTCGAGGCATTGTGCTGCCGGGCTCTGACGGGTAAATGTCGCCGAGTACGGCTTCCCCACCGGGCTGCGTTCTCGGAGTCGCCACGAAGCCGGACAGCGTCTCCGGTGTATGGTCTGTTACCTGTCGAGTCGGGGGTTTGGTGCCGACAGGGGGAGGAGGGAGGCGTTCGGCGTGCCCCGACAGGGTGTGGCGGATGGTCTGCGGTGGGGAGGGGGAGGTTTGAACGCGTGCTGAGGCCAGTGGAGGCCAGACGCTGACCCTGAGAGCGCGGCAGTCGGTCGGGCTGTAACGATCACAGGGCTGGTTGGACTGCGAGTCCACTGGTCATCCTTGAAGGCGTCGTGTCCGCCCCGGGCTGGACTGGTACCCGGTGGATGGTGCGTAAATTTGCCCTCTGATCGTAGGGTGGGCTATTCAGGAAGGGTCGGCCGGGAGCGGAGAGCTGAAGGATCTTCACAGGTCTGGTCCTTTCAAGTCGGACAAGTAGAGAAGAGTCGCAAATTCCTTACGCTGAAAGAGACGTCCAGCGACCACCATTCATGGAACGGCCGGGAAGGGGGAAACAACACCCGAAATGGCTCGAAATAACTCATGATCCCTGGCTATAAAGCGCCAGCCCCATAGCCGTCAATCGGCTAACTACATCGCCTGCAGTCAGGATGACACAAAAAGACAGGTTGTGGACGACAAACAAATTAACCTGCACGGCCGAGGCGTGATCGGCGTTGGGAGCGACCTTGGCGTGAGCGCCGCCGTTAATGTTGTTCCGTGTTGTGATTAATGACCGGCACGATATCACGGGCGTCATGCCGACCGTCAACCGTGACTCGGCCGCCATCATGAACACCCGCAGATGAAAACGCACCGCGCCGTCGCCGTCATACCATCCTTTGCGCGTATGGCGTGAGTCGAGCGGCTGGCGAGCCGCATCCTAACCGCTCGCCCCGGGAGCTGTTTCTCCGTGCCACGAGACGCGACACAAAAACTGGGCGCGCGTCTGGTTTGTGGCTCAGGAATTTAGATATCAGACAGAACAACACGGCCATTTATAAACGGCCCCGCCGGCGGCGGGCGGTTCTCCGGAGCGCGGCGCCATTCCGGACTCCGGGGAGCGCCGAGTCCGAGAAATGGATTCCGGACCGTGGAAGGCACGACGGCGCTCCGAAGCCCGGCTCGGACGGAGCTGGACGTCACCGACACTCCAATGGCACTCTCCAGGCTTGTCGGTGTATTTCTGACTCAATGGCCCTCGTCCCATCTTGACCTGCCGACAGTGGCACGCCCACCCGGCACCGGCCACCGCCGCCTCGTCGTCCTCGACGTACAGTAAACACGGTTCGTCGGAGACGACGGGGCTGATGGTCGGAGGTGACGAGGGATCCCGTCGCTCGTGTCGCTGCCGTGTCGCTGCCGAATCGGTCCGGCTGAGGGCTATTTTGGTCAGGGATCTGGGACGGTCGCTGAGCTGAGCTGACGGGCGGGGCTCGTCATGGCTCGCTGCAGCGACCCGATAGTGCAGACGGGGCTCGATAGGATGGATCAAGGTGCTGATAGGCGACGATTGCTCGAATGAGTCATGAGCCGATCTATTCAATGGTGTATAGGGAGGGCTGCACGATCGACGGGGCGTGTCTCGCCTGTAACACTTCATATCGTTTTCTTGATAGGTAGGTCGCAGTTATCGACATTGCTGTATATCAAGTTATGCTTCACCATTTCCTCCCGATATGAATCCCGATCAGACATGGTTTATCGATGGTTCAATAGGTTGAGCGTCCACTGCCACTTTAAGAGGTTGCTCGGTCTCAGGACAACTTCCATTGTGTTGGGGCCCTTGAGAGTTGACCGATAATTTTCAAGCTCTGAATCAGACATGGTTTAATTCTTATGATGCCACATTGCGTGCCAAATCCGCCTTGCTAAGCCCTATGACGCACTTGATTCCACCGTTGCGAGGTCCAGTAGTTGGTCAGGGGTCAGCTGATATCCTCGGGTCATCTCGACTGACCTCTGAGGTCCACCGAGCTGTCATCAAAGCGATTGACATTCAGGCGTGATTGGAGTCCGTGGAATTCCGAATGGGAACGACATCCAAGCGGCACTCAGCGCCATTCGGTCCGTATCAGATCAGATCGGAACAACGTATAAAATTTACCGGAGATTTATCCGAGCCACATCGGAGTGTCATTGAGCGACATGGAGCCGCCGTTACGCGGCGGTATCGGACACACGTCTGGGACTCACCGACCCTCATCTATCCCTCATCGCCGTGACATGAGCGCGGTAGCCCAGTGCCGCATTCGGACGGCGCTAATGGTCGATATCGGGCTGCATCTCGGCTCGGCGGCGGTCGCCGTTTGTCCCAGAGGTCAGACGGACTAGATCTGGGCCCGTCCAGAGAGGTCACGCCGCCAGAAATGGGGACACCGGAACAGGACAGACAGTGTCACCGCTTTTGGTGCGCTCGGGAGGCCTGATGTATTCCTGGTGTCTTCCATAGACTCTCCGTCACCTCTCTTCTTGTCATGCCACCTTCCTGGTATACTCCAGCTAGCGTGATTTGTAGCCATGAGTTGAGCTGAGAATGCAGACAACTGGTGAATAATTGGTGACATAAGGTCAGGTTCCCGAGAGTTTGCGGTTTGCGTGAGACGTTCTGCGGTTTATATGGGGCTGTCGCAGTGTGACAGCAGGCCGACACAAGTTTGCCACCCGGCGGAGCTCATGGCGTTTTTCCTTTCAGAGTTTTCCGCTATTCCTGAGCGACACCTCCACGCACTGAACTTTCCACTTTCTGAACTTCTACCATTCTCCAATCATGTAGCAGCACATCGCCCCATGCTTATTTTGAAATGCTCATGACTTCATGAGAACAAGACACACAAAACACTCAAACGCCCATCATATAAGCCAAGAACTGCCAAGACCGACGAAGATGAGATATTGTATGTTGTATAGTAACTCGATACCACTTGCCTGAAAACAGCAACTCTCAATTTTTATTGCGTGATATGACACCCTTCTTCGGGAGAACGTTTCCTAAACCACTTCAGCCTTCCCGCTTGGTCGCGTTTTCACCGGCGACCACTCGAGACACTCGTGGCCACTTCCCTGTCGGAAAAAGCCTTCTTCGGTGTCTGCTCGCGCGCCGACCCACTGTGGCACGTGTCCCGACCACATGTCGCGTGCCGCGGGCCCGGCGGCGTGCCTTTCGCGACTGCCGTGCCGTCGGCTGTTCTGACACCACGTGAGGAAACAGGACCCGATGAGGCCTTATTAGCACGGCTGGCTCGAGCACCAGACTCGAAATGGGAGTGGGCCATCGATCACTCATGCCGCCGCCGGCTCCCGGTGCCGGGAAACGACTCAAACAAACTAGACATGGCCCTGACCGCCGCGCAGAGGCTCCTCTCCGGGCAGGGTGGAGATCAAGCTAGAGACAAGTGCTTTTGGATATCGGGATCGTCTGGCGTGACGCGAAATGTTTTCATTAGTGAGTTAAAACGAGTATTTTATGAACAGCTGTCAGGTTTACCGTTTAGCTTATTTGGTTCCATAGAGGCTTGCTTAATGATTTGTGTGTTTTGTTGTTTTTTTCCCATCAACTAAGGTGTCGTACTGGTGCACGCCCCTTGGTGAAAAGCATGCTTTTTGTCATATCCCGGGCGCCAGTCACCGAGGTCGTTATTGTGGTGATTTTGTCATGCTGTCTGCCCTTCCAACGTCTCCCTCCCTCCGGTGTGGGCCAGGGTCGCCTCGTGACTCAGGCGCCGCCAAAGTTCCCACGGATGAGGGCAGTATCGAGCCGATCTCAGCTGGGTACTGGGACGGCCGCCGCAGACTGGGGAAGGGCACCGCCAGCGTCTGTAGAGAGGCAGCGGTAATTGCCGAAGACGGGGGTGGGTCCCAGTGACGTCTAGGGCTGGAAGTTCGATGGGAGACGGCGGCGATGCGGAACCAGTGGCAGCGGCCAGCGATTATTTGAGGATGGGTGGCAAGAACAGTGTGTCAAATGATGTAAGAATCTTGAGCGCTCGGTGAAGAGGAGGAGGCACTCGGGTTGTGGGACCGAGCCCTATAATGGATCTGCTGGCTACATGATCGGACCATTTTGTGATAAATGTTTGGGTTAAACCGATTCTATTCGGTTCACTTTTTATCGTATTTTTATATTTTTTTTCTTCAAACCGGCACACGCATGACCTTAAATAGGTGGACTTTAAAGGTCGCCCACCTCGAGTTACCGTTCTCTCTTGACGTTCATGTTGTGCCCGTACACGACGCATGTGCACGCTGAAACGGGTCTGTCAATGCACAATGCACTGAGACGGATTGGATTGGATCTGTTGCTAACGGAAACTGACTTGATCTGCAGACAGTCAAAACACAGTTCAAGCAAATCCGCTTAGCTAATGTGTTTCTATAGAAGCAGAGTGACTGCTCCGTTAGCTGAAAGGAGATCCGTAGCGAATCGTGAAGGGATTTGCGACCAAAACAAGCCTAACCTTTGTGTGAGAGATACATTCACAAATGTGTACTCTACGCTATATCTAACCCAAAGTCATGCACCGGGATAAGTACCTGAGGTGTATTTTTTCTTCTCACTTTGTCATCGCCAGGCAATAAGTTATCCATGGCTCTATAAGACCGGCAGCCGGCATTGTCAACTCAAGTCGGATAACATTTCTAGACATAAAACATAAAAGGCCGTCAAAGCGTCTGATGCTGTTACCAAACCGCTTCTTTCTATTAACAGCTTCTTTTCGCAACTTCCTTGACCTCCAGGCTTCAGCGCAAAAACTGGAACATCAACCAGACTCCTGATGATGGCGTCTTTGAGAAAGCCGCAGGCCTAGCAGTCGCCTCACGTTTGAGTTCGCTAATGACAGTCGTGACCGGCGTGCAGTTTTGTTTATTCCTTCTCGACTCATCTCCTGGGCGTTCTTTTTGCGTTCATGTCTTGTGCACACACTCGCACATCGATATCTATCTTCAGTCGGCAGTGCAGGGAGATTCTCATCACGTGTTCGTCGCCTTGCGTGCCTGCACGCCTCGGCAGCGAACTCACGTGCTCATGAGCTTTCACCGTGTAAACAACGAGGATGGGCGGGTCAGCAGCCGTGCCGGGGCCCGCGCCATTCCTGACCCCACCGAAGACCTGTGCCAAATTACCCTGTCTGGAAAGCTAGCGGCAGCGCCTTTTAGTCGCCCAAGTATCACGAAGTTACGCCCAAGAGCCGCGCGCAATAAGTATCCTCGCGAAGTCAAACGCCCGCCAGGAATCTCTCCCTGGTTTGGGGAGGTCTGGGTTGTGGGGGCGATGGATGGAAGGGGAGGGATCCGGGTGGGCGGTGATAGCGGTAACAATGCGGTAACAGTGTGACGCTGGCGACACGGTGACACGGGTGTCACTGCACCCCATCTGTCACACGGCACGAGCGGCGGGCACAATGCCGGTGACGCTCGCCGACCGGCCTCCATTCAGCCGCTGATCGGCCCGTGTTCTGTCCCACACACAGGATAAACGCTCCATTGAACCTCCGTGGGCGGTGGCCGAGCTGGTCCGCGCCGCGCCCCTGGGTACCGGTAACCCTTGTGACCTTTGTGACCTCTGTGATCTCTGGGTTGACCTTTGCGACCCTGTGATTCCGAACTGCGCAGACATGTCGCCAGAAATGTCCTACCGAGCTCACCTAGTGACTATCTAGGAAAGATGGGACCGCGGCGTCGAGCATTCCTCAGATATACGTTAATGCCGTGATAGATCGGACTCAGATTGGTGAATTGGTCCGGATTAGAAATGGATCATGGCCCTTACAAGGTACCGGATTAAACTCGCGCTAAAGGTGGCTCTCACCGTCAAAAACAGCCGTTATATTTTGATCCGGCCTCCAGACCGATGACCTATTCGGAATGCACCATTCCTGGTTTTGAATATCATTTATCCAAAGCGCACTTCCTCTCCTTGGTGATGCGATTTTTCTCGCCAATCTCCGGCCAGACTCCGTCCGAGGAGCTCATGATGGTGGTCGCCGCAGTGCACCCATCCAGACCGGCGCACGGTTCAGCGAATCCCATGTTTATCACTCGCTGCCCGTTAGATTGATATCGGCTGCAGATGTAAACGTTAACTTCTTGCGTGAATTTTAGCGTTTAGCGCTACAACAGCGGGGACTTGTAATCCATGTTTTATTAAGAAAAGACTTAGCGTGGAGGTTGGGTGAGTCAGAAGTTCAGTCACCCGATAAACCTGCTAAACCATCACAATCCTGTGGCGCCTTACCTTCTGAGAATTTCACCTCCCACTATCAGGTAGAGATAAGCAAGATCCACCTCACTTGTGGTCGCTCAACTTCCTTTGCGTGCTTTTCAACTCACGACAGCTCAACTCACACCTCACCTCACGATAGACCGACTCACATCTCGAATTTCTCGCCATCATATAGCCTTAGACGTGCGCTGCAGGGGCAGGCTATTGCTGCCTACGACAATCACTCCACGGGGCCGCTACTGCGCTATGCGCTGCACTGTTGCAGCCCGGCAGAGACAAATGAGAGTGGTTGTGGGTGGTAATGTCCGGTTCAGGTCGGACTGAAATATTTGCCGGAGTTGCAGGCGGGGATTTCTAATGATGGGTCTGCAACGGAAGACTGCGATCGTGAGAGGATAGAGAAAGAGAGAGAGAGAGAGAGAGAGAGAGAGAAAGAGAGAGAGAGAGAGAGAGAGAGAGAGAGAGAGAGAGAGAGAGAGAGAGAGAGAGAGAGAGAGAGAGAGAGAGAGAGAGAGAGAGAGAGAGAGAGAGAGAGAGAGACGTGCAGCTGGACAGCTCACGAGAAGCCCAGGTTGACGTGAGGTTACTGGGACATTGTGTCCACGCGTCCCCGTAGACTCCCCGTCGATCCCACTGCTGGTTCGAACCTGAAGCGGCCAGGGTGGACGTCGTGCCTCGGGTAGCAAGTGACACGACCCGTTGCGAAATTGCAGCGGCACCACGCGGGTCCGCTCGTCCCAGCGGGGTCCAGTCGGCCGGGTCAACTGCATTCCAAGCTGCCCAACTCGGCTCAGTGGAGCTCCAGCCGCCACGGACAACATTCCACGGCGCCTTTCACTTTCCGTCGAGCTGCATCTGCACCCTGATCGGGGAGTATGTGACGGACGGGAGAGAGGACATTGGACGCTGCCCCGCGGGCCGAGGACGGACGGGAGGAGCAGCGCCCCCGGCAAGGACGCGGCGACTGCCAGCTGATCGCGGGGCCGGTGAACCGTGACGGACATCGGAGGTCCCAAAGGGATCCTAGAACGCGACAGTGGAATCGAGGCGCATCAGCAACGTGTTAACGCCAAACTCTGCGCATTTGTTATGCTTTGTTTGGTAGGAGCAGCCCTAAATTTCTCTTTCCTTGACCTTCAAGATAGAATGCTTGGTTAAATGTTTCGATGATGCGGCCCATGTATGTTGGTATTTTGTCTCCGCTCTGCTCCCATATCTCTGAATAAATGCTCATAGTGGTGCTCAAATGCTTCTTTGGTTTTTCTGGTCGTCTCTGTCAGCACGTGAGGCTGACAGCATGCGGTGGCTCTTTGCATTGGAATACAATTTCCGATTTCCATTATCTGTTCGACGAAAAGACTTCAGGCTGAGATACCTTGAACACTGCAATGGTACTATTAAGCTGCTTGTGAAAAGGTGTATGTCGCAACATGCCCTTTAGGCCGCCCTGAATAAAAACGAGAAGCCCGTTTTCTTTTGGTCTGCACCAGGCGCATGCCATCACCCGAGGGCCTCTATCACTAACCTCGCGTGATCTCAGTGGGTACGAAGCGCCCGCTGCAGCTCTCTCCCTCTCCCTCTTTCCCTCTCCCACATCTCCCGATAAAGGGATGGCCCTGTTTCGGTGGGCGTCCCCCGGATCTGGTGGGAAGGTTCTATCTCCCGACCCACGGCCTCTCGTTTGGATTCCGTGGGCTTACTCCCATGACAGCGTCCACCCGTCTTGGCTCGGGACGGCGCTGGACCCGGCCATTACTGACCTCATCTGCCCATCTGTCCTCCCCTTTTGGACCGGCCGACCGAGATCGCCGCCCACTGCCGCCCTCCACCGGTGACCTGTGTGACCTCGTGTGACCCATGTGTGACCCGTGTGTGACCCCAGGGCTGACCCGCCTCCTCTGACCCCCAGGTCCCGGCGAGAAGGCCGAAACCGACGACGAAGGCATCGAACGGGACTCGGGCGACTCAGATGACGACCCGCACATATTCCGGCTCCGAGAGGTCATCGAGGTATGTACCGCACCGTCGGAAAGCAGCAGCTAACTGATAAAGCACCGCGTGGCTCTGAGGCGGGCTGGGGAGGTTATGGATGTTATTTCTGAGCCGGGCCGGGCCGCGGCTCGCGCTCACAACACATACAATATGTATGATGCTGTTCATCGGGCGAAGCAATTGATAACGGAAAGTGTCTGAGCTTGATCGAGAGGCGCGTCTCATGGCGATGATGACCATG
This sequence comes from Amphibalanus amphitrite, assembly GCF_019059575.1. Classification (NCBI taxonomy): domain Eukaryota; kingdom Metazoa; phylum Arthropoda; class Thecostraca; order Balanomorpha; family Balanidae; genus Amphibalanus; species Amphibalanus amphitrite. Next base: position 885,571 of record NW_024881606.1, on the reverse strand, counting down.
GTTCCGTCGCGTTAACCGAGGAGCTTGGCTGGTCTGTCCTCAAGATCCATGAGCTGGTGACGTTATTAGCATAATGCATATATTCGCGCTGATAAACGGCGAGAGTGGCTATTCATGTCCCATTAGTTAAACTAATGCCCAGTTTGTCTGTCTTGGAGGAGGAATGCTTATCCGGACGTGTCCTTCGATCAAGCTGTTACAAGTATGTATATCAATGCGAAGCTATCCATGCATTCATGCGTTCACTTTCGACGACGGTCAATCAAGATCACGCTCGCCTATAAGTTATAATCGTGAATCAAGGTCTGGGTAGATCCATTCCGTACTGTACCGACTCGGGAAGAGAAAGCGCCATGCCTTCCGTGACCCACGGCGAGGTGACTGGTCTGTGCAGGAAGATACCCTTCCGTCTCGTACTGCCGTGAGATCCAATTAACCCCGACCTCTGCTGGACCCGGAATAAACCAGTACTGCATCGTGACCGGCCGGCCAGTCACGTGTCCGACGCTCTCCCCCACTATCCGCCAAGGTGGTAGGCCACGTGACTAGACTCACACCGTCGCTGAACTGCGGTGTTTCAGCGGTAGGACACAGAGCGCCAGTGTTTATGATTCGGTCGGTCATCCTCCTGGCTCGGCGGCGTGTGATGCTGCGGTAGGGAGGGGTCTGACACCAGATACACCCTGGATGGACTCTAACGGGACCGGTCCGCCCCCGGGGACCGAGCTGCGCTGCTCGTGGACGCGAGATTTTCCACTGAAAAACGGGCCGACATTGGCGCACTGCCGCTCGCAGCGGATAAAAAAACGTGGATGCCGGGATCAGGAAGTTCATTTACGGGTAACCTACATCTGTAAATTGTGTGCCCACTGACCTGGACAGCTATAATATTTATGCATACTGAACTGAATGTTTCAAATTTGTGACCATATTGGTCTTGGGCTTTCATTTTTTTTTGTGACATTTCACCTGAAAATTAGATTCAACATTCCAGAGGTACGAAAAGGTGGAATAAATGACATGATTAAGCTGCTTTCCCGAAATAGAGAAATATCAGTCAAATAAATTAGAACATTAAGCCTTATCTAATTTTAATGCCAGCGATATCACCGGCCAACGTTTCCTTATTTAGATGCGGGGAGGTGCGAGCTGCTACCGGTACCGGTTATAATTGTTGGTCAGCGGTGGGTCGGCCCGGGTCGATCCGTCACCGATGCTCGATGAGCCGACCGTTTAACCCGCCCTCTCCGTGGGCTGATTATCGGTCCTCACGACGTGGTCCAATTTTAGACCGGCAGCGGACAGATCCCAGCAGCGTCCGTACCGCGGCACAGCGGGACACTCCCGCCGGCCAGCGGAATGGACTGGGAAAACGGAGAACGGCGTCAGACCGAACGTGAGACGTGCGGAGCGGAATGGGGTGGTTGATTTGAGCGCAGCGGGGTGTCGGAACGTCTCCCGACCGTTTTAGAGGCTCGTGTGAGATAGGGTCGAACCGGTACTGATGATGATGTCTCACTGAAGTCATTTATCACCCCGGCTAAAACACGGTCTTATATCCCCACGCACAGCCTTTGGTGGCTATTGTGCAGATTATGCTGTCGGAGCTATCTAAAGATGACTAATTGCTGCAACGCACGCACGCACTCTGCTTTGTGTGCAACGCTCACTTATATAGCTATTTGTAATTAGATAAGTTTTCTCTTCACTGGAATACCTGAAAGAGTAAATGCAGTAACACGATATATCACTACCCGGAAAAGACACCATGAGCGGTAGTTCAGCTTGCGCCATGGAATCGTTCAGCGCCGAATTAGTCGGTATGTGACAGGCTCGGATGTTCTGATCAGCCGCACCCAGGTCGGTCTGGTAAACAGACTGGATAGTCCCTGCTGCACCGCTTCGGATGCTGTTCGGACCCGGAGCTGGTGTTGGTATGCAGTGCACCCATTGCTGGATGTTCGACCAAAGATAACATGCCGTCAAAGGGGCTTGTTTCCATACTCTGAAGGCGCAAACGGTGCGGTGCGTGGGGAAACGTAGCCCAGCCACCTTTGAGAATCGAACCTGTCGCCAAGCGAAGATTTGCGGATGGCTTGATCCACGTCCGTGATTTGGGCACCCGCTTTCTGTCCCAAATAAACGTTATCAAGTAATGTCACTGGCCGTCGGAGAATGGATCGGGATTTAGATAGTGACATTGCTTACCATAACAGTCACCGATGGGTGTCGAATTTAATTCGTTTTAATGGCACGTTCTGTCAATATGGCTTACCCATCAATGGAAACTTTTAAAGTGAGGCCTCATCATTTGAACCCGCGGATGTGCTTTAGAAAGTCTTGCGTGTGTGAAATGTCATAATTTCAATCACAAGAACAAAGTTCCCAAGGGCCCAAGGTCATTTGATAACATAAGAACGTCAACCGCAATCTCAGGCACCGCGGGGCGCCAATTTACGTTCGTCTACGACCCTTTATGCGTGAGGATTGCGTTAGGAAGGTATGCGTGCGCCGCAGTCGTCTCGCGCAGCCGTGCAGTCCCTGGCTGCAAGTCAGCCGCTCGCACAATACACGCGCAGAAATGATAAGGGAATTACAATTACCGACGCTGATCGTAAATATGAGGCCACTATCATCAGTAGTAGGAGCGAGGGGCCCGCCCCGTGCCGTACGCACAGGGCCGCTCTCACCGCCCCAGGCGCTATGCGTGCTAACGACAACGGGCCGCCAAACGGCTCAACTTTATCACCCCTGCCAGGGCATCGGTCTGTCCGGCCACTCGTGTTTCAAAGCGAGTTATGAAACCGTTTGTAGTTGGCTTTCATTTGCAGCTGGCCGCTGGGATTGCGGGCCGGACGACGTCCTGAGATCGAGTTGGTGATAATTTAGCGCAGATCGCCGGCGGGGCAGTGTGTATGCGTAGCGCTAATTTCACGCATCATTCACGTACGCCGCCGGACGGCTGTGAAATCTGCTTTGTCAGCCACGGATCCAGAACAGCCGGCTCCCAATCTGTCTCAGTGGCTCACTGTTCTACTCGAGGGTCTGTCTCCGTGTCTCAACCAGTCCATTGGCCGCTCTTGACCTCAATAGCGGCACTATGTTGGCGGCTTGATACGAGATTGGCATGAATCGCAGCCACTTTTGGTGAAGGTGGAAATATGTCACTGCTGCTGAATGTACTCGTGGTCGTCTATGCCACAATGCTTGACATCACAAACCGATCAAAACTCAGCTGACAGAACGAGAATCAAATGTAACCTAGAGAAAGCTGACCCACGACGCATCATGACCTGACTCGGGATAACTCAACCCAACCTGACCTGACCTGACCCGTTCTCTCTCCTCCAGCGATGCGCAAACCACCTGGAGCGTCCGGCCAGCTCGGAGCAGCACTTCAAGGCGGTGTGCCGTGCGCTGGTGGCCGAGACGCTGGAGCTGACCACCTTCCTCAGGGTGGTGCGCCAGGGCACCAGCGAGCTGCGGCGCATCACCGACGAGCGCGATCACAACTCGGGCGCCGCCGAGATGGACGAGCTCAACCGGCATCAGTGGGTGAGTGCAAACGAAAACAGGGATGAGTAGCCACCGACTAGGGGATATACGGACTGGTGTGTATGAGCGGTGGGTATGGAGCGAGTGGGTATGAGCAGACGAGGAGTATTACGGACGGGCGGAGACGGGGTGTATGGCCTGTATGCGGACGGGCGGGTGAGTGTACGGACGGGCAGTTAGGGGAGGGAGAGCATGCGGACGGGGAGTTTTTACTTATTGTCATCACTTGATATTGATATCCATGATTTATGAATCATGTTTGGCAAAGCCCCGGCAAACCTGCACCACGAATCAATCTTTACATGCCTATAAGCTATTGACACATAACCTTCGTATTTACAAAAAGCCAGCCAACTTTCCTCTTCAAGAGCTTCAAAAATGCCGCAACAATACCCAATCTCTGCATTTCTTTGGTTCCTACATGTAGCGCAATAGCGGTTTTGCCGCTACTGGTAGCTGACCGGCGTTGTTTTAGGCGCGTTACACCAACTTATCAGTTACCGAATCGGCAGTTACCGGCTGGTAACCAGTGGTAACGGTGTCAAGTGTGACCGAGAGCGTTTGAACACAGCTATATAGGTGTTGTGTTTGCAGTACCTACCTCAGAGCGGAGCAATTGCAGTGGTATAGTCACTAGTCAGTAGTCAGTACTTTCACCGATGGGGACGGTCTAATTTGAGAGGACAGCGAGAGCTCTGGTTACATTGGAGATTGTTATCGCGGATTAGGATCAGATTGCTTGTTTACAAGGAAGTGGTTTGATATGTTTTGCATTCGAGTTGAGTAGATTAAAGTTTGAGACGAGGAAGTATATACGGTAGATGATTGCATATTTTTACCGTTCAATAAATCAACGCGGAATGTTATGAATGTCATTGTTTTCTGCAACCTGCATATTGTTAGATAAACCCGTAAATCCCACAATTACGGCTATTTTTATGTGTCTTTGTACGAAAAGTGATATTTTGATATGTGGAACTTAGGATAACTTGCATGCTATAACTGCCTTATTATCGCTCATGGCGGTAGGCGGTAGGTATTTGACTGGACACGCGATTTGTCAGACTGCGAACAAGGACTCCCGTCCGTCGCGTGGCATTATATCAGACTATCGTCACTTCTGAAATGGCTGATAAAAACTGTCCGCTAATAAGTATTGTCAGCACCGTCACACGCTTATTTGTGCTGTGATGCTACTCGTTAACAGCAAAAACCACTGGCTGACTGTGTCGTCGACACCCTCTGAAGGCTTCCACGGCCCTGTAGATTAAACTGTGACTCGAAACGATGAAGAGAAGCTATCTCAAAAGCATGCCTTGCCAAAATATTGCTTTCTTGTACTTATGATGGTCATAGTAATCATTTCTTAACGTAATTATCCTACATATAAATCGCCTCAATCGGCAAACTTTAGAGCCCCTTTAAACTGGAAATATCTCTCTGTCTGCTCCAAACTGTCTCACCGGAAACTCTCGGCTGCCGTGGCACCGTGCTCATTTCGTAGTCATGCGGAGCCGTCCCACGGAGGTCGCGGCTCATATGGAGCTGTCTGGATGGGACTGGGTCGGCGCGGCGGCCGGGCCCCGTCTCTGGGTGACAGGCCGTGTCCGAACAGTCCGCCCCAAAATGAGACTGTCATATCGTGCCACTAAAACCGTGTTTCTGCTCTTAGCCTACCAAAGAATGGATCATTAAGGTAGGCGAACTATGACCTTTTCGCTTTGTTTGTTGTTTTGTTGGGCTCATTTTGATCTAAAATAGCTCATCCTCCCTTGCCGAAATTGTGGAAGTGCTCTTTTTCCCCAGACTCCAAGCAAACTTTGTCTGAATTTCATATACATTTTCATTTTTACCGTGGAATGTTTGCACTGGCAGCGGCGCGCGTTTGCAATATGCATGATTTGCACGTGCTGTCCACTCGCACGTCGCCACTGTCTGCCCGCGGCGTTCACTGACCCGATGACGTCACATGCGCTTCTCCTGGGCGTCAGTTGGCCATACCGCGGTCCCTTCCTTGTCCGGTGCGTGACCGGTGCACTGGCAAATTTCCGCTGGGCTCAGTGGCGGCGATCATAGCGAATTTAGGCAAAAACGCCGCACGCCGCCTCTGTTAGAGAGGCGGGTCAGGTCGAGGTGAATCGTTAGGCCCTCTAGGGCGACCGCAGGGTCTGTCTCGGACCGGGACCGCGGGCTGAGTCGGGGTGGCGGTCGTGCGGTGCGGCGGCCAGCTCGGACGGGTGACCGCCCACTCCGCGCCGCCGCGCCGGCCAGCGCGGCGTGAGTTGCGCGGCGCGACTCGTGCGCCGCCAGAAAAGGATCATCACGACGGACTGAGCCGAGCGACGTGCGTGAACCGCTCGGCTCTCAGGCTTTCGTTCGGTGCGCCGCTCGACAGGCGCTCGATCACTGGCGTGCAATCTGACTTAGCTGAATTCACTCTACTCATTGGAGTGGCAAATGAGAGCTGGATCAATGACAAGGAGTCTATGGGTAACGATGATGGCTAATAAGTAATAGCTGAGCGCCTGGCGCTAGTTAGCAGCTGAGTGCCAGCCTCCCTGGCTGTCGACAGCGCCCACCGACGCGAACCAATCACCGACGTGACCCAATCACTTGGTCATCGATTGCCGATGCAAGGCAATGACGATCGGATCGTTACAGTGCACCAATCGGCGTGCGGCGGTCGGATACTGGAGGAAAGGTCGTCGTTTCGGTCTGGGAGCCGTTATCGACAGCTCGACATGGACGTGGCGTGGCGTGACATCAGCTGGGTGACGGCACTTGATGCGCGGCCCATCAACCCGCACAGTGGATCGTTCAGCTAAACTCGGTGTCAATAATGGGGACAGTCTTTTCATCGACATTCCGAGCTGGTGCAACTCAGCTCGATGGATAAAGTCGATTAGGTGTCCCGTATCGGTTTTCGTAACCACCACCTCAGCTTATTGGCTTCCTCTGATCCCAAGAGAATGGGTCGCAACTCGCAGCTCCTCTGGTCTCGAGCTGTGACCCATTTGTACCGCCACGCGTCTGCGAGAAGGTCGTTATTAAGCGGCGGGTCGAAGGTTGCATGCAAAGCGACCTGCAAGTGCGGAGCGAATGCAGATTGCCGAGCTGAAAGAGTGTCGTGTCGTATGAGACGATGGTCTTATCCGACACGTTCGTCGTTGTGTGCGGAGTGTCGGTACTGACCGGTCAAACCGGGCTGACGTATACCGGTGTCGCACTAGGTGTGTCAGGTGGGAATGTGTTGGCCCACAAGGTCCACTTATTCTGCTCTCTTTCCGTTAATTGAGTCGGAGCTGAGATGATGATCGAAACTGTTGAGGAAGAGTGCGAGGAGTTTAGCAAAAGAGACAATGTCAAACAGGATTAGAAAGTTTTTGCATGCTTCTCGCCAGACTTTCGGTTTAATTAGTGCAATTAACAAACTGATATGAACTTATCAGTATGTCAGATCACTTTGAAGTGTGGATGCCTGTGTGTTCTGAGTTCTGGGATCTGCCTACATCTTGATACGAAGTTAACCCGCAATTTACCTTTTCCTAAGACGTGTTCCTGCCGCGGCTGATGCCGACCGTGATGTTTGTCATACTGCCTTTGCTAACTGTTCGCCTCTCTTCTCTTATACAGGGCCGACTTTGGGTGCAGATAATCGGAGAGCTGAGGCGCGGCGTCAAGCTGAAGAAGGTCGAGTGTACCTACACTCCGACCGAGTTCGAGCTGACGCCCTACGAGATGCTGATGGACGACATCCGCTCGCGGCGCTTCAAGCTGCGTAAGGTGATGGTGGACGGCGACATCCCTCCGCGGGTCAAGAAGGACGCGCACGCACTCATCCTCGAGTTCATCCGCGGCCGGCCGCCGCTCAAAAAGGTACGCAAAGGAAACGGGAAAGCGGTACGGTCCTGACAAACTTTATTTTACATTTAGTTTCTAAATTCTTCTCATGCTACTTCACTTATCGCTCAAACGCTTGGATCGCAAACGACTTTGCAATTAAAGGGACCCTCCCACCTTAACATTAGTTTTGAGTTGAGATAGCCAAATTGGTGGCCATGGCCTGAAAATACCGGTTTGGGCATTCACAACATCGAAAAATGCTTTAATTCGGAGATATGGAATTTCAAACTTGCAGTTTTTGGATTCTAAGGGGCTAATGCATTGGTATGCCCCCTTAGAATTTGTGACGTCAGCGGAGATCTAACGATTTTTAAATCTTTTACTAAAACGTTTGGCAGCACGCGGTGGTATATGCTGCTTTGCGCGCAACAAATGCCGCACTTTCAAATAAAGTCGCTAGGAACAGCTGAGATCCCAAAAAGTAAACAAAAGTAAAAGTCTAATATCTTGAAACCGGTGAATATTTTTCGATGAAATTTGGTAGATATTCATTTTTGCTCTTTCTGAACCGAGCGACATCACTTTCATGCCAATTCATTAACTTTTTTGAAGGTGGGAGGGTCCCTTTAACATCAACATACAAGACCTTTGCCAGCTCTTACAACGCATCCGACATGCAGATTTTCTCCTAGCCCCCATGATTACGGGTCATGATAGACTGTGTGCCAGCCAGCTGCGCTCGGTAACGAACGCCAGTACCGGTGAAATGATATCGAATACCCGGCAGGCCGGTGTACGGCGAAATATCAGCTGAACGAGGTCAGGAGCGGTCCCGTCGGTCGTGGTCGTGCGGATGAAATACATACAGGCGCAATGCGCTTAGTAACGGCACATAGAATGCGACAGTGTCGTGAGGCTATTTGCCTAGTGAATATATTTTAGCTGAAAATTGGCCAAAATGTCATAAAATATTAAAAATTGTGTTTCCGGTAACTCTGCAAGCTATATTTCTAAATAAAATAAAAATCATAATTATTCATCATTAAGCTATATTCTAAGACAATCTGAAAGAAAACAACTTTCTTTTCACTTAGGACTGACGTGAGCGTTGTCAGGCGATATCTCTAACTTGATTCGGTTAACCCGGCAGGCGGTGGGCCTACCAGCCACCTTCCGCGCGGTGGGGGGGGGGGGGGGGGGCATTTTTTGCCCCCCCCCGTATCTCCGAAACTACTGGACGGATCCGCAAAATTCAAACGGCGTTCGATAGCCCTGTCAAATTTGTCGAGGGAAACCAAATTTCATTGACCTCGGGGTCACCGATGACGTCACAGGTCAGGTCAAAGATAAAATGTTTCACCGTTCACGGGGCTTCTAGGGAAAGCGCTATAACACCGAATAAAACGCATTTTGTCGAAAATCAGCGATAAGGCGTCAGTTGTCTAGTACATATGTTGCTATTAGAGGTCACTGGTCATACCAGGTCAGGTCACAGGTCAGGTCACCAAAGGTCACCAAGGGTCACCACATGAGCCCAACTTTACTAAGGTTATGTGATGCATGTTTTATGGCCAGTTTTTCATTTCCAACTCAATGGTGTTGGTTATAAGACCATCAGGTACGGTTTAGGTCACTTTCTGGTGGAGGTCAGGTCAAGGTCAGGTAAAAAAGGTCAAATTTCAAAGTTCATATTTTTGCATAAAATGGGTATTGATTCGATGCAGCTCGTCACGGGGAGTCTAATGGTGGTCTTTGTTTTGCGCTACGAGGTCTAGAATTGCTAAAAATTGAGTTTGAAAATTTGACGTCATCAATTTTGAACAGTTTTTTCGCTATAACTTGGCTAAAAAAGAGGTATCGATCTCAAATTTGGTATGTAGGTAGAAGGCGGTAGGGACTATCACATATATTCCGGTTTTTCGAAATTCAAAAAACTTTTTGGATGTTTTGGCTATTATATTCAAAAAATCTATTTTTTGATTTTTGGGGGTCAAAATCCAACAAATTCGAAAAAGCGAAATAGCAGTTTTGTAGCCCTTTTGATTCCACACCTTTTATGTCTGAAACATTTTTCTGTATCTCTAAAGCTGTAGGCCTGACAGCTCTTCCCGCGAAACCTTTTTTTGGGTCGAAAATGGCAAAAATGACGTCACTCTGACGTCATTAGCGGCCAACCTATCATAGCCTTTGGAAAAATTTTTGGTCACCATGTGCGCTAGCTGCTTCCGGGAGGGTACTGAAAGTTTGGTGACGATCGGCGCAGTGGTTCTCGAGATATATCGAAAAAACTAAAGGGGGGGGGGCAAAAAATGCCCCCCCCCCACCGCCTGGAAGGTTAAGACGGAAGCGGTACATGACTTCCTGTGCCGAACTTCCGGAGAAATTGACTTGATTGAATGCCATTGAAACGACATGGGAAAGCAGCTGTGAAGCGGCGGACTTCCGGTGTCATGTGGTGTGGTATCTAACCATAAGGTTTTACAAATGTCCCAGGAAAAAATCGTATGCATGACGTTTTAGTATCGTTGCTGCTTCTAACAACTGCAGAAACTTGCAATAACTGAGAGCCTTTGCTGGGTGAAAAAATACGGCACAACGAAACTCGAACTAAAGCGGTCGTTACTGAATGGGGCTCACCCGCAAACATGTCTTCTGGTGAATCAAGTGACAAAAACTATCGCTTAAATTGGTGGACTCCACCTAAGGAAACTCACGTAACTGGTGGGTTGCGTCAATCCTGACGAGCGGAGCTCAGTAACTTGAGCGTTCTGTACCCATCTGATTTATTCCAAATTGTCGCGGAGGATCTCTCATCCTAAATATCGCGACGCGACCGCTTCCCGACGTCACGACGAAAACCGGTGAACGGTCGGGACAAACCAACCGCAACTCAGGAGGGGGAGGGGTCAGACTCAGAACGCACCCCGGTTGGTGGCGCGCGTGGGTGCCGGTACGGCGGACGGTCTGACCTGACCGGTTCCTCCTTCCACCCAGTCAGGTCGCTCCGCTCGACGCGACATCTCCAGATCTGGGTCGGGCCGGTACGCCGCGCCGCCCGGTTGTGGCGAGCCGTTTGCGGACTCTGATCTGATAGCGCGGATAATGCCTGGTTTTGGCGCCGCGCTGCGGGGGGTGGCAGCGCGCCTATCGGGGGTTTCTGGTTGTAAATCATCAATTTGCGCGTTACCCAGTAGTCGGCGGGCCGATAAGGTGGAACACGTTTATGCGTTTACGGCGCCGGGTAAGTGGAGGCAGTTGGGTTTATTGGGGTCCGGTTAGCGACTGGTGGCCGTCACTCTGTCCAGAGCTGCTGTTGGCAGGCTGTTACGTCGTTTTTGTTAAGAGCGAGAGCGTCTGAACAAACAGGGTACAAGAGTCAGGAGCTGCCCATAAATGTGAACCATATAAGATCTGTGAGGTTAAGATACGAGCTGTTTGGTAAGACGCCGCGTTGACCAAGCTTTCAGAAATAAACCCAAATTAGTTCTGCGACTATGATATGACCCTGACCATGTAATATTCGGTAGGCGACCGCTGTCTCAGGCCGTGGGCCGATTCTCAGTCCCGCTATATTGTAACATAAGCCCCATCGCGTGATACACACCCATACTGGTGCGGGGACCCGCTATTGAGGTGCATGTCGGGGTGTCGTATCACTCCTTTCGCCACCCTTCATCGGGGAGGCCGGTGGACCTCCGACACGCGCTTTCCCGTGCGATTCATTCCACCCCTCGAGCTGCTCTCTCCTTCGTCTTCGATTACGGACCTCACCGATGTGCACGTGCCCCCGTCATGACACGTTTGTCACGATCTGGCACACGCCGTTCTTCCCGCCTTTTTGCGGCGCGAGTGGCGCGTGGCGCCAGCTCAATATCTAGTGACGCGCGACGGGCTCAGTCGGAAGCGGCTAGTGGCGTTTCTATGGAGGTGTAAGTGGCTCCTGGAAGTTCCAGCGAACCTGGCGGCGGTGCGTATTCCAGTAGGGTCGCTGTGGACGGTGTGGTCTGACCTTTGGCGGCTGGTGTGGTGACAACTGGGTCAGGGCGGCGGCTCCGGCGGCACAGGTCGCATTATAGGCAGCGGCAGTCCGCCACTGGTGACCTGAGGTCGCCCGGGGTTTCTCCTGACTAGCAAGAATCTGTTGAAACCCTGATGGCCGTCTCAAAACATATTGAATTGATAATAAAAATGATTGTTCGCTCGAGACTAGTGGATCTAAGTTAAGTTGAAAAATCAACTTATCTTCCTTATCTTCACGCTGAGAATGCTCTCCGCTATCCTGACATGCCCTGTGTCACATACTGATCTTTTTGCTCCCTTTGTGACCTCAGGTCAGCGAGAGGAAGATCAGCAGTGCACCCATGTCCCCGCGCAAGATCTCAACGCACGAGCGGCTGATGGAGTCGATCAGGAAGCAGGAGCACTCGTTGAAGAAGACGCCGTCAGCACCGCCCAGAAAAGGTCAGTTCTCGATGGGATTACATGGGATTGTCGTCCCTTCTTTGATCACCGTCAATGGTCTCAGGGATGCCACTCTCTGATTTGTTGTCTGTCTTTCGTGTGCTGCACGAGGCATGTTATGCCCGCGGGAATTCGAAAGGGGACGATGAAAAGCGGTCGAGGTAGACGTGATATGAAACTAGCGGGGGTGATAGTATTTAGGACTTCATTCCACGAAGAATCGCTCGAAAAGTTTATACAAATATAGATAAGTTCCGGTGGCTTATAGGCCGGCAGCGCTGACTCGCTTTCTTGGGCCATAATAGGAGCGTTCCTTCGCTTTGGGCGGGACAGATCGCCTTTACGCTGTACAAACAGTTGTAGTGCTGTACGATAGTAACATCATCCACCTTAGTCATCCTTCTTCTTGGTTATTGAAATAATTTGTTTGGAAATTTAAATTTACTGACTGGTGTGAAACCAGACAACGCCAAGGTTCAGTTGCTGGGGTATTCTGACTTGACCCTTTTATATATGACGGAACGTTTTGTTGATGAGTTACTGTATTTTTAGCTGGATAATTTATTTCTCTATATACTGGGGGCACCTACCTCACAGAGCGTAATTATCATAATGCGAAAAAGATCTGTAATTATTCTGATGTGGGGCAATTATCGTCTTACAAGTGGCACGGGCCGTCGTGAGCGATCGGGCAGTAATTGAGATAAGAGGCCATTTTCATCTCGCGGCCTGCGCCCGTCCTAAGAGCCTCGCGTAACCCCATGTCTGGTTACATCACCAAGGTCATCCCCTCTTCTTCCTGTATCCTTTCTCCCAACTTCACATCCTACTCCTTTCCAGACGTCACTCCCACTTCTTTCCCTGCTTCCCGGTCATTACTCTCCTCTCGGCTGCCCTGTGTTTAGCGTCTGTACGTAAATCTGCCATCACCGCAGTGCCGAATTCTGTCTGCTCGTGGGCCTTTCCAACCGGACACCCTCATTAAGTAGTTTATCTGAGAGAAGGCAAGTTACCACCCATTATACCCCGTTCTGTTCGTAATAATTACGACAGAATTCGTAACAAATTTGCGACACTCGTTCCACTTCAGTGCGGTTTACATCTGACCATCACCGTGAACGGCTCTTCCATGAATAAGAACAATCACGAGACCTCTCTTTTGAATGCGTCAATGTCAGCGCTTCGTGCCAACGAATCCTCAGTCTAAAGAGCTCACTAATTTTCTCTGTGAGCCGGTGTTGAATTATATGATTTTGCTTTAGTGTTTATTTTGGCTAATAAGTAGAGCATTGTTAGGTGTTATTCACTCACTAGCAGGGTTGCTACTCAGTGCTCACCGGTAATTACATACAATTACCTATCTGCAATCGTGTGCTCTGCATTCATAAGAAAACAATGGCAGTTTGCACTCAATCTCAAACAGGACATTACCATCCGAGGATCCGCGGTGTAAAATCCGGCCGAAATGGCCTTCAGAGTAAGAGGGTGCCAGCAATTACATCCTCCTGATGTCAGGTCATGTGACCTTTTAGGAGGCCCGCCAGGGCGCCTCACTGATTTGAAGACTCGACGCACACCCACCACCGTGAGAAAGCCAGTTGAAGTCAGTCGAAGCTGGTTGTTCCACGGTGCGTCAGGCTGGCCCGCTTTTTGTGACGGCCAGGTCGGCGTCGGTTACGGCACGGTGACCCGGATAGAACTGAAACAATACGGCCGGGTCACCAGTGGGCACGGCCTGGGACTTCACCCGACGGACTGCTGCCGACGCCCCGGGGCCGACCCGAGCTGACCCCGAGCTCACCCCGAGCTCACCCCGAGGTGACACGAGGGTGACCCTCAGGAGGCCCAGAAACGACTCAGCACTCACCCCGCCCCGACCCGGTCGAAATGAGAAACGTCAGTCGGCCGGCCGGAGCCGTTTGATTGGCCAGGTCACGGCATGAGCGCCGAAGATGAGCCGAGGCGGGGGTCAATTCGAACTCTCACGCCCATCTGTGCGCGCCGGATCGCCGACCAGTGGCCTAGGACGAGCCGTGCCGTGAGGGAAAGCGCGGTTTACGGGCGCCGGAGTCGCGATGTGCGCCCGCACCGTGCCGGTTGACGCTGTTTAGAGGCAATACGATAGACAATTGAAGATGCCGCGTGCCTCGACTCGACAATGATAGTTTGAGAAAACAGATGGGGATCGGGAATGTAATGCGATTGTCGGGCCTGGTTTTTGTTTGGTTGATAGGCTGGGTGATGATCGTTAACTGAGATGACGAGCACGCATTGACCTGACTCCGGACCCGGGTGCTGCAGGGGAAGAATTTCCTCACGGGAAGCCCTGCACTGCTGCTTGTATCTGAACGGGATTCATAGTCATAAAGTTATTAAAATGAATGCCTGTAGGTATGGAGATTGACGCAAAGCAATACAGTTCAGGACACAGTCTCGGTGCACAACCGAACTATCTGACATTATCATCGACCTCTGCAAAAAGTATCACAATGATCTGCTACCTATCTCGAACATCCGCCTCAATCCTACTACTTAATCGCGCGATGACGTTTTATCGTGACCAGCCTTGTCAGCCCTCCTACGCCTGTTCTGCGCCCACCAGGGCCCAGCTGTATAGACTGTCGAACTCTGAGGTCGTCAGAATGGCCGCAACTGCCAGCGTCGCGTCGCGATCGCCACGCGATCAGAAACAGACGCTCATGAGACGCATTCGTCGCCGCCGGGGCACGGGGGATAAAAACGAAACGAGTAGCGGTCCGCGGCGCGCGTCACGTGCTCGGGGCGTCCGGACATGGAGCTGGCCAGGGGTGGGTCATGTGACCGCCACTGGCACCGATCACGTGCCGAGCAGGTGGAAGTGGGAGTTGCTCCAGATCGCCATGCCCACGCACTAGGACAAATACTCACAAAAATGCTGTCTGATATGGCCCATCCCATATACGGTCTAACGTCAAAAGAAGTGTTATTTTTCTCGCTAGGAAGCTTGACGATTCCACCGTGCTCGAACGTATGCCGAGGTTAAATTTGTAGGAGTCATGATATCACTCGCGTTGGATAACGCTCGCGTCTATCAAAAGTCAACATCACTTGCAAATGGTACTGTTTATCCAGTTTTATCGACGGCTGAGTGCCGGACGACTGGCGCCTAAAAGGGGCCCAACAGGGACATTTTATTGGACGCAGGTGATGATCTGGATTAGTGCAGCGAGCTGTTCAGACCTCAGCTGTCACTGTCTATTTGTTCGCACACTTTTGGTATATTTACCGTCACGTACAGACATATTTGTCGAGTTTTGTATTTGGCTTGCAATATGTAGAAGTCATATAAAGCCCCAGTATCAATCAGTGCGATGTGACACCATAGTTTGGAGAGGATCACGTGGCTGAGGTGCCCCGGCTGATGGGACCACCCACCCCAGAGCGTCTGCCTTACCTTCCTTATGGACCCTGCTAGTAGTAAATTTACCTTGCCCGCTGCCATGGTCGTCCAGCATTTTCCTGGCCGCCACGGGCTCTGGCGCGCGAAGAAAGTGTAGTTAAATGCTGAATTGCAGGGCCGTCTCCGTCATATTACCATCTCTTGCCAGTCATAGCCATTAGGCGTCGTAAAACTCTGATTGCTGGCGGTTAGTGATGAGTATTTGGTGGGTCCGTGTGTGTGAAATTACACAGTGCGCCGGCCGCGTATACAGCTGGGGCTTGTTGTTGGATGGTGGGTTGTTGGCCTCAGCGCCACAGCCATATGGTCGTTATGGGGACCTTGACCCGCCGCGCGAGCCAAATAACGCTGGAGAGAAATCAAATATCGGGCTGATTGACCTAGATGATGGGCAGAATCAATCGGATGGCATGGTGGGACAGCAGGACGATAAAGGCTGTTGACAAACTATTATATCATGTTATGAGCAGTGAGTGGGTACGTGCAATTCCTTCTGGAACAATAAACCAGCATGCCGTTTTACTCCGCCTCCCCGCTCGCCACTCTCCACACTATATGGCCCCTCTCGTGAGTGACAGTCCCCAGCTCGGGGAACGTGAGATCGCAACGCACCCGCCTCTCGTTCCGCCTGTTCGGCACGCTGTTTCCGGCACCAGCGACCGCGCTCGCATAATGAGCAAAACCGTGACGTACGCCCGCGAAATCGATCCCCGTGAGAATGTCACGAACGGTCACGAAAGCCTCACCGTCACGACGCCGTGACCCGATCGGTTCGTGATTTGATGATCACGGGGTCTAGAGTGGTGGTCGATGCATCTGAAAATAATTATGGGCTGATCATCGAGGCCTTGACGGAGTGCGTAAAATTGTAGGTGATACATACCTCAAGCAATTCAAGCATATTCCACAGCACGGATAACCCGTATGCCGTATGGTTACAAACGTGCTTGTCAACGTTTAGTCATTCCAACTGTAGCCAGCTCGGATCTATTTAGAAACTTCCGGCCCATTATTATATCGTCCATCAACTTCGAAGTTTCGTACATATTGATGGTTATTGATGACGTTGCCTCGAGAAAGCAGATTACCTCCCCTGTCAGGTGAAATCAAAATGAGCTAGTAAAACGGACTCTCGGCTTATCCTCCATGGCTGGGTACTAATCATTGGTCCAGTCTTTACTTACCGTCGCACTTATAGTATGCTGGTTACCTACCCATCTGTCATCAATCGGTAAACTGAAGTCTCCGCTTCATTTGAGGTTTGGCAGGATTGACGTCTTCGTAAGCTCAGTAATTGCTGTAAATTATTAAGTTGGTGTGCTTTTTTATACCAATACGCATATTGCCGCGGATGTTATGGTAAGAGGCAAGAGCGCACCTACATACACATCGGTCTTGTGCGGCGTCCGACCTCGAAGTGACATCCGCACTGCTGCGGCGGACAGGGCCACCTTGTGGTCGGAATGTGGCAGAGACGGACCACAGAACGACGCGGCCCGGGTTCCGTTTCACCGGGGCAACCGTAAACAAGATCGGAGAAGGGATGGTGATTATTGGTCTGCAATACGAATATAAGTTCAAGGTTTTATTTCAATAAGCATATCTGATGTCCGGATCAACCGTCTAGACATTTGACTTCGACTAGACATCTGATTTCACTTGACGTCGTGGTTTGATCACCATGCGACGTGATCTGGACTAGAATGTCATTACTCACTATCACACTCACCCCCCCCCCCCCCACTCCACTACTCAGCTGACCCAGCGCCGGTGACCCGGATATCGAGGTCACGTTCCAGCCAAGGTCACGCCCTCGACGGTGGCGATGTTGTGCTGCGGTGGGCACCGTATGCTGATGAGAGGCCAGTGACTCGGCTGGCACGCTTTTACCGGCTCTCGCGGCAGTGCGTGGCATCCTGTCTCTTAAATCAGATGTAAGCAAAGACACTAGACGGTTAAAGGAACCAACATGCTAAAGATTGAAAGTGGCTAACATCGAGAGTTCATAATTGGACCTTGAACGCTCATTGTTATGCCTACACTATTCTGTCTGGCGTCTCATGACTTCCTGGATCGTTAACAAGTCCCGAAATATTTCACAGTTGGAGGCTACATATAAACATGAAAGTCGTGAGCTCTATGCGATCCCGAATTGCGCTGACCTCGCGTTGTACCCTGTGTTCACCTCTGTACCTACGTTCTTCGCCCGTGGTGTGAGCCATATCCATTATCCATCCTTCAGTCGTGTATCGATTCGCTCCCTCGTGGCCGATAAAATTGAGGAAGCGGATGTGATGCGCAAGGACTTGGTTTGGTCATTGGTCAGACGCTCGGGATGGCAGCGATATATTGATTTTGGTTAATCACCCAATAGTTTTCACTGTTCATAGTGTTTTAAATTGCAGTTTATAAAAAGAGCTGTCAAGTTACAACGCCGGTAAGTTTAAAGAGACGAATTTTTTATCGTTAAAGAGAAAACGTAACCCTATACCTATTTGATGGAAGCTTTTCTCTCCATAGTGACCGTATTTTTCCGTGTGCCTTCCCACCTCCTATAAATAACTATCCTCTAAATACCGGCGTAGTTCACTGTACAAAATCTCCCGAGTAACTCAACGCTGCCATATTTTCGACCCTGTCCATTTTCTTTCAATAAAGATACTCGGTCCTGCTCCATGCCACTCGACCCTTCCCCTTTCTTGTTCCTTTCCTAATCTGATCTCTAAGCCGATTATCTGGCCCGTAGGGGCCTATTTTCGTCTCTGTCCGTCTCTTTACCTATCTCTCGATCAACAAACGATCCAAACGGCGTCCGAGCTTCAAAATAAACACCTTATCTGGGTCAGTGTGAGCTCGTGGATCGCGGCATGGATCTCCCGGGGATCTGGCCGGATCTCTAACGTCCCCGGGTCCAATCTCGGTAATCTTACGCACCGCACGGCTGGTCAGACCGCGGCGCTCGGAACCTTCGACGGCTGACCCTCGGGCGGTCGACGTCGGTACCGGAGCGACCCTCTGGCGCTCATTACGGGCACGATCGCCAAGCGCAATTACCGATCTGACCGGGTACCATTAGAGCACGAGCGGCGCACGCGTGCGCCGAAATGGTGTCAGCTGCGCCGACCTCGCCGCGCGGCCTGACCCCTGGCAGCGACCCTGCAAGGTTGTGGCTTTTGTGGAAAGTGCGCGCCGCCGGCGTGGGGTGAGTGCGAAGGCGGGCATTGAGACGGGGCCTGCCCTGTAGAGATGGGAGTTGGACGAAGTTCGAGCGTTTAGGGCGGTGGTTGTAAGTGGACGCCTGAGGGAGGTCGTTGGATGAGGTGATTTGATCCCAGTTCCACTAAGTGGCTTGGATTTCTCCACAGGAAAAGGCCCAAGGCTGTGTCTTACCACAAGCATTCGGAGTAGGTCTTTTGGTGTCTGGCGAGGTAGTCCGCAGCACCAGCCGCAGACAGCTGCTGCCACCTACAGTAAAACCGCTTTACTAGCAGTGTCTGGAGCTGCTGCTAGGTGGCGGGCAGGTTCTTTGTGCAGCCTGTAGGGTAAAGGGGCCGCTGGGAGCGAACTTTTCCTATGTATTGACGTAACAGTTTATCTAAACTTGGTCTATATCAGGGGTTGGCAAATGGTGGGGCATGCCCCCTTTGGGGGTAATGGCGCCCTTCGGCGGGGGGTAATGAGGGCCTCTGAGAAAGCCTCATCTTTTTTAGAATTAATGGCTCCCTTGCTGGGACAGACATCGCAACTGTTGTGCTCCAGGATTCAAAGATTAGTCGAGGGCAAACACACAAAGCATGAACTGATTATCTGGCGCATGCAAATTTTCATTAGCTGCTCACCATTCCGTACAGTCGCGCAAAAGTAACTGTCAGTAAGTAACCGGCGCTCGCCCATTGACGTTTTCACAGTCACTAACGCAAGGGAGAGGAGTTGTCCATTGCACCCTGACCCGAGCATCTCGGCTTCTGAGCTGGAGCTTTGCAGAAAAATTGAGCGTGCTGCCCGTGAAGAAAGGCAGCCGCTGCTACCCAATTTAAAGGTCCTTGGTCCTTTGGTGACCTTCCAGAGGTCAATGACAAGTCCCGAGTAAATCGGCTCTTGCTGTAACTTCTTGAAGTGAGATTTAGTGGCCTGCCATGATCTCAAGAAAGATCTCACAAAGCAACGGTTATTCGGGTTAAGGTCATGCCATTTTCAGGACAGATAAAAATGATTGGCTCGAGGGTACAGTTTTTCGTGATCCGACCCTTTTAACGTGATCTATTTCCGAAAAATACCCGCTACCCCTATGCGTATGGGGGTTAACCCGCGCCCCGATGGGGCTCCTGGGTATCCACGCCCTGCTGGAGGTGGAGGTTGAACACCCCCTACTAACTTGGCTCCTGGGCCACTAGCAAAACGCCGTAGTCGGCGTTCGAAAGAGAGTAAGAAATGATGAAGGAAAACTAGGTCACTTTTTAGGTCAAGTCAAAGGTCAGCTCACCAGAGGTCATCGAACGTAAAATTTCGCCAATTTCCAGGCCAACCTTTGACAATTTTCGACAAACTGGCCTATAGCTCAAGAAAGAATAGAGCTACAGCGCTGCGGAAAAACGCATTCGATAGCTCTCCTAACGTTCTTTCTGATGACGCCCTCAGATTTAACCTAAGCATAACGATTTAGCCTGCGGGAGACAAAACTGCTAAAATGTACGTTGTCTGCTGATAGTTTTTCTTCAATAGCGTTTCACTCAGAACTTGCCAGAGATCACATTTATCAGCATGGTGCTCCTCCCGTCGAGAAGCATCGAAGGTCTTGTTGCACATCAGGTGATCCGTGTCGTCGAGCTTAACACATCTAAGGCATTTTCATCGCTCTGGCATGCCTTTATCAAAAGTTATTAGCGAAAAACTATTAGATACCGTTCACGACCTGAAATGACCTCAGGGACATACAGCGGGGTTACGGGTGCAGTTTTCCGGTTCACTGGTCATGTTTACTTGTGATTCAGTGCTTCACAGTGTTAGGAATGACACTCGTCCAAAAGAGGCGTCTTTCAATTTCTACCATTGACTTTGCGACCTCTCCCATTGATAACGAGAGAGGGCGTGAAAGTGAGCTGACCTTTGGTCACCGACATTAAATCTCCGAGATACAAATTTTGTACATGCTATTGCCTTTATCAATTCCTGAAAGTTTGAAAGAGATCTGTCACTCTGTGTAGCTACGACAGGCGTTACAGTCTTTACTGAGGTGAGGTCACTTGACGTGATCTGGTGACCTGACTTTTAGCGACTTTGGTCTGAAATTTTCACAACATGTGCAGAGAACATGTATGACAAAATATGACAAAATGTTGCCGCTCAACGTTTTTGAGATATTTGCGAGAAACCGCAGGGGGGGGGGGGAGACCTGTGGTTTCTCGCAGATATGGTACCCAAAGAGTCGCGGAAAAGTATGGAATTTCAGTAACTTTGGTTATATCACCAATGGGGTCTGGCAGGTGGGGTAATGGCGCTGCCTGGCGCCAAAAAAGGGGGCACGACCCCGGAGGACCTGCCGACCGCTGGTCTATATGATGATAAGATGGTTCGAAGATAATTGGAGCTGGTATGGGATAAGACGGTGATCTTAAGTTAGTTGCTCGGGTTTAGTAAAACGTAACAAAACCGACACCAAACGTCATACCTAAAGCTCAAGTAAATGCTGATTTAGGTGCGCGTCCGAATAGAAGGTGAACGCATATGCGTTCGCGTTTTTATTTCCGACCACGGTGTTGCATGCATTGTTTGATAATCAGACAATAAGGCAATTAATTCTATCCCTTCGCCTGTACACCAGCTCAGCTCAGCTGAACGCCATCTACCTTTCAGTACGACCTTTCTCTCTCGGCACCTGTGGCGATGGCGTGGGGCGCTGCCGTCACTCACTGAGCCGTCCTGTGGGCCATTTTCATATGCAGGTCGGGCTGCTCCCGCCGATAACTCAGCCCGAGTTTCTCGCTAGGGGGCTGTTCATCTTCCCACGGCCATTGCGTAGAAAGGAGAGCGGATGTCGAATTACGATAGATTCTTGCTGTTGTCGGAAGTTGACGATGTTTCTGAAACCTTTGCTGGTAAAACTACCAGTGGCGGCGTAGTTGAGTTTGACCTTCAGCTGTTTTGTAAATTTTATGTGCTCAGATGACCAAAGAGCTCCTCGCTGGGAACGAGGTGAAGTTAGCTCGGAAAACTTATGCCTCCTCCAGCGGGAGTCTGATTACCTGGTAATCCAGTGGGATCCGGTCGGCCGAGTGGCCCCCGTCCCTCTCCACCCCACACCCGGGCCGCGGTGGGCGCCGGGCCGTCTGCGGCAGAGAATCGTCTCCGCCGCCGGCCGCCGGGTCAATACCGGGCCATGGCGCGTCGGTCGCCGGTCAGGGTCGACGCCGACGGTCTCCATCGATCCCGACGGCAGCGGCGGCGGCGCGGTGGTGGCGGGGCCAGACGGCGTGGGACGCAACGTGGGCGGTCCGGGGACGATTACTGTGCGCGGCTGCTCCAAAACACCGTGTGGGTGGCTTGTTCGGAAGATCCTAAAGAAAGTATGAAACTACATAAGTGAGGAGTCGCCTGGATTGCGGTGAATTGGGTGGTAGTGGTAGAGTTGTGGAGCTATGACGAGAGCGTGGAAATCGTGAGTGACCCGGCTGGCGTGAGTTTGTTGTGGATGTGACCTTGACTGAGGGCGTGCGTGAAGGGGGTCAGCCTCCAGCGAGGACGGAGGACGACCGTGAACTTGAAAAGGACGGCCGGAAAGGACCCTGACACCGGAGAGCAGAGGAGTGAAGATCAGGCAGGCGGGAGACTGTTCCATGTTTGTGTGTAGGGCGGCTGCCGCTGCTTCTTCGAGACTCTCCAATATCAGCTAGGACTGATAGCCGGGCACGCTAACGAGATACCGTGCTGCTCTCCCCCGCTGCCACTGTGTCGGTAATTACCATTACCAGCGTCCGCCGGTAATTTCCGGTAACTGATCGCCCATCGTCGCCGCATGGCTTCGACAGCTCATTTCGGTGGAAAAATCGACGACTAATTAGACACCCAGAGAGGGAGTTTTTAGAGGTCTGGCGCAATCGGTAAACTGGTACTACATCAACGGTGGCTTTTCATGTGCCGGAGCTGAAGTGGTGGCCACGCCCTCCGATTGGAATCTCAAGGACGCGTCGAAGCGGTGCTCCAGATACATTATACCTTGTTCGTGCACTGGGTATAATTGTAACGAACTCCGGGTGCCGTTGCACCATTCTGCAAGTCAGCCTGGCCGGCTGGCGGGCGACGCTCTTGGTCACCTCTCGCCCGCTGTGCCGCTGTTGGTGCTCGATGAACGGCCGACCACCGCCGCCGGCGGAGAGTAATTTCTCTGTACCATCAGCGCCGTGCAGCCTCTGACCCATTGCCATGCAGCCTGCGCCGCGCCTCGGCCGCTGACATATTACCGTCCCAGTTCCGTGCTGAGCCCACGGCCTGAGAGCTCAGCTCTGAGAGCCAGGTCGGGCTGAGAGGAACCGGGTTCAACTGAGGTACACCGTTCGGCTTCAGTGAGCCGCGACAAGACAGTGTTTGGACCGTGCCAATTGGAAAGCAGGCCCGCGGTGAGATTGGCATTCCATGTAGCCTCTCGGTTGGTTTGTCGCAGTGGTGTCACGACATTGCCTCGACACGGACCTTGCTGCCACTCCGACAGATTGGTTCACAAAACGGCGCTTCGTTGACCTTTCGCTTCAGTCGCATCTGCTGAGAACACTTCAGAGCCTGGTGGGAACTTTTCTCACACTCCACCCCCGCTTTGGCTCTGTGGTTGGCGTGCGGTTATCCTGACCTAACCCTCTCATCTTGTGATCTCTTTTCTCACACCTTTCCTCCCCAACCCTGCCCTGACCCGTTGGCGCGCTCATCTGGGCTGACCTGACCTTCCCACCCCTCCTGCCCCTCCCCACCTCGGTGGTGGCGTCACGGCCCGAGCCCTGCGCGCCGCCGCCAAGCGAGAAAGTGCCGGTCGGCGCGGCGGCGGCGCTGAACCGACCGGTCGACCGCCAGACGGGCGCCGTCGGCGGCCCAGGTGACACAGCCCAGAGTGCTGCGCGAGGGTGGTCGGTGTGCGCCGTGATGTCGTGAAGACTCGGCGTCTCAGCGAGTTATGAAGTGGCCCATTGACAATCGTACCATCCGGAAGGAAGATTTGACCGTATACCAGCCGTGATTGAGGCTGCCTTCGTCGAAGGTGACAGAATTGCTCAAACGAGGCGTCAATTTGACGTGTCGCATTAACTATCACCAAAGAGGGGACACAGTCAGTCTGTCTCCTTCCGTGCAAACTTTGTGGGACGTGACTGATAGTCGGGTTGGTGACGTGACGCGCTTCGGCTGCGGCCGACCTCTGACCCTTTCGCTGCCCTGGTGGAACGGTATTGACAGCCCTGAGCGAGTAGTATACGGGTCAGGATCGAACTGTGTGCAAGCGTTGGGCACCCTTCCTACGCGCTTGCATCGAAACGAACATTGGTGTCAAGCTGTGCTTCTCTTGTACCGACTACTGGAGCGTTGCGAACAATTGAATCAGCGACGTCACTCTCAGACTCAGTAGACATCTGTGAGTTTCTCTTGTGTGGCCCAAAGTGACATTTTCACGGCACTCACTGGAGCGAGACATGGAGACATCGGCTGGCACTGCAGTCGCTGAGACCGCTGCTATCGACCAGAGAGAGCCGATACCGTCAACCCCTCCGGACAGTCTCGGCTCGGACGAGTCGGGCGGCTCAGGGTTCGGAGACGACGCCTCTCTGGGGAGCGACGACCGCGAGCCGAGTCAGGAGGACCGGGACCCTTCTGAGGAGCCACTGGGAGCGTCTAACGACGACCTAGAAGCCTCTGACGACGATGACCCAGCGGTGACAGCTCGTGACGATCCTGAGACGGCTGCCGAGGAAGGTTCGCTGCTCGATGATGTACAGTTGGAGCAGGACGACTCCCAGCTTAGCGAGCGAGACAAATCGGCCAGCGTGACGCCGGGGCGAGACGGCATTGAAGGGTCGGATGAAGATGACCGCTCTGAGGACCGCTCTGAGGATCGCTCAGAGTCTGACTGGGGAGACGCCGATGGAGCAGACCCAGCCTCAGGCCCCACACAGGTGCTCAATCTCAGCGAGACGGAGCCGGTGGACCACAGCGGATTTGACGCTGATGCGGGAGAGACTGTGTCTGACGATGCCGCTGCCAGAGGTGGAACGGTGACTGTGCCCGGGGAAGCTTCCTCCCCGGCTGTCAGTGAGTCGGACTCCCTGGAGGGAGGTGAGGAGGGTGGCCTCGCTGAGATCGACGCTGCCGCAGGGGATGTCGAAGAGTCGCCAAGCGGCAATGAAGCTGGTGGAGGTAACGACGCCGAGCAGGCAGACGTCTCTGTTCCTCCGGATCACTCCGAACATGTCGAGGCACGCGAACCGCCTCGGCCGGCGCCGCGCCCCGCGCCCCGACCGGCACCTCGCTCAGTACCCCCTCGTTCAGAAGTCGTCCCCGCCGAGACCATCGCCGTTCTGGAGAGGACGATCGTTCCTCCTCTGACGCCCGACAGTCTGTCCTCGGAGGAAGAGGAGGCGGGGCAGAGGGCTGAGGACAAGGTGGGAGATGCCGAGGAGCAGGGGAGGAGCATGGAGAGGACCAGGGTCGGACTGGACTCGGGACTGGTTCGTGACAATGATGAGGATATTGAGGAGGCTGGGGAGGAGGAAGACGTGTCCTCTGATGAGAGACGCAGAGTGGAAGAGGAGAATACCATCAATGAACTCAAATCAAAAGCAGGTAAGAAGAGAGCGCGAGTATGATGAAAACTGCCATTTCAGGCTAGGTATAATTATTTTTGCAAGCAGGCTACAACGACGATTAAAACGATTCTGCGCACTATTTCCTCTGCTCTATTAGTAGCTACTTATGGTAGATCGTATATCCATTGATAAGTCCAACCGATCCAGTTTCCTCTTTTTGCTGATCGCTGCATCCATTCTCTAATTGCAACACACCGCCAGTAGCCATTAACCGGTTTCTTGCTAGTGCATGCATTTGCTACGCTTCTGTAGTTTTTGCTCTGGTAACTGTCTATTCGCGCCCTAAAGCCCTAATAAACAAACAAACAAACGAAAGCCATCGGGTTGATATTGACCCAGATCCATTTATTGAATTACGTTTTAAGTGGATTATTTAATATTTGGAGCCTGAATAGCCGTCATTTATACCTATTACAATTTAATTTTGTTCCATCATTATTAAAAGCTTGGTAGATCCAATAAATCAGACCGTTGAAAATCATCAATGGCAGTTAGCATTGACTGTGTAGCTGGCGACACAGATTTATGAATAAAAAATATTTTTCTTTACATTCAACCACCATTCATTTATTCATTGCATTTATTTGCTCCAAGATATTCGTGTTGATTCGTCGAAGCGCCCATATCAGCATGCAACAGCTTACTATTTGTAGGTCACAAGCCAGGACGTAATGTCTACGCCTTTGGGCCATAAATAAAGTGGATTTTTGAATGTAAAGTACCTCAGAGTGGCTCTTTAAGTAGGTAGGTACCCAAGCTGGTAGGAGGTATTCTCTCCTGTTCCCGTCTGGCAGGCATTTCGTGCTCGATCGCCCGCCTCCCTCGCTCCTCGCTCCATCAGTTCGGAACACGCAGCCCGTCACGAAGTGTCACGGCGTCCCATAACGGCCCGTCACGCAGCGCCGTCAGGTAACGAGGTGGCGCTCCGACGGCTGTGTCCCTTCATCGAACGGTACCGACAGCCTATATGTGGCTTATCGACAGCGACAAGCCTCATCAAACGGTTTTCAAAAGCGGTGCTATTGCATATACCATCGCCTCGCCGTAGTTACATGATATAGATCAATTTAATGCGAATAATGCACTGCCGCCGATATGGGTCTTGTTGAGCGTATAGGCTAAGAAAAGAATGGCCACTATGGCTTTGTCCAGCGCTAAGTTTGGTACTGTAACTCTGGTGACTGACGGTCACCAATTCCATTAGCCCATTACAATCACGCTGTGACGTTATTTCTGGCTGCCGCCGGGCCCACACTGTCCAGCTGGCGGGTTTCTCTGCGTCATATGGGTACTTTCTTCTACCGTTGCTGTGGACGGTAGTGGCACGACTGTGGCGACGACGAACACCAGTCGGTGGCGGCTGGTTACCGGTTACCTACAGAAACGGTTACTGGGGAGGTGGTTGGTCTGTGACATTGCGTCAGGTGAACCATGCGTGCTTGTTAAACACTGAGGCATGAGCTCTTCGAAATGGGGAAAGTTATAACTACTATAGTCTGCAGCTGTTTGGAACGGCAGGAATGCGAGACAAATGCACTGAATGCTCTGTTTCCTCCGTTTGTTCAGTTTGGTGGTTTGGCTGTGCGAGTGTGGAGCGGTGTCAGGAAGCCTTGACTTAGCGTGGGAGCGAGCTGCAGCAGGCGACATTTCACGGGTCTGCAGAGCTCCTATGACCCCGGCCCCACTACAGTGTTGGCCCGTTTTATCCTCACCTTGAATCCACTGCAGTAAAAAGTTTTGCGCACTTCGGGAAAGTTGCTTGCAAAAGTTTTACGCTCAAACAATGTGCAGAAACATTCCTGCGGTGCGAGCGACTTTAGCGAGTGTCATTTGAGCGAACGTCATTTGAGCGAACCATTTTCAGCGACTGGCAACTTAGCGAATATCAAATTGAGCGATTATCAAATATAGCGATTATCAATTTAAGCGAAAGCTATGTTTCAGCGACATCTTTTTCGTCGACTACAGTTTGAGCGACTGTCATTTCAGCGAAACACTTCATCGTCCCGTAACGGTGTATTTTTTCGTTTTTCTTTTGCGAGCGTTCGTACAACGAATGTTTCCGGAACTTTTCATGGTTATCCGGAACTGGATGGCGGATGTCACGTTCAAAGTTCAGACATTAAGCTCCAAATTTAATGCCACATTTCTAAAAAAATTACAGTGGTTCGATTTCATCCCCCCCCCCCTGCTGTTTGCCAATAATGATGACCAAACGTTTGTTCAGAGATTCATATTGCTTGTACTGTTTTTCGCGAAATTCCCCCGCTTGAATGTGGATCAGTTCCCCATGTTGTAAAATTTGTTCTTGCCCCAAGCACCGTACGAATTTCTAGATATTTGGGTAAGGTCCCTGAAACATAGGCTGGATCCCCCTGTGCCATCCCTCGAGTTTATTATTGGTCCTTGGCATTCCTTCAATCGTCCTATCTCTCACGTCCCACATTTCCAGATCAAAGTTGCAGAATAAGGCCAGATATTTTTGTGGTTTCCAAGCATAAAAGAAATTTGCCGCGCGCAGCTTGAAGCATGACACATACCAAGCGGGTATTCCAAGGGCAAGTTCCCGAAAAGTAGCAAATGATTGACTTCCGTCGCGTTCGGTTTCGCTGTAACTGTGTTCGCTCAACTGGTCCCCATTGACCGCCATATATTCGCTCAATCTGGTTTCGCTGATTCTGGTCCTCGCTTAAGTTGATAATCGCTGTGATTGAATTCGCCGACTTGACAATCGCTGAAAAAGTCAATCGCTTAAATTGATAATCGCTGAAAAGGCTTCGCTCAAATGTCGTTCGCTGAAATGACGCTCGCTCAGGTGTCGCAGAACCACATTCCTGACGCCCTGCACTCTGACCGTGCGCCGCAATCGACTCGGGCTGCGGTGACCCGTATCATAACAGGGCGCTGTGCCTGGCACGGTTATTGGACCTGCTGGACAAACAATAGCGCCGTGTGGCCGCATACACGGCACGGATATCAGCATTCGGCCCAATAGGCGATCGTCAGCAGCGTATTGTGCTGGAGTTTGTCGATACCGGCCGCCTCGAACACGCCCCGTTTATGCACAGCAAATGGAATGACCCCGCCGGCCGAAACGGGTCATCGCCGGCCGTGTATACCCGCAGTTCGGCAAATGGTTGGGTCATCGTGTAATACCCAAAGTTCGATAAATGATCGGGTCACCGTGTAAAACCGTCAGCTCGGCGAATGGCCGGGCGACGGGCGCGGCGCGGCGCGGTGGGGCGATACGAGTGTTTCGCCACCGTCCGCCGTCGTATAGGGCACGGTACTGATGACCTCGGGTCATCCGAGGTCACAGGTCACCTCGGGGACCGGGCGTGGTCGGGAGCGGGGTGACCCAACGCCACTGAGGTCGTGCCCCCTGAGCGTGCCCCACGCCCCCCGGGGCTAATGGTAACGGCCCGGTACGGTGATGAAAGTGGTGCCTAGACTGCAGTTGACACCTTCGGGAGCTGTGCCCGTCACGATGAGGACGGTTTTAGAACGGTGAGGGGCAAGGGTATCGACTTCACGGCTTCGGGGGCCAATGAAGTCCCTTTGGAGACGTGTGCTGACGTGGGGGACGAACACTGTAATGCCATCAGCGTAATGAATTGAAGGTCTCATCTCTTCGACACGCAATGAAATGACGTTTCGATAGTTGCGTAACATCACCGAGCTGTGGGTATTCCGAAATCCATTTGAATTAATTTGTTTACGGGGACGACTTGGGTTAGGAAATCAGGCCGGATCTCAGCTGCGTGCCATGATAGTGGAATCCTCCAGTCACCCTAAGACGCCCTTTGGAACGGCCTTTATTTATACCCCAACTTACCCACACCCCAGCAGCAAGATCGTACCAGTGCATGTCACAATGAAACATTACTATTTACCAAGAGCTCGTTTCGTTTCCCAACCTCAATCTCCAAGCGAGGCGCATCCCATGTCCGCCATGGTTACGAGGGTGTCTTCACCGAGCCCTCAGATCAGGTCGCCTCATGGCACCCACACCCTCTCCCCTGACCCGTGCTGCGTTCTGGCGTTATGTCGGCGGCAGGTGCGGTGCAGTCAGCCCCCGGCTGACCCGGCCTGCACCTGACAGACGGGCTCTAAAATGACGCCACCCGAAGGCACGTCTGTTGTGCTTAAACGGATTGCGGCAATGCAATTTAAGGCATGGCGTTGCAATGCGGCATATGGCGGTCTTGTCGGGAATACTGTTACACTAAATTGCTCGGTAAACGAAATGCAATTTACCGAACAAACGAACAAAACGTCAACACACTAGACGCAAAAGTGGCCCGTTAAGAGCGAAGAAGCCAACACATTGTGCCGAAATGGAATGAGTATTGACTAGCTACCTACAAACGCGAGCCAGGGCTTAGCTTTCGCGATCAAAAGCGACATGCCCATACATACATACATATATACATGTTACAACATACCCCACCCGGCTCTGATACAACATGTACCTCGCCGCCATCTTGGAAAAACATCCTCGTGCTCAAAAACAGCGGACAGCTGGATAAATCCATTTTCACTTACGCAGCCTTAGAACCTACCCTCACCACCGCTACGGAGATCTTTCAAATTCGTGCACATCTAAATGCCCAAAACACACATTTTCTTGCAACTTATTCTTTTAGAATGACATTAAAAAAACATGAAATCGGCTCTCACCTCGAGACGCGTCCACCCAGCCACACGACAGAACAGGGAAAGATGGCGCCCGGAAAACCTCGTCGGCTGGTCGTGTCACGAGCACCATCTATTGGATAAGTTTGGCACAATTCGCCCTGATACAACTTGGACATGATACAACTCTCCCCGCTCTCCCCTAACGAGTTGAGCTGTAGGCAATCAGTCGACGCTTTACGTAAAATAAAATGTGACACATCTCCGATACCTCTGTATTTTATCAGTTGACTAACTATTGTCTCCCGTTGTCCTCCGTTGTCTCACCGCTCTCCCGTTGTCTTCCGTTGTCTCACCATTGCCTCTCTCTGTCCTCCGCAGTGTCCGGTGTGCCGGTGGGGACGGTGAAGGACGACCCTCCGGCGGCAGCGCCCCAGTCCGGCCGGCGACTCATCAAGGCTGACCCGTCTCTAGCCGTCCCCTGCTCCACCACATTCGTAAGTCAACAGAAAATGGGCGAGCTTTTCTGGATTAGGACGGTGATCCTTGTGTTGATTTGATCAAGCGTTAAAGGTATTGCGCATATTAGGTGTCCGGTAGGCGGTAGCTTCGTGGATGTTTTGCATATCCTCAATAAATTCAATGCAGGGATTGCAGGGCTGGTATCAAAGCCTGAAATGTAGGTATATCGGATTGGGGAGATTCCATTGGCAGTTGGCACAGCACGGAACTTATTTGACCTCAGGAGAATGGAATTGCGTCTCCCGTGACCTGTGAATGCCAGAGCAGGTGCCTCCATCCAGTGGTATTTCATTTCGCTGCTCATTGCGTTACTTATTCAGCCAACCAATCTGCTGTTGGCATATCTCATCTCATTGACATATCCCCTGATATAAAGTCAAATTAGGTTTCTTTCCATTTGGAAAGGGAACGCCCATTTTCCCAAAATAGAGTCGCCCAATCACACTCCGCACAGCTGCCCTTGCCAGCCAATCGGCGGCCGTGGATGGGTTGGCGTTTGACGTCACTGCCGTTGCCAGGACGACGACGATGACGATCCCGACTTTCCGGAGACGCCTGCCACGCCCTACTGCCCGGAGCCGGCGCCCCGGGACGGTCTGGGCCTGGGGTACAGGACGGGCGGCACCGGCACCGGCTCCGGCTCCGGCTCCGGCATCGGCTCCGGCATCGGCGGCACGCCGTCACACTGGCAACACAACAGTGAGTGTCGGGAAGAAGGGCTCTGTGGGGATCGGGTGCCTTATCGGCCATATGTGTACGACTGTACGTGGGAACAGGCGACGGGTGGCGGACGACGTCTTGAACCAGATTAATAGTTCAGAATGAAATCAGAATGTCCCTAGCTATACTAATTTTCGGGTTAAGTGCAGGAGCTGCTAGATAAACGTTCGAGTTTTATTGCGATGTTTAAACGGTAAACCATCTCTTCCCGTTTTCCTCTGGAGCCCAGCTGCATCATTCCAGCCGTCCTCTTTATTT
The DNA here is from genome assembly GCF_019059575.1 of Amphibalanus amphitrite. Taxonomy (NCBI): domain Eukaryota; kingdom Metazoa; phylum Arthropoda; class Thecostraca; order Balanomorpha; family Balanidae; genus Amphibalanus; species Amphibalanus amphitrite. The sequence goes on along the minus strand of NW_024881606.1, from coordinate 854,299 downwards.
CTGTTTCAAACGTTAGGTACCATTAATCGGTTATGAAAAGGGAAAACGAAAGGAAAAGGCATAGCATGCCTGCGGTGTGTGGGATGGCCGCTGGGCGGAATTTGGGAGCAGCTGTTGTTTGTATCTTCCATACCTTCTGTTGTTGGTATGGGCGCTATGACAGGAGTAGACCACGGGCTTACTTTCTCTCGAGTCTGTTCTACGATGGTTCGGTGAAAACGAATCCAGCATCTGTTAGACGGAGCCGAGTAATTTTGCGTCGAACACTGGATACCTGGATGGCTGATAGGCAGGGTAATTTGTATCGATAAATGGTAGATGGTTGTTTATCCCCTCCCCCACTTGGCACTTATCGAAACTGCATCTTCCCGTAGAAGATGAGTCTTGGGGGAAAACGCAATGTCTGTCATTTATTAGCATATAAAACGACGGGATAAGTCTGCCATTCTCTTTCGCATGCTCCCGCTATGGCCATTTACCCTGGTTTGGAACACTTGGTTCGGTTTAGAACTTAAGTCATTTTCTCCCCCTTAGCTGAGTACGACCAAGAAATTGGTAAGTGGGGATGCTGCCATGAACATTCCAGTACCTCTTTCGCACTTTTTGTGGCACGGTTAGTCTAGACATTTTTTTTGTGCAACCCGAATGCATGCGTTATTTTGAGCCATGAGGCACACCGCGCACAACATTGCGAGCTGGATGTAATAAGCATTTGTCTCCTCTTTCCACAATTACCCTTACCGATGGAGATCACCCAGCATGACGTAAAATTCGTCGTTCAAAATAGCTACCTACATTCATGCACTTATTTTGCAAATGCTCGGTCATTTGAATATATGCGTACTCAATAGATTAATTATCTTGTCGTTGGTCGGTTTAAAGTAGGTATAGACGCATGTCTGGAATGCCTATATTTGAACCATTGTGGTGCGCGGTGATTTTGATTTTTTTCTGCGAATGAATACATTGCCAGCATTGCTTTTTGGATCATGACACCATATTCTTTCCTTTTGTAGCCATTTCTTGTGCATGCGTATGATAATGGTCTGCAGATCGGTGGGAAGCGACTTGGTGCCCGTTCATTAGCAATTTAAGTCCCTCCCGACCGATCACGGGCGCAGCCCTTTGCATTGTGCAATGTGCCGACTCTGGGCCTCTGAAAAAGTCGCCATCTCGTAAGGTCACCACTCACCACCTGCTCAGAAAGCCGACCGCCCGAACCGGGGTGACGTAGCGCGCGACCCGGCGGGCCAATGAAGGGCGACGGACTGAGTCATAAACTGACGGCCCCAGCCCGGTCGTAACCCAGTCCAATGTCGCGGCGACATGCCAGGGGCAGGGGTCACCGCTGAGTTGTGACAGAGACACAGTTGCTGATGACCTCTAGTGTCGCCGGCGGGCTAATCGTGGTTAATGGCTGCTCTATTTCGGTTGAATTCTTATCGTCTGTTTGCGGCACCATGCATCATAGTAGATCACTTCTTCATTACATTTGATCATCGTTGCAGTGTTTCGATGTTTCTTCATCACTCACCGCATTTATTCCATTTGAATAACGCTAAGCTATCTAGTGAAATAGCACGCCTTATGCTAATATTTATTCCCTACTGACGTCACTGACGCCCAGCCTCCCTCATGACGTCACTAACGCCCTGCCGTCCACAGTGGCGCTGGACCTGGCGACGCAGCGGGTTAGTTTCAAGTCTGACCGGCGGCACACGCTGTGCGAGCCGCCCATGTCTCGCTCCCGGCCGGGCTCGGCACTGTCGGACCGTAGCTCGGGCAGCGAGGAGACGCCGCTGCCGCACCAGCCCGGCAGTCATGTGGCCTCGGAGCTACAGAGACAGTTCCTCGCCTCGGTAAGTCAGACAAACGCGCCGCGGAAAGGTTAACACGGGTGGAGGAATATGATAAGTACTTCTTAGTCTGTCACTTTAATATGCCACTTGTACTTAAGGATTTACCTAGAAATAAGTCAGACTGTCGTATTATGGGTGCTTCCGTTGTCGATTTATGGCTGCTTTCAATATCAATGGGGCGACATGGACTGCCTGTCTCTGTCTCTATTCTGACGCCGTCTCCATGTCCCCGTTTTCAGTCCCAGTGGAGCGGCATGGACCGTCTGTCTCTATTCTGACGCCGTCTCTATGTCCCCGTTTCCAGTCTCAGTGGAGCGACATGGACTGTCTCTCGCTGACGCTGGACGAGGTGGTCCACATCCGCTCGGTCCTCACCAAGGCCGAGCTGGACTCCCTGCCGGTCGAGTGTCACATCAAGGAGGACGTGGCGCGAGGCAAGCTCTGCTTCCTCTGCATGAAGACGCGCTTCTCCTTCTTCGGCGCCAAGGGCAACAACTGCCGGCTCTGCCAGCGGGTTGTGTGCGCCAAGTGCTGCGCAAAGGTTAGTCACGGAGACATGATAGCGAAAAGCGATCACACTTTGTGACGGGGAAGGCTGAACGAACGCTGAACAGCCTGTCGGCTGCTGTTTTTTATACGGGTTTTGTGATAAATCCTCGTTCGCATGGATTATTCGCCCGGTACCAATATTATCTCTATCTCATGCTTTCTCGGTCTCATGGACGTCACAAATACCTAACGAGCTTTATGCGAGCTATTTGGTTCGAATCAGGGTCATTCAGCAGATGGACTGAAGTGCATTGTTTTTACGTTGATGACCCCATTCGTCGTTAGTCGTCACACAATGCGCCATTGAAACAATCGGAAAGAGAAAGTGATGTGTGTCATGCGATTGATTACCTTTGATGATATTTGATTGCTTTCGATGATCAAAAATGATTTGCCAATAAGATAGGTAAATGAATTTGTAAATGAGTTGTTAACAAACAAAATAAGTGCCGTCTCGCTTCATGTCTCGAGAATTATTTGTTTCGTTATACGATAGGATATCTTTAACCTTTTTACGATGTCAGTAGACGCAAAAAAGAAATCTCATAATCCCTGTGATTCGTCCGACCCATGCGTCCCGTCTGACCTCGCTCCTTTTCTCCATGACCTCGATCTGACCCTTGCACCACGTCTGACCTCCATGACCCCTATGACCCCGTCTGACCTCCCTGACCCCTGTGACCCCGTCTGACCTCCCTGACCCCTGTGACCCCGTCTGACCTCCCTGACCCCTGTGACCCCGTCTGACCTTTCTGACCTCTCTGACCCCGTTCCATATACAGGCCTCTTTGACCTCTGTGACCCCGTCTGACCTCCCTGACCTCTCTGACCCCGTTCCAGATGCGGATACCGACGGAGCACTTTGCCAGCATTCCGGTGTACACGCTCACGCCATCGTCCCTGTCGCCGCAAGAAGAGGAGGCTCGCTCCCTGCTGTCGCGACTACAGGTGCCCGAACTGCCCAACTTTACCTCCTCAGGTGAGAGCGGGCGCTAGACGACTGTCATTAGCCGTGCGCTGATGGAGGGAGGGGGATAGAAGTCGCATGATCGCGCCATCGGGGGAAAATACTGTAACGGCAGACATGCGTTGCAGAATGGATATTCGCTAGCAGTGTTGTGTTTTATGGTCATTTGAACAATGCATTTACTTCAATGTGCAATTCAGACCAACATTCTTTGTAACTCCTTGACTCTCGAGCTGGGTTAGCTTTAGAAGCGATTAAGCGTGTGGCAATGTTTTCTTTCTACAGGGAAATCGGCACCAATGGGATTAAAGTTATACCTGCAGAGAGGTTTTCCTTATCACGCGCCCAAGCTTTGTATAACTCCAAAACACTTGATCACGTTCTCTAGCAGAATAATGCGGTGCCATTGGTGCCAATGTGCTCGTTATTGTGCTCGTGATCCGGCGGTACCCTGACTGAGACTGATGTCGTGCCGCAGGCTCTGGGGGCTCGCCCACGTCTCCGGCCAACTCCCGGGACAGTCCTGAGCAGCAGTGCCAGAGCCTGCCGCCTCAGCCACTGCTGCAGCAGGTGGAGTCCAAACTCAGACGGTGAGTTCACACTCCTCCGAGTGGTATCTGCATACACTCCTAACTCAGATCAGCACCGGGGGTATGTGTCTTTAGGCTCTGCTAAATCTGTAACGTGCTCTGTAATAAGCTTAACTGAGTTTGTGCTATTTCTAGACCTAGAGATTATTTTAAAACGGTGAGGATAACGCCTGTCGTCAGCTTTGGTCTAAAAATAGGCCCCAAACTGCTGGCTTGGTCGGCTGGTCGATGTGGGGCCCTGGAGTCGGGTGACGGACGACGATCTATTAGGCTGGGGTCGATCCCGTCAGCTCGCTACCAAAGCAGATCAGACTGGGAACAGGCCGTCCTAGATTGACTAGGGCTCAGCCCAGAACGTCGATCAATGGACTAATAATGAACGTTACACTGGAACGGGTGACCATTAAGACGCGCCCAAACAGTGTTGCTACTTCCATGATAGAAATAAAAACGCTAAACGGACGTTACTCGGACTAAAGATGTCGCTCATGCGATCGTGGCCGTTCGGTACCTGACTTGGTCGAATAGCACGCTGCTCAGCTCCGGCGCTGGTTCGCCTCACGCTGGGCTGGGCCCTGGCGTCGGCTGCCCGTGCCCGCTGGTTCCCATTGGTGGTCCGCCGCTGAACGATATGAAATCGATAAATTTCGCAGCGGCGCTGAAATCCAGGCTGCCCAAATGAAACCGTCCTTTTTATGACGTGAGCTTTTCCGCAATTTACGCGATAGCTTAAATTGAGTCTTGTTGCGGTGTTTTTGCTGGTGACACTTTCCGTTGTTTTTATCTCGTTTTAACGCCTCATTAGCTGCCTGCCTGTAAGCCCCGCCGGTTTCCCTTCTATGTTCCATGCTGACCACATGCCGTCACCGACAGGACCCGTCTGTACCGGTCACGGACTCTGGCGCGGCCCGAGGACCTCGAATCGCCGCGCTCTTCGGAAGGCGACCGGGACGACCTCGGAGGTGTCCTTATGACCGTCTGCAAGGACTGCAAGGCCATGGTGCTGCACATCATCGGCACCTGGAAGAAGCGACGCGACCGCTCCAAGCGCGCCTCGGCGCCGGCGAGACCGCGCTCCCTGTTCATCGCGGCCGTCCGCTGAGCGGTCAAGGTCGGCCGAGCCGCCCGCTGATTGGCTGCCGGTGAGCCGGGCCGCCCGCTGATTGGCTGCCGGTCAGCCGTGACGCCCGCTGATTGGCTCCCATCGGCCGGGGTGGCAGGACAGGGCGCGGTGGGCGCCGGAGCTGCGCCCCAGGGCGTCAGCCTGCTTCTAGTCGCTGTGTGCGGTCGGACGGATTCCCGACGAATGTGTCGTCGTCGTCGGCGTCGGCGTGTCAGATCACGTGACGTGCTGTCTTTGTCGACCGGTGTTCGCAATGTGTACCTGGATTTTTGGTTGCCAAATGGCCGTCTTGCGCGTGTTGAGCGGATGAACGATACACCGCCTGGATGAACGTGTGATGTGCGTGTATGATGTTGTTCTTGTTGATTTAGAGTGATGAGTAAGCATTAACATGTGTAGCAGCGTCGCGGGTCTGCTGCGGCGGTGGCGTTCAGAGTGACGTCATCGTGATGTGCCGCTGAAGCGAGTGGCCCTGCGGTCTGCGTGGCGCCCCTAGGAACGCGACATTGCGACATGTGATACTGTAGGCGCGGACAGGGCAGTGTACCGGGGCCGGCGTGCTCCCGAACATCCCTTGGACCGTTGTAACCTGCTGCCATCTTTCTTCTTTTTCTTCTACCGTACCGTCAGCCATTGGCGCAATATTTTGTGGGTGGGGCTGTATACCAGCGGCAAATATTTGAATTAAAACCGGTGTCGCAGCTCACGGTCATTTTACATTTACACTAGTTATACTCATTCAGCGTCGCGTCGCATAGGCCTGTCGAATTCCTGTCGGCTTGCATCTGGTCATCGCTGCGTGATTTCAATCATTTTGTAGATGTGCAAGGAATGACATGTTCAGAAATTAATTGAAAAAGAACGGCACTAAATTTGGATCAAAATTAAAATCACTGATAAGTAAATGCCTGTGAACTGATTTCGTCCATATCGCCCCACGTGATATTTTAGTTCATGTTGTGACGAGCAGCATCGAAATCCAATCCCATCTCATTCTGCCAGGATCCCTCGATTGCGGCCTCGCCCCGGAGTTTGGCTAGAGCGTGCTTCGTGCTCCGTTCGCTGAGACGGTGCTACGTTCCTGCCCACCCGGTCACATAGCTGCTACGCATAAACGGCATCAACAGCAGGGGGCGGGCTCCGTGCTATTTTACTGCCGAAAGCCTGTCCTCCCGCGGACTCGTCTGGCGCAAAATGCCCCCCTGTTGAGTCTCGAACCCCCGCTCGGCCATCTCCCCCAGTCATGTCGCTGTGTTGCTGTTATTAGCGCGGCCGACGTCTGGTGATGCCCGTTACTTTCTTCCGCTTCTGCCTTGTGTCTCTCAATCTGCGTTTATTGTACATTTACATATTTTACTGTTTCTGATAGATATGCTGTCTCCATCGTGCTTGTATATAATATCTAAATATTGGATTTAACAATAAAATATTTGTTGTTGAGGCGCATTTTCTCGGCTACCGAACGAATCAGCGGCATATAAGGAAATCTCTGGTATACGGCGCCTGGCGCCATAAGTTGTGGCAGAGCGGTATCGTTCGTGCAGATTACTGATCAGCACGGAAAAGTCTGGGTTAGCAACTTATACGGCCTTGGGGTTAGCACGAGGCCCATGCCGTGCATGCAGGCCTTCGTCCACCTGCACTGTCATAACCATAGGATCATTTCGGGCCATGTGGGACCAGTCCCGGTCAAATGGGATCAGCTGTTGGAAATAGGTCATATATTTTCCCTGTGGCTCATTGCCACCACACTACCTACTGGACTTCAAAGTCAAAACGTTTGAATAAGAAAAAAAAAACATATCGGGGTGACAAGAGCTGTATGTCCAAACGGCGATGAGGTGCTGGGGGCTGGGGCGTTTTCAAAAGTGCTAGTGAGCGGGAGGGAGAAGGCGAACTGAGCGCTGGCCTGGGTTGGGTGTCTGTCCGGCGGTAACTTACATTGGTAGGCACTGATGGGTCTAAACAGAGCATTTAGGGCGCAGCTCCCCATTGAAACGTTCGAAAAGGCAACAATTTCCCGTTTACTCTGATTGAACGAAAAAATGAACACTTCTGAGAAAACGTTAGGGTTCATTTCTATAACAACGTGATAGAGCAAATGTGATCCGAGGCCGTCTCACTCGTCTGTACCTACAGATCAGAGAGGGGGGATATGAAATTTTAAAGAAACTGTTTGGGGCAAATGCACCCCACCCATGCAGCGTCCAAGAAGACCGCCTCACTGGATCCGCTAGTGACGGCCTGGTTACATACAAAAACTGCAATAGCTCCTCGTTATGGTGAAGAGTCATACAAATCATATTAACTAAGAAAAATAGTCCAAAGTTTAACTTTTCAAGGAACAAAGTACAAATCATACCGCATTTTAAGCACTATGACGTCAAATACAGTTCAGAATTGCTCTTAGAAATGACAAAATGTCCTTAGTTGAATTAAGCTGTATAACAAAAAATGCTGGTCAAACAAAATAATGTGTTAAATCTTTTTATTGTAAATTTTGCTGACAATTCATATTTTTGGTGCAATGACGTCATTGGCTACACGTGAGCAGGAATAAAAGAGTAAGGGATCAAATATCGCAAAGCTGACTCGTCTCGTATATAATTGTGACGCGCCCGCGACAATTCTAAACATTGTGCCGTAGTCCGCGTTGGGGGCGGATGCAACTGTGAGAGGTCTATATTGTTATGCAGTCGGATTAATTAAGTTAGATTACTGATGGTTTACCACAAAAGTACTCACGGATTCAAAGTTCCTATACAAAGAAATGCCAATCAACACATTGCCTGAATGGATTTATTTTTACCAACCTTGAGCATGTCTTTCATATTTGTATATCGTGCGCCATTACTGTCTGCGTGTGTTTGTGGAGTTGGGTTTATGACGTCATTTGCGACTCCGGTTTGCGATTGGACGTGAGGTCGGCCCACTACGATCCGAGGTCATGTTAGGTCAGATTTGCGGGCCCGCGCCAGTCGTGTCCTCAGCTCCGCAGTGAGTGGTGACCCGTGGAGTGCTGTCAGCTGTGCGTGGACGGAGAACCGCGGCTTGGGCAAGTGGACGATTCTGTACAGGTGAGGTTGTTGCTGCCTACTGATGGTAACAGTGGGAGCGCTGGGTACGGTTGTTCGTCCTGCTCCTGCCTACTGATGGGAACAGTAGGCGGTAGGATAACGGGGCAGTAAATATAGTCCACTGTGTAAGTATTCCTGTATTTGGGGTCCGTGGAGGAGGGGAACGGTAGCAGTGAACCCTGGGCTCGGTAACACTGGTGTCAGAAGTTTTTTTTTCCTGTTTCTCCCTGATACCGCCGGTGGTGTTCCTACCTATTGATTCCAGCTATCGATGTGCTCAAACTTGGCATGATGACTGACGACAAACGCGTGACACGAAGCCAAACGGCGGAGATGGAGACAAAGACGACTGGAACTCGGGAAGAAGCCAGTACACTTCAACAAGTATCCGAGGTGGTGAAACAGCAGCTCAGCGAGCATGCATTACAACTGCACGAATCCTACGGCAAGAGAATGGACAACATCGAATCCATCCTTAGGGACTTGGGGGAGTTGGTCGCGTCATCTCGCCAGGACAGGAATCCTGTTGTCGCTGTTGATACAGCAACAACTCGGGTTCTTCAAGATGGGGGCGAGAATCATCAACCAGCTCCTAAAGGTGACGCTGTAGGGCGTAAACCCCAGGACTTCGATGGATCGGCTTCATTGGCCGCCTACCGAGCGCAGTTCGAGCTCATTGCGGCTAGCAACGGGTGGTCCACACACAGGAAAGCGGTTGAATTAGCCGCGAGTCTCAAAGGTCCGGCACTGGAAGTGCTGGCATGTGTGCCTCCAAATCACCTGGAAAATTATGAAGCATTAACAAATGTCTTAGAGCAGCGCTTCGGATCTGCACATCAGGAGCACCTCAATCGCGCCAGGCTAAGGAACCGAACCCGTGGTGGCAACGAGGGCCTGCAAGAGTTGGCATTGGACGTGGATCGACTTGCTCACTTGGCTTATCCCGGAGCTCCGCCGGACTTCAGGGCGACAGTCGCCTGTGATCAGTTTATTGACGCCCTGGAAGACACGGACATGCAAATGACCGTAAGACAGGCGAAACCAAGCAGCCTGCGCGACGCACTAGCTGCTGCCCTAGAATACGAGTCTCTAAGACGTTCCCTCAAATCATCACATAGCCGCCAGAGCAGTGGTTTCGGCAACCGCCAAGCCAGTGTGGAAACACAGAGTCCATCGAATTTGGAAACGAAGCTCGATGCTATTCTCTCTCGGATCCAGCAGCTTGAAGCTGCGAACCGCAAGCCGGCAGGACGTCTGGACAACAGGAGACAAGTGGGACTGGGGCCATGCTGGAACTGCAACAAAATGGGTCATATCAGACGAGACTGCAGACAACCCAGTAGGATGTCAACCTCTGGGTCTTCAAGTGGTCAGGGAAACGAATGAGGGTCGACCTCGAGGGGCAGCGGTCGGCCGGCGCTGAAGAGTCCCACGATTGTGTCCGGAGACCAGAACCCCCTGACTGTGTGCGGGTGGATGGCTGGGTTGGCGGCCGGCGGATGTCGATACTTGTCGACACAGGGTCGAATCGCACACTGGTCCGTAGCGACGTCATACCCGGTGTGGACCCTCCATCAGTGCCGGGGGGACTCTGTGACGTAACGGGACGCCGCACTGGATTGAGAGGGCCCGTGGAAGTTGAAGTGGCCCTCGGTAAACAAACATCACGCCATGCAGTATTCGTGGCGGAAGAGCTGGAAGAACGCTGCATCCTTGGCCTAGATTATCTGTCGGCCCACAACTGCCAACTGGATTTGAAAAAAATGACACTTCAGGTGGACAACTCAACGATTCCACTGACGGAAACACAGCAAGACACTCCCAAAACGTACCGTGTAGTAGTTCGTAGACAAGTACGCATCCCGCCCAGAACAGAACAGTTGGTGGAGTGTAAGTCGTTGGACACAATCGATGGCCACCAAGTGCTAGTTGAGGGTGCAAGTGGTTTGGCCGACGGAATCATGGTAGGAAGGTCTCTGGTAAGGAACAAGTCACGCCTTCCAATACTGATCGGCAACCTCTCCGACAGACACATCAGACTTAAACCGGGCACAGTCATCGGAACAGGTGAGGATGTCTCATGTGGAAATGTTACTGTTCACGGCTCTTATTCAACCCATACAGGAGGTGTAGCATTACCCGATGATGTCCAGGAGCTGCTCAGCCGCTGCAGTGACACCCTCACGGATGCACAGGTGAGAGAGGTCGAGACTCTGCTGTTCGAGAACAGTGACATCTTTTCAGAAGGTGACCATGACTTGGGATCTACAGATTTGACGGAACACCACATCAAAACAAACAACCACCGCCCCATCAAGATCCCTCCTCGGCGTATCCCACTGGCGAAGCGAGAGGAGGCCGAAAGGTTGGTGAGCGACATGGCTCAACAACGCCTGATTGAAAAGTCAGCCAGTCCGTGGTCCTCTCCGCTGGTGATGGTGAAGAAAAAAGATGGATCCTTGAGATGCTGCGTCGACTATCGGGCCCTGAACGAGATCACCCTGAAGGACTCATACCCCCTGCCTAGGATCGACGATACGCTGGATGCTCTGGCTGGAGCAAAATGGTTCTCGACACTCGACTTGAAGTCTGGCTACCATCAAGTGAAGATGGCAGAACACGACAAAGAGAAGACAGCTTTCTCGTGTGGAGGCGGCCTTTGGCAATTTCGAGTCATGCCGTTCGGCCTCTGCAATGCTCCGGCAACGTTCGAGAGATTGATGGAGGCGGTGCTGGCGGGTCTTCACTGGAAATCACTACTAGTGTACCTGGATGACGTCATCGTGTTTGGTAACACCTTCAGCGAGGAGCTTCAACGTTTGAAGGAGGTCTTCCAGCGATTCCGCGCAGCCAACCTGAAGCTGAACCCAAAGAAGTGTCATCTCTTCCAAAGGAAAGTGGCTTACCTCGGGCACGAGGTGTCCGAACAAGGTGTCTCTACTGATCCAGCCAAGGTGCGGGCAGTCAGCGAGTGGCCGGTGCCGACTAACATCACCGAACTACGCAGTTTCCTAGGGCTGTGCACTTACTACCGTCGCTTTGTGAAGGGCTTCGCTGAATTGGCAGCTCCATTGCACCGTCTGACACAAAAAGGACAACGATTCGAATGGAACGCCTCATGCGAAGAGGCCTTCCAGAAGCTCAAAGGAGCTCTTACTAGTACGCCCGTACTCGCCTATCCGGAAACAAAGCTGCCATTCATCTTGGACACCGATGCCAGCGCGTGCGGCATTGGGGCCGTGCTATCCCAAAACTCCGACCAAGGAGAACGGGTCATCGCATATTTTAGTCGATCCCTATCCAAACCTGAGCGAAATTACTGCGTCACACGACGAGAGCTCTTAGCTGTCGTAGAAGCCATCAAACACTTTCATCACTACGTGTATGGGGCCCACTTCACTGTGAGAACTGATCATTCGGCACTTCGCTGGCTTCGAACCCTAAAGGAACCAGAGGGACAGCTAGCTCGTTGGTTGGCGCGTCTGGGGCAATACGACTTCGAGATTGCCTACAGACCTGGAACAAAGCATGCGAATGCAGATGGCCTCAGCAGGCGACCATGTCACGGTGCCTGCCGACACTGCACGAAGTATGATTCCCTCTCGGTATCGCGACATACCCACATAGAATCATCTCGAAAGGAAAACGAGGACACCGCTCCGTCGAGTGCCTTTAACATTCGCAGTGCCCAAGCACAGGACCCAGACATTTCGCCAGTTCTGTCACACCTACGCGTCGACAGCTCAAGACCCACAGCAGACGAGATATCAGGAGCAAGTCCCACCACAAAACACTACTGGGCGCAGTGGAGCATGCTCAGGATCAACGATGGCGTGCTGGAGCGCCGTTGGGAGTCTGTTGACGGCGTGACCAGCAGATGGCTGGTGGTGCTTCCAAGAGAACTCAGGCACCGGGTGATGGTGGAACACCATGACGCGCCGACTGGTGGGCACTTCGGTGTGAAGAAGACTCTACAACGCCTCAGACAGCGCTTCTACTGGGTTGGTATGCGGAACGATGTTTCGGAGTGGTGCCGCGTCTGCACCGTCTGTTGTGCCAAGAAGGGACCGCACACCGTTCAGCGAGCACCGCTGCAGCTCGTCCTTGCGGGAGCCCCCATGGAAAGGGTGGCTGTAGATATCACGGGTCCCCTACCACTTTCGGCGAATGGCAACAAGTACATATGCGTTGCAATGGACTATTTCACCAAATGGCCCGAGGCTTACGCCATACCAAACCAGGAAGCCACTACCGTGGCTGGAGTGCTGGTGGACAACTTCTTCACCCGCTTCGGAATGCCCAACGAGCTCCATTCCGACCAGGGAAGAAACTTTGAAAGCGCCGTTTTCAAAGAGTCGTGCAGGTTGCTGGGGATACGGAAGACGAGGACTACGCCCCTTCATCCGCAGTCCGACGGCATGGTCGAACGCTTCAACCGAACGCTGGGGCAGGAACTGTCCAAGTTCTGCAAAGAGGGCCAAGATGAATGGGACACGAAACTACCTATGGTCCTAATGGCCTATCGTTCCGCAGAGCACGAAACCACGGGGTACACTCCGGCTCAGATGATGACTGGTCGAGAGATGCGCCTCCCCATCGATCTGATCACCGACGCCCCACCTACCGATGCGAGGCATGACTCATGTCAAGACTTCGTGCGAGAGCTGAAGCACCGCCTCGGGGAGATTCACAAACAGGTCCGATCACACCTCCGGCTGAAGTCCGACGCAATGAAGCTTCGGTATGATGCCAAGGCGAGTCAATCTGTTTTACAACCCGGTGACAAGGTATGGCTTTTTAATCCCCGGCGTAAAAAGGGACTCTGTCCTAAACTCATGTCTGACTGGGAAGATGGCTATGTGATCATCAACCGGCTTTCCGATGTCACGTATCGCATTCGGACAGCCAGGGGGAAAGCGAAAGTAGTTCACATCAACCGATTGTGGAAACACGCAGAGTCTCCCCATTTCACGTGGAGCGACAACTCAGTCCCCGGGGTGGCCAGTACGAGCCCCTCCGAGAGTGCGGATATACAACCACCCCAGTCAGCGGATCCCAGAGTCCAGTCTCCCGATGCTAACGGGGACACGGACAACGCGGGTCCAGGGAACAGTTCCGCGGGTGGTTCACGCCCGAGTACACGGTCCAGAACTCGCAGGATGCCAGTACGTCTGGCCGATTACGTTCTGTAAGGCATGTAAATAGTGTGGGACTGTGCATGCACGTGTGTATGTGTGCGTGTGTTTGTGTCTGGTCAAACAGTTATGGGCAAAACGCTCTAGACCCCCAGAGTTCTAGCACCTGTTTTTTTCTCTTTTCTCTATAACCAGGCATATGGACCGGCCAAACGTCGACAGCTGGGAAGACATCTTAGATATATCCGACCCGGACCAGAGGCAGTGGCTGGCGGCACAAGAGTCGACCTTCCCCGATGACAACGGCGGAAGGCTCCATCTGTTCCTGGGTGATTCTATCGCGCGCGATGCACAGGTGAGCGTGTCCAGCCCGGACTTCCTTTTCAATCGCACCCGAGGAGGAGATTCCTGGAAACGTCTGTGTCGTCGCATCGCCCAGGAGCTGCAAGACTGGCGCTGCGCTGCTGAAGGTTTCAGGCTGTCAACGGGTCGAGTTTGCATCTGGATGACAGGTAACGACATTTATCCAGACGGAGACCCGGAGAGGAGGCGCCGACAACTGGCTGTGTTAAAAGACAATATAACAGTAGTAATCGACGCTGTCCTCGAGCACTGCACGGAGGTGGACATTGTAGGCCCTCTCCCCCGCCTCCGCTATGACACCGGAAGGGCGTGGGAGCAGTGCCCGGCGTTCCACGCCGAGAAAATGTCGCTAGCCAACTTCCACGACAAGGCGACGCACTGGCTTGTCGGCAGGGCTCTCACAACCTACAAAAGAAGGAGGCACGTCGTCAGCGATTCTAGTAATCGTTTTTACGGCCGCGATGGGATCCACCTCTCAGAGGAGGGGTACGACCGTCTCCTGCATAGGCTGCCCGAGTGGCTCCACCGGTCCTAGGTGCATGAAATGGCTCGTTTTTTTTGTGCTCTCTCCCTATCTCTTCTTCTTCGTGGGCGAAGAACGTTAGGGGGGGGGGTAGTGTTATGCAGTCGGATTAATTAAGTTAGATTACTGATGGTTTACCACAAAAGTACTCACGGATTCAAAGTTCCTATACAAAGAAATGCCAATCAACACATTGCCTGAATGGATTTATTTTTACCAACCTTGAGCATGTCTTTCATATTTGTATATCGTGCGCCATTACTGTCTGCGTGTGTTTGTGGAGTTGGGTTTATGACGTCATTTGCGACTCCGGTTTGCGATTGGACGTGAGGTCGGCCCACTCAGGGTATATTGAATTAGGGGGTAGGACCAAGTTTAGTAGGCATGATCTCAGCAATTATCTTGTTTTATATGGCGCTCTTCATTATCACAATATTATTTTTGATATCATGAAGTTTGTATATCTCGGTTTTACGAAAAATAGTAGGGCAACAAAGATAAATTTCGCAAAAAAATAATTTTAGTTGGAAACACCCATTCTGGTATGCAAAATTCAGTATGAAGCCCAGTATGGTGAACTTCTAGTGTGCTTCCAAGGCTGAGTATCTGATATCAACAGAAGTTGTTTACTATTTTGCCTTACGTTGCTAGGTGGTTGCTAGGGAGCTAAGGATACTCTCTTGTGCGATCATTTGCATTTATTTTTCCTCATTATATCCACATATTGCTGTTTCTGAGACCTAACTCATGCTAAGAAAAAAGCAGTTTTCTTAAAATGTGTATTTAAGTGCCGTAGTATTAACACAACTCTGCAATTCTGCTTAAATATCTGCAAAATCCTGACTTTCCGGAAAATTGCTGGTGGTAATGGGGATCGAGCCCGTCGATGAAAAGTAAGTCAATATTCAGAGGCTTCAAAACGTTATTTCTTGTTGTTCTGTGAAATAGCAATACAAAGACCGATGAAAGTGCCAGTGTTGAGCTTTCCAATGAAGCATTGCAATTAGTAGTAAGGTTATTATCACCTAAGATATCTTCCATCAAATATTAGAAATCTGCCATTGCCTTGCTGTAGAACAGGGTTACTTTCAGTCTCTTGGGAACACGATTTGCCGGTCTCAGATCGATAAACACTTCAAAAAGCGGAAATAGACAATGAACTTTCCCACCTGTTAGCATCTCGGGTTTTTACATATCCTGTCTATAATTTTCATAAATCAGACGTAAAAATGGCCAATTTTGTCAGATTCCGAATTTTTGCCATTGGGTCTAATGTAAAGCATGGCTACTTTCAGTCTCTTGGGAACACGATTTCCGTACCTCAGATTGAAAAACACTTCAAAAGTCGCAGATAGTCGACGATTTATTCTACAAGATAGCATCTCGCTTTTTTCTGTATCTGGTCATGTATCTTCATAAAACCCTCTCAAATATAGTCAATTTAACATTAAAGTCTATGGATTTAGAAGAATGTTCATATCCGACTAGATTTGGGCTACCATGTCTGTTGACCGGGGGCCGGGCCCACTACGATCCGAGGTCATGTTAGGTCAGATTTGCGGGCCCGCGCCAGTCGTGTCCTCAGCTCCGCAGTGAGTGGTGACCCGTGGAGTGCTGTCAGCTGTGCGTGGACGGAGAACCGCGGCTTGGGCAAGTGGACGATTCTGTACAGGTGAGGTTGTTGCTGCCTACTGATGGTAACAGTGGGAGCGCTGGGTACGGTTGTTCGTCCTGCTCCTGCCTACTGATGGGAACAGTAGGCGGTAGGATAACGGGGCAGTAAATATAGTCCACTGTGTAAGTATTCCTGTATTTGGGGTCCGTGGAGGAGGGGAACGGTAGCAGTGAACCCTGGGCTCGGTAACAATATAATTTTTAATTACAGTAATTGTCAAGCAAGCGAAGATGCAGCTCTCTGGGGTAATAGATGGAGTAAGTTGAATGCTGACTTATTTTGGATGCAAATGTAGTCCAAGTCTGTTAATTTGAAATCATTAATTAAAATTCCCAAAATTAATAATTTTTGGAAATAATCGCCACTTTTCATGTGCTTTAACAATGTGTCGTGATTACGTCGCATTAAACGATTCCGTTTTAGTTTGTAGCATGCGCCCAGGCGTCCCCCACCTGTGCAGGTTTTGCCCTAACTGCGAGTGTTTTCTCACCTCCAATTTATTGATATTCATTCCAGATCGGCCCGCCCCTAGCTTTTGCCACGGCTCTTACAATTTACATGGTTTTTCAAGATTTTTTTTTAAAGTTGCAGACTGTGCAGTGTATTAGCTGCTATAAATATTTCAGTAAAATACCACAGTGTAGGTAGTTATATAATTTCTGCTTATTCTGTTAAATGACTTTGAAGGTAATCAAGGTATTGTAGATATCTTTTGATACCTATTTGAAAGTTTGCATAGTGTCATATACATAATGTGTCAATTTTCAGCATGTAGGTAAATTTTGTGTGTCAATCTCTCTCTCCCTCTCCCTCTCTCTCTCTCTCTCTCTCTCTCTCTCTCTCCTCTCTCTCTCTCTCTCTCTCTCTCTCTCTCTCTCTCTCTCTCTCCCTCCCTCTCCCTCTCCCTCTCCCTCTCCCTCTCCCTCTCCCTCTCTCTCTCTCTCTCTCTCTCTCTCTCTCTCTCTCTCTCTCTCTCTCTCTCTCTCTCTCTCTCATAATTTGCCTATAATTTTCCAGATGAAGTCATTTGAAAAGGCAACTATTAAAATGAAGGATCCTGCAAAGGTGGCCAACATGGTCAGTCAGTTGGTTTCTGAAGGGCCTTCAAAACTTCAGGTAAGTGTGTGTACCACCTTGTGTTGAAATAGAGCTGATTTTTTTTTATCATATGCAATTTGCTGCCTTAGTTTCAGTTGGAACAGAAAAAATAACTAAAGAAATAGGACATCACAAGGATAGGTATTGTGAAACAGTTTGTTGAGGTGTCTCTTCTTCCACTTATCAGGTCATGTCCTTCATTTGCAGGATATATCAATTCAGTTATGTGCGTTATATGCCTCACACCTGTTGAAATGCAGCCAATTAATGTTCCATTTTACCCTGTATATTCTATCACTAACCCTGTGGTCGGGCTGCCATTTTTCGCGTGGAATTTCCGCGACAAGGAATTCCTCACGAAAACGGCTGTTCGGACAAGCACGTTTCGCGGGATCCCGCGAGATTCCTCGCGTTTTAGCAATGCCCGAACGGCTGTTTTCGTGGATAATTTCTCAGCGTGGAACTTCTACGCGAAAAACGGTATATCCGAACGCAGGCTAGGTATGTCACGCGCTGCTCCACAGCGGCCGTGCGGCGGGTGGTCGCCGCGCCGCTGCTGACATTGCCCCACTGTGCCACCGTGCGACCGTGTCCCGACCAGGTGATCCTGGACTTTGACCACACGCTGACCCGTGTGCACGACAACGGCAACAAGTGTGCGTGTACCTGGGGTGAGTACTGACTGCAGACACGGACTGCTGCCGCCGCGGCCGCGCGCACACTCCACGACGGGGATAACCACTCACCCAGACGTGCTACGAAACTTCCACTCACTTTGAATGCATGCTATGCAGCGCACCTACTCACAAATTTCGGTAGTTTCTTTTGTCGTAGAATAGTTTGCACTAAGGCACAGTTTGGTTAGCCTCATGCTTAGGTTTCTTTTGGTTTATTTGGCCATGGTTTGGCGGTTTGGCTTGTGCCGATCTGTGTGGCATGCATTCAGCAGTGACGGTGAGGTTTCCTGGCACGTGCCGTTGTAGTCGCTGCTCCTCCGCAGACCTGCGCCGGTCGCCGCACTGAGCCGCCGCCACGGGCCCGCGTTTCAGGTAGTCACCGACTTTGATCGCACATTGACTCGCACCCGGGGAGAGGCCGGAGAGCGGATAGCTGACACCTGCTATGGTAAGGCCCGCAGAGGTCGCGCCGAGCCGAGCCTCCCCCGTTCGACCGCGCCTGCTCGCCTGCTTGCGGTCGGGGCGTCGCGGCACGCCAGCCTGCTGGGATGACCGGTTCTGGGCCTGCGACTGACCGAACTGAATCCGAATGGCGAGGGATATGGAAATGCTAATATGGTGCACAAGGGGGTGACGGGCAAGGGAACCCATTAGCACCCTGTAAGTGCATGTCTGATGATTGTTTTCGCTATGTATGGTTCTTGTACTTGATTAGTTTACACTGAAATGTATGCAGTGTATTTTCAATTACCAACTCAAACAATTCAAAAGTTTTTGTATGTACATACAAGGTGACTTGAGCTGCATATGGGTTTGCAATGTCTTTCGCTCGGAGCCGTGAAATAATCCTCTACATCCTGGATATATATTGTTAGAAAAAAGTGTTTTATGCTACGGCAATTAACCCGCGCCCCGTTGGGCTCTGCCGAGCAACGCGCCCCGTTGGGGGGGGGGGGGGGGGGGGCATTTTGCCCCCCCCCCCCTAAGATCTCGAGAACCACGCAACCTAGCGACAAGCGGCAAACGGTGTTGGATAGCCCTATCAGGGGACTACCTTGTGACCCAATTTTATTGACCTAGGTCAAACCGATGACGTCACAGGTCAGGTCAAAGGTCCAATTTTCACCGTTTACAGGCATTTCAAGAAATGCGTTGTAAAATCGAGTAAAATGCATTTCATTGAAGATCATCGATGGGGAAATGTTCTTAAAACACATATTTTGCTATTTGAGGTCACTGATACCAGGTCAGGTCACAGAGGTCAGGTCACAATATGAAAGTGTCGTGTGATACATGTTTTATGGTCCATTTTACATGACGAATGCGATTATGTGGGTCAGGCAGCCTTTGGGGCCAGCTTAGGTCACGTTTTGGTCAAGGTCAGGTCAAATTAGGTCAAATTTCAAAGTTAATATTTTTGCATAAAATGGGTATCGAATCGATGCAGCTTGACACGGGGAGTTCAATGGTGGTCTTTGTTTTGCCGTACGTGGTCTAGAATCGCTAGAAAAATGAGTTCAAAAATTTGACGTCATCATTTTGAACAGTTTTTTAGCTATAACTTGGCCAAAAAATGAGATAGCGATCTGAAATTTGGTATGTATATAGAAGAGCGCAGGGATTATCACATATATTCCGTTTTTTCGAAATTCGGAAAAATTTTGGATTTTTTTTTTAGTTTTTCTAAAAAAAATCATTTTTTTGAATTTTTTGGGGTCATAAACCCAAAATTTTGAAAATCCGAGATAGCAGTTTTGTAGCGCTGCTTTTTGTCTACTAGACCATATAAAGAACTTTGAAATTGCTTGATAACGGTAGATTTGGTGAGCGTTTCAAGATTGCATGTTTTTTGCTGATTTTTGCTCGAACATGACCTCAGTTTGACCTCAATAACTCCTGACCTAAGGTGACCTAAGACTTGAAATTTGGTGTTAAGGTGTCAAATTGATGCCCGGGAAGGTACTTAAAATTTGGCGGCGCTGCGCGCCGCCGTTTTCTTGCTATTCAGGAAAAACCACAGGGGGGGGGGGGCCAAAATGCCCCCCCCCCCCCAACGGGGCGAGGGTTATATTGAAAAGACTCGCTTCGCTCACTGCGATCGCTCGCTCGTAATCAACATTTTATACAGCACATATGGTATGTAATAAAAATGAAAAAGAGCTTACTATGCCGGGCTTCGCCCGGCTTCCCTTACACTTAACATACCATAACTTGGAATTAGCTTGTTTTACATAAAATGTGGTTTGTATATCTGAAAATGTAGTAAGTACGCTTTTTTGGACTTTTTATGTAAAAAAAATCAATCGATTCTGTTTAATACCTATGTTATGATATGATTGTGATTTGGTGCGGATTTGGTCAGCTTTGGGAAGTTTGCCAGATAACTCGTCGCGAAAGCGGTTATTGCCATCAGCCTACTCTCGCAGCCAGTAAAGTCTAGCACCATTAGAAAGTTCCGTCACGACGGACTCAATCCACGGCGACACGCCATGATTGGGGTTGGCCGTGACCAGGGTGCCCCACCATTTCTCCTCGAGCTCCGAGGTGGTGCTCAGCAGGGGGTATCCTCCGAGCACCGCGCGAGTGTTCACCCAGGGCACGATGTGCTGGGGCGTTTGGATGCTCAGCGGACCCCAGCTGTCGAACATTTCCATCAGCTCGACGCCCTCGGTCTGGTTGGAGTAGCTGCTGGCCAGGCTGTAGGCGCTCGGAGCGCTCCAGATGCCGCCCCAGCGCTGTCGGCCGCCCACTTCGATCCTGAAATATATAGGCGGGGGTATACCTACTGCGGTACCTATGTACACACTATTCATGTAAACATCGGTACCGGGGTTAGATAGTCGAGTGGTTCATCTGACCTTTACATTTGACACTTTTTGCAATTTACAGCACTGCACTCACAATTTGCAGCAACTTTCCCCAACGGGTTGTCTGATCACGAGCAAGTATAACATGTGCATATCTGACCAAATTTGTGAGCATAATAAGGCCCAAATCAAATGATTTTGGCCTAATTATGCCCCAAGCGAACATAAGCTTTTCACTCCTTGGCAAGAACCGTTTGTGCTTTTTTATTGCATTTTTTTATTTCTACCAGTACCTACCTGCACAAGTGTGATCAATTTTTGAGTAAGTCATTTTAAATCAAAGGAAATTTTAAATGTTAAAAAAGTTAAGATGACAAGATCCAACTATGAAGAATTTGAAACAGATCCCATAACATCGAATCCAGTAGCTGCAGCGCCTACCTGTATTTGAACGGACGTGAAGAGAGTCGCGTGCTCTTGAGCCAGTCTCCCAGACCGACAATGGAGTAGTCGATGTCGATGCCGGGCGTGTCTCGGCGTCTCTCGATGACGTACTGCGCTGTCCAGCCCTCGTTAGAGACGGCCGTGGTCAGCAGCGTCCAGCCTCCGCCGTTCAGCGTCATGTCACAGTAGAGCGGCGCCGGCAGGCCGCGGTGGCGGTACACGCCGTCTGTGTGATAGTGGAGGTTATTCAGCATCCGGCAGGTGCCCGGCAGTCGTAGCATGACGGCTCCAGTCTCTACCACCTCCACCGACGTCCCGACCTGGGTGGACAGCAGGGTGCAGGTGCCGCCGCCGGAGGGTTCTGGACGGAAGTTAGCCGCCGCGCAGTCAGGCCAGCGGAGACAGAGCAGACTGCACTGGATCTGGGAGCCGGCGGCGGAGACATCCAGCGGCTCAGACTCCGTGACCAGCTCCCACATCGACGTGCTCTTGAACCGGGCCGCTGACGGGTTTTCGGGCAGCACGTCCGCGGCAGCAGTCGAGTGGAGGTGGAGCAGGACGATGGTACAGAGCTGGAGGTATGGACGGAGCCTCCACCAAGGAACGGTCTGCCTCCTCATGGTCGATGTGGATGGACGTACAGGAAGTAGAACAATCTAAGAATGTGAAGATGTCGCGTCCGGGTCCATGTAACACTGAAGGGCCGGGACGGCCGTGTCTGCAGGCGCTGAGGCCGCGGACCGAAGGGACGCCGTGACGCTGATTCGATGTTGCAGTCTTTGTTACCATCGTCTCGTGGCAACCGCCATGCCAGCGCTGGATAAAGTGAATAGGTACATGCGATCCTGGTCGGCTTGACATGCATGTGTTTGCCGTTTTGGGTTGCATGTCATGAGATCGTACAGCACAGTAGCAAGAAACTTTAAGCATTAGCTCCAAGGCTTCTGGAATCAATGATGGATAATGTAGGCATACGCTGGCGTCGCATAGCTATATGCACTATGCAGCTCTTTATGATCCGTTATGTAGGTACCGCATCGCATGCTTTAATTTTAAGTTCCATTGATAACTCCCCTTTCTTAGATCACAGCCCCGGGCCGGTATGCTCTAGTAGCTGCTCCACATCTGTCCTGAACCCCTAACAAGACCGGCGAACTGGCTCCATCGGCCTGGCATTGATGTCAATTGCTTCTTCCGGCTTACCGCGAATTGTTGCAATTTATCTCTGGAATGACTTAATGAGGTACTTGTCCAAATCAGTCGTGGAATGTTCTGCTCTATCATTATGCCAAACGAACCATGCCAGCGCAACTTTTTGTGTTGCGCTACCACAGGATTATTTGGCGATCTTCTGAGTTCTGAGAATCCAGATCTCAACAGAAAACAATTTATCAGTCTGCGGTGTGCCGTGCCAATTACTGTAGACTATACAGTGTATATGCTGGGTGTTTCTCATCCTTGCCTATGTCTGTGAGAAATGTTTGAATTGAAAGATCATATTACTGCAATAAAAAGAACATACGATATAGGCAACGAACGTTTATTTCTAATGCCAGAGGTTATCTGACTACTCGGTAATTTCCGTTCTTTAATCTCCTTCAATTGCACCTTTACTGCCTGACTGTCATTAATTGGAAAAGGAGGTTACGTTTTGTTCTTTTCATTGTGATATGCACTTACGTTTCTCTCTGTCTATTCTTGATGTGTAAGTTTGGTTTTCTTGCAGCACTCTTGATATGTTTTATCCCTGCTTTGGATACCTCTTTGCTGATTATTTAAGGACATATTTGTGTTATGAGGTTATCGGTGGAGCCAACAAAGTGCATTTAGTTATTTGTTGGCTCCACCGATAACCTCATAAATACCTCTTTGCCTTTGCATTTTTGATTTCTCTATTTATCTTGCTTTGTTTGCAAATATTGTGCTCATTAAAAATTGGCCTGCTGCACGGGGCTTGCGCTATCCTGTGTCATTCTTACTTTCGCAGTTCAAATTTGTGTAAAATCTAGCTATTTTAGTTTTTTTTTATCAACTCTGCTATTTATCATGCATTAGTGTGTTTATGGTCAGGTATTTGTCCCTGAAGTTTGATCAGGCTTTCGTTGAAGCCCCGGTTCTTTGGGATAAGTTGTCAACCATATCAGGTCTCTCACTTCTGCTGGTTCCATAAAACATAAGCACATTGCATAAATACATATTCAACATTGCTTATGGGGGTGGTCGATGCTGCATACCTACTGATGTTCTCCTTCCAAATTCGCAGTTTTTTTCATTTACCGTTATACACTTAAGAATATCGGGGACGGGATAAACCAGGAAGTTGTGATTTATTGATATGCTAGTGTTCAATCATCCGTAATTTGTTGTAGTTGTCGTTTGTGCAAGTATGTCATCTGTGACCCCATGTGGCTTTGTGTGACCCCATGTGACTCCATCTGACTCCCCAGTGACTCCATCTGACCCCCAGTTGACTCCGCCTGACCCCATGTGCGCCGTCTGTCGTTCCCGCAGAGATTCTGGACCGGTCTGACCTGATGCCTCAGATGTACCGCGACGAGACCAACCGACTCCGGGACAAGTACTACCCGATCGAGATCGATCCGCACATGACCGTCGCTGAAAAAGTGCCCTACGTAAGGCCGACTTTGTGCCTCAATATTCGATTGGAATGAAAATATTTTGTGAAAATTGCACTGGATTTACTCTATGCGCATGCTTATACGCAATTGGGTCAACATTTGTAATTTTTATTTTGTTTTTACTTATCTGTGCACCTCTCACAGGGAGAGTAAACATAATGCATTTCAGCCTTTATAAGCAGTTACTGTTTGTGTTTCATTTTCCCGACGCTTTGAATCTACTCAATATGCTCGTGCTAGCGGACGTGAATGTGATTGTCCTATTGCTTTCCTTTTCCCAGGCAGTAGAGTGGTACACACAAGCGCACGAAGTGCTCATCAAAACGGGACTGAAGAAGCAGGATCTTGTCAACATGGTGAAGGACTCCACGGCTCAATTCAGGTAGGCAGATTCACCAATGGGTCTGCAGTGTCCGGGAGCGGACTAAAATCGGCTATCAGACGACTGAATTTGGCTATTACACGCGGAGCTCGAGGGCGAAGCTCTGTTCAGCCGTGCAGAACGACCGGTGTCTGTGGGATTCGAGGAGAGCTGAAGGAGAGACATCTAAAAGCAAATGCCTTCCATTTCGTAGAACACAACTGCGTCCGGGTGCATGTAATGCCAGCAGCCGCAATCTGACGTCCATTTATAGGCACCCTCGTAGTTTTCAACAATTACCCATCCCCGCATTCCTGCTTCGGTATGTCATTAGCAATGCTTGTATTCGAATATTCGATGTCTTTTTGTTTACTGCAGCCTCGCCGCCCGGTAGATCTGATCAAAGCTGTTTTGGCGACGGTCGGACATGAACTGACGTGCATTGCAATGACTGCATTTGATCGGTTGGGGAGCCTTCTGCACTGCAGCTGCAGGCCATTTTTAATAATTGGCTGCTGTGGTCATAGACCGGGAGAGTGGAAGAGACATTGCTGGTTGTTTGTAAATGCTGCTGTCATTGTTGAGCAATGATCCTTGACCGGACTGGACCTAAATCTGATACCTTACCTCCCAGCTATTACTGTCTCTTACGGGGCAGTACCATTGGCTGTGACCTGAAGTCTGAAGTGACTGGAATTACGCAGTAAAATTAACTGTTCGACGTAGAACTGGTGCTGACTTTACCAAGAACTGCTGACCATACTGACCATACGAAGTGACCCCATAGGCCCGTGACCTGACCGGGGCTGATCTGATCCGCGCTGACCCCTCAGATCCGGCACTGACCGTCTGCTGGAGGACCTGCACCGGTTGAACGTCCCCGTACTCATCTTCTCGGCTGGCCTCGGCGACCTCATCCACGTGATGCTCGACCAGCAGGCCAAGGACCACGACAACATCAAGGTGGTCTCCAACTACATGCGATTCGACGAGGAGGTGGGTTGCGTCGGCTGCTGGAAGATTGCTCAGTTGAATTACTGGAGCTTAGGGAACTTTGGCCAGTCGGCTAGTTGAATTTTGTTCTTGTTTAATTACGGAGCGAGCGAAGCGAGCGTAGTCTTTCCTTAGATTAACGGAAATTTCTGAGTATGAGCGGCCGTCCGGCCGGCCGGCCGTGGTCGCGCTTTTGCGAGGCTTATATCTCAGCAACCACTTGACCGATTTACACGCGGTAATTTTTGTAGGGTAGCTTCATTCCTTCTACCAAGTATTGGACTATTCCCGATGCATGTGGGTGACCCCTTATGCACGTGCCACGTGCAAAACGAAGAGGTGTCAGTTTTGTAATTGTTGCAATATCTCGGTAACTACTTGGCCGATTGCGCTGAAAGTTGGCATGTATGTAGGCACCCACTAGGCAATGCATATCCGTGTGCCAGAGTTGGGGTGCTGCTGCACGTGCGCACGTGCAGGGGTCGATTCCAAATCTCGAGAACGGCTGGACCGATGGCGCTCAAATTTGGCACATGGTTAGGGACCGGTTAGTAGGGTGCCGTGCAAAAGTCAGTTGGGACCCATTTTGCACGTGCGCACGTGCAGGGTGCCGATTCCAGATCTCGAGAACGGCTGGGCCGATTGTGTTCAAATTTGGCACATCGCTAGAGACCGGTTAGTAGGGTGCCGTGCATAAGTCAGCTGGAGGTACCCCCTCGAAATTTCGCACGTGCAAGGCTCACCCTCTCGCTCGCTCCGTTAGTCGCCCATAAGGCGTTATAGTGGTCTTAGTTACGTGGCTCGCCATCTTACTATTTTTAGTTGCTATGGTTTCTTTTTCTTTTGCAGTGCATTTCATACTGCAAGTGTATAGCTGCTGGAGTCATGGATAATTCATCCACTCCCGACTGGTGCGCCCTGTCACCAAATAATCCACTCTCACTTACGTCTTTGCCCCGCCCTACTGTGTCATTCTTTTAGGGTAAGATGATCGGCTTCACGGACGAAATGATCCACATGTACAACAAGAACGAGAACGCCGTCCACTCGTCGTCATACTTTGAGCGTCTGAAGGGCAGGAACAACGTCATCCTGATGGGAGACAATGTGGGCGACCTGCACATGGCCGACGGCGTCGACAATCCCAACGTCACGCTGAAGATCGGCTTCCTCAATCAGCCGGTTAGTGGCACAGGGGGGGGGGGGGGGGTTATAGTAGGAGACGGAGCGGGGGATGCAGTAGGTGTTATAACACCGTGCTTAAAAGATGTGGTGGTGTTCCGGAGAATGGTGTGGCGGAGTTAGTGGCAATTGTTACGGGCGATCATGGTTGCTGAGGATTAAAGATGCGCGATTTGAACGTATGATTCTGAAAAAAATGCAGTAGCTGAATAATTATAAGACTAGATGAATGAATGAATGAAGATGAATGAATGAATGAATGAATGAATGAATGAATGAATGAATGAATGAATGAATGAATGAATGAATGAATGAATGAATGAATAAACTAATGAATGAGTGAATGAGTGAGTGAGTGAATGAATGAATGAATGAATGAATGAATGAATGAATGAATGAATGAATCAATGAATGAATGAATCAATGAATGACCCATTTAATGAACAGAAAAATGAGGACAAAATGTACCTAATGGAGCTACTGCTGCGTTGTTGCAGTGAATCGCTCGTTATTCGGGATGAAACTTTCAACCTACTTAGAGCTTATAGCATAGGCGCGGGAGCCGGGGGGCAGTGGGGGCAGCTTGCCCCCCCCAACTCTGGGGCCGTGGGGGCGGTGCCCCCACAGCTTTGAGACGGAATACCACACTTTTTGCAAATGTTTTCTTTTTTTGTTGAAAAAGCCGAGGGGTGAAAAATAAGTGGCCTAAAACCGGTGAGAAAACTAGATTTGGGGGTACCCTAGGTTAATCTCTATTATGGTGTGCCCCCCCAGTCGGAAAGTAGTTCCCGCGCCCCTGGCTTATAGTAATGACTGGTATTTTCAGAGCAATTATATCGTTTATAGCGGGGAAATAATACTTAGCGACCATGGCCTTGACAACAAATGCTCGACGATCACTGTAAAATGACCACTGACCACCGACCACACTCACCTTCACTGATCACTGGCCTCCACTGAGTGACTTACTGCCCGCTGTTTCAGAGCGAGGAGCGTCTGGCCAAGTTCCTCGACCTGTTTGACGTGGTGTTGCTCGACGACCAGACCATGGACCTGGGCAACGACATTGTCTCCCGGCTCATGTAGCCACTCGGGTGACCAACGGGGCTCTCTGTGATCCAAACTCAGTCCGGCGCGGTTAGTTCGGGGACCGGCCGCCGCTGGCGCCACTGTCGCTCAGAACGGCCATTGGTTGTGAACTGAAGACATGTCCTCGACTGGTTCGGGGGTAGGTTGTTGGTTAAGAACCAATGGACTGACTCAGGTCGCACCAGTTCTATGAAGAATGCCTAGATCGAATTGAATCGTTGCTCCAGATACGATAATGCAGTTGCGTCTGTGGAAATCGGTTCGGCTTGGTCTGAGCTGGTTTTAGGCCGCCATGGATCGGCTCAGACCGTTACAGGTTGGGCTCAGTTTTGACCAGTTTATGTCTGTTTTGATTGTCTCTGCCTCAGGAGAGGGTGCCTGGTTTGATTTGGATTTGTAGTACTGCCTGTGTGGGTCTGATGTGTTTGCTGGTGCGCCCTCCCCGAGGCCTGAGGCCTCTTGCACCAAAATCCTCTTGCACCAATGCTTGGATTATTTTGCATCGTATACCCAGTCCAAGTCTCAAATGTAACAATTTGCGTGCAAAATTTAGCAAGCACATGCAGGATTATGTATTGGGCTATTGCAAATAAATTTACCACCGTTAGATTAGCTTATTCTGAAACCGGTTTTTCGATTTTACCTAGCTAGGTAGTTTGGTGCAAGAGGCCTCTGAACGACAATACCGTGCAGTTTTACATTCACCTGAAGGCTGGCTCGTCTGGTTCACATGGCTACGGTTTGACAGCCGATTAGGGGCGCCCGTATTCACTGCCAACAGAGATGTGCCTGAGTGGTCAGTCGCGTGCAATCAAATCCTTAGTTCGGTGGTCAGAGCAGTGGCCCTTTAATATGCTCTTTGTGGAATCTGTATCTGTTGTATTTTAGTCGCCCTTATTTTTGCTATGTTCAAGTATCTGCCAACAGTACCTGGCAATCGATCAATCGTGGTTATTATTATCACTAGTCATGTATCATTTTTTTACGCAGCTGTTCTTAAAGGCAAAGTACATGATATTTATCTTTTCCTGTCGTTAAATTCGCTAAAGGTTTTAGTTAAGTTGCAATATTCTCGGACGTGGCTCGTAAAATAAATGAAAAGGCATGTTGCTTGGTTGTGTGTGTAACCATTCGCGTGATTCGTTGTCAAGGTTTTCAGCGGTGCCGCCTAGCTGGCGGGTCCGGGGGTATCGGAACTATCCCAATGTTCCCTGTGTGGCCATTCACTCCCCTTCCTAAAACAATGCTCGTATACAGTGCCCATACAAGGTGGCACGCATCCTCCACCGCTCAATGATCACTAAGTAGTTTTGAATGGTGAATAGTTTTGGCCGAAAGTCTCCTGACGTGATGCAACTCATGATGTGTCGTTCTGGTTACTAGATCAGTAGATTAGTGGGAGGGGTACCAATTCCCTATAGATTTACATCCCACACTAACAGTGAGTGCCTCATCATGCCATCGGTGAGCCCGCCTGAACGGCGCCCGCGGTAAAGGAGCTGGCATTTGGTAGGCACTATCCCGGCCCGTAATGGATGAAACGTCGGTGTCTTTAGTCCTTATCGGAGGCAGCGAGTTCGCAGCTGAGTGGCTAAGTGACCCGCCGTTTGAGAATACGCAGGAGAATACGAATCTGAAGCGCCCGCCCCGCTCGGGTGGCAGGTGATGGTAGTTGGGGTCACGGTACATAGAATACTAGGTAACACCGGTTTGTCCGCTCAACACAGGGCCAATGGTCACCACTTTCTTCAGCTGACGTCTGTGACCTTGAGCTGACCTAGGATGATAAACAGCTGACAATTTAGGCCATTTGGGACTCACTTGACAGCTGAAGAGCGTGATTTAAAATATAAATATTTGTCAGACACTGACAAAAGATATTATTCACCAGTCATTTTTTAAGCACATTCTGTCATAAATTAGCTGACTCCCTCTGATCTTCCACACGGTAGAAAATGCAAGTGCAAATTCTGCAGTCTTGAAGTGAACCAAACGATTATGATACACATGATCGTTTCTCTCAGAGCACAACGGAAACTGCGAGAAAACAAGAGAGAGTCGGACTCTACAAATGAATGAATTTGAAAGAAAAATAGCTGTAATTTTTCCTGTGGAAATGTTGACTTTGAAAACATTGGCCATCAACTTTAAAAATGCCCTGAAATATGAAAATATGTGAATTGGCAAAACAGACAATCTTGCTGTTTTTGCCCAAGTTTGTTCATGATTTGGAGAGATTCGATGCGAAAATGCACTGATAAATACTTTTGGAAGCGAGGTCTCGATCAATGTATTAATTTTGATTTTTAATGTAACGCGAGTCCCACTTTTTCCTCCAAGAAAATATATTTGTCAATTTTTCAATAATTCTTTTATGCGTCATTGCTTTAAAAATAAAGAGAGTCGGACCGTAATTCTTTCAAAATGACTGATCGTGCTCAATATCTATCGGAATATATCAACAGATTGGCCAGACTCATTGGCTAAATATGTTTAAATTGCATTTTTCTTACTTTCTGCAGATTTTCCAGCAAAATTTTGCTGTAGTTTAAGCTGCGTTTCCTGCAGATTGTGTTCACGGACCAATGGGAGACAAGTATTTCTACATCAACAGGTTTTTTCGCCGTCAATTGGTCTAACGGGTGTTTTTCGTATGCGCAGCTTATGTCACAGCTGCGTAAGAACACGTTTGCTTTAAATCACTGGATATTTCTTTTCCGAATATCAA
Source organism: Amphibalanus amphitrite (assembly GCF_019059575.1). Taxonomy (NCBI): domain Eukaryota; kingdom Metazoa; phylum Arthropoda; class Thecostraca; order Balanomorpha; family Balanidae; genus Amphibalanus; species Amphibalanus amphitrite. The sequence continues at coordinate 824,420 of NW_024881606.1, read as the reverse complement.
TATTAAAGGTCAATGTTTTTCATAAGATTTGTGGGGGCTGGATTATCGTCATTAACTAATTACTTGATGTCATATTTTAATGGGGAGTGGTGTAATGCCCGCACGACTGTTGACTTTCATTGTAATTGCTTGAGCTGGTTCCTTGGCCGCCTCAGACAGCAAGATGGTGTGTCAAGTATCATGGCCTGACAGGAAGGGGTAGTCATAAAGCAGGCGTCACACTTCCGTGTTAACGGCCGGAGGTCCGGTGACGGGCTGTGGCCTTGAGACGGCCGCCGGTTTATTACGTCACAAACGTACTATCGATGCAGAGTTTTCTATCGATGTGAGAGCTTTGATTTACGGAGCGGGGAGATGAAAATGACCAGCGCACAGCGGACGCAGGGAGAGGAAAGGATAAACAAACTTGGTCACAGCAGCGGACTCGCTTCGAATCCGAAGGTCCCGGGTTCGAATTTCACCATGGCGTTGCCTCAGCGGCCACTTTATCGTACTTTTTAAGTTTTAGAGGGTTGGGATCGGCAGTGCTGAGGGTGCTAGAGCTCACTGACTCGACTCCAATGCAGAGGTCCTGGGTTCGAGTCCCACCACGGCGTTCCCTAAGCGGCCACTTTATCGTACTTTTTTTAGTTTTAGAGGGTTGGGATCGGCAGTGCTGAGGGTGCTAGAGCTTAATTCGACTCCAATGCAGAGGTCCTGGGTTCGAATCCCACCATTGCATTAACTCAGCGGCCGACTGTATCGTACTTTTTTAGTTTTAGAGGGTTCCGCAGTGCTGAGGGTGCTAAAGCTCACTGATTTAACTCCAATGTAGAGGTCCTTGGCTCGAATCCCACCATGGCATTGACTCAAAGACCGATTTTATCGTACTTTTTAGTTCTAGAGAGCTGGGATCAACAGTGCTAAGAGTGCTAGAGTTGACTGACTCAGCTCGAATGCAGAGGTCCCAGGTTCAAATCCCGCCACGGCGTTGGCTCAGCAGCTGAATTCCGCGTACTTTTTCTAGTTTTACGGGGTTTGGATAGGCAGTGCGAAGGGTGCTAGAGCTCGCTGAATCAACTCAAATGCAGAGGTCTCGGGTTTTAATCCCACCATAGGTAGAGAGTTGGTCAACTGTCTCTCATTCTAAAACTAGAAAAGCTAGAGAAACGCGGTTCATGCCAGTTGATACACAATTGATCAACCTAGCACATATCTAAAGATCAAGATCCTGCAATTCTCCGTCTGGCCACCAGGGGGCCAACTCTCTACCTATGGTGGGATTAAAACCCGAGACCTCTGCATTTGAGTTGATTCAGCGAGCTCTAGCACCCTTCGCACTGCCTATCCAAACCCCGTAAAACTAGAAAAAGTACGCGGAATTCAGCTGCTGAGCCAACGCCGTGGCGGGATTTGAACCTGGGACCTCTGCATTCGAGCTGAGTCAGTCAACTCTAGCACTCTTAGCACTGTTGATCCCAGCTCTCTAGAACTAAAAAGTACGATAAAATCGGTCTTTGAGTCAATGCCATGGTGGGATTCGAGCCAAGGACCTCTACATTGGAGTTAAATCAGTGAGCTTTAGCACCCTCAGCACTGCGGAACCCTCTAAAACTAAAAAAGTACGATACAGTCGGCCGCTGAGTTAATGCAATGGTGGGATTCGAACCCAGGACCTCTGCATTGGAGTCGAATTAAGCTCTAGCACCCTCAGCACTGCCGATCCCAACCCTCTAAAACTAAAAAAAGTACGATAAAGTGGCCGCTTAGGGAACGCCGTGGTGGGACTCGAACCCAGGACCTCTGCATTGGAGTCGAGTCAGTGAGCTCTAGCACCCTCAGCACTGCCGATCCCAACCCTCTAAAACTTAAAAAGTACGATAAAGTGGCCGCTGAGGCAACGCCATGGTGAAATTCGAACCCGGGACCTTCGGATTCGAAGCGAGTCCGCTGCTGTGACCAAGTTTTTTTATCCTTTCCTCTCCCTGCGTCCGCTGTGCGCTGGTCATTTTCATCTCCCCGCTCCGTAAATCAAAGCTCTCACATCGATAGAAAACTCTGCATCGATAGTACGTTTGTGACGTAATAAACCGGCGGCCGTCTCAAGGCCACAGCCCGTCACCGGACCTCCGGCCGTTAACACGGAAGTGTGACGCCTGCTTTATGACTACCCAGGAAGGTGGGTACCCAGAGTCCCCAGAGAGCCCTAGCTCAATATTAATCTCAGATGAAGCCCATATATATGTCTCAGAGCTTGCTTAAGTTTTAACCTCACCTACATATAATCTAACATAACCTGAAATAACCAGACACGCTAGAACCCTTATTTTGGTCAAATGCTGATGAGCAGAAAAATATTAACTTTTTGACGATTTGCAATTCCTACCTATGTCTGGACGAGGGTTTGTTGGTTTCTGTTTAGGTAAACTATGGTGAAGATAAAAAACATAATCTACCCTACTCAGCCCTAGCCTAACCTCGCGGACTAACCTACAACTTTTGGTAAATGTTCAGAAAGAGTCTGATTCACTTTTCAGGCATACATTTTGTACATTCTTACACTATTTGACATCTTGAATCCAGATATGATATTTACATGTGATACAAATACAAAACAAAAATCAAACCTTACCTAACCCCATGTTGCATATTCATATGAACTGCAGAATGCAGATCAGATATTTTTTGAACAAATACCCATCTTTCATCCTTTCAGCATACCTACAACCTACTAAACAGCCTTGGTATCAACCTACCATTCATACTTTATCTACACATACATATTGATATATGAGGTATGTTTTGTTCAGTAGGTTATAGTAGGTCAGGTGCCTACATGCTATCATTTGTCATGCTTTGATTTCAGGTGGTGTCTTGTGGGCTTTATAGTGGGCTTTGTGGCCCTCTCTAAGTGCAAGGGTTAAGTGTTGATGCACATAATGCAATGTGTTTTTTTCCATGGGCGCAGGAACCTCACGTAAAGTGTGTGTGGGGGGGGGCGGCAGAGAACTTCAATGTCACTTTGTGTCACTTCAATGTCGACCCCAATACCCCTATGAATAAATTCTTTGCAGTTTCGTGCTCATCTTATCTTGCCGAACCATTTCTTGCTCTTAGTTTTGAATTTAAATGAAAAATAAATATTTTACTTTAAAAATAAGCATAGCTGAAAAGTGGGGGCATGCCCCCCCCCGCTCCTATGCCTATGTTTTTTCTTAATGGTACAAATCATCCAGATTCATATGAGAAGGGTAGGTAGCTACCTACAAAACCAAACCAATGCCTCAATTGTTTATTGTTTTCTTACAATAAGTCCGTCCTCTGCCAATCGCACTAAACTATCTACTGTCACCACAATGCAGTGTGCGTCATGATTTCTCAACTCTATGCATACAATATATTTCCATTTGTCAATCACATATTGTTTTTTTTTACAGGCTTTCCGGTTATGACTGAGGCCAGCATCTCACGTGTCCTGGCTACGCCAAATCACTGCGGATGCCGGATGCCGAGGACCGGAGAGCCAACCGCTTTGAGGCGTGAGCTCTGTGGCGTGGCTCGAGTGACCACCAGCTTCTGACGGCTACGGCGCCGTCGACCTGGTTGAATAGCTGGGGCCTGGACGAGGGTGCCCTTAGTACGGTGACCAATCGGTTACGTCCGAGGGGCGCTCGAACACGCTGCGTTCGCGTGGCTGCCGGCGGCCGCCCCCTCGCACGTGAATCTCCTGGAGCGAGGACTGCGAGAGGCGGCCGCATCATCACCTGTGTCCGCGCTTAACACCGTGCCACGCACTAATGGCGGAAGCCCGACTTACTCCTATGGAGGAGCGAAGCTGGACGCTGGCTGCCAGGCTGCTGGGGAGGGCGCTGGGTCTGCCATCAGGGGACCCCCTGCGCGCGACCGCCGAGGCCTCGGCACCGGCGCGCCTGTCTTCGGTCCGAGGCTGGAGATTGCGAGGCCGCCAGGCCTGGGCGAGAGCGAGAATCCCACCGTGGCAACAGACGGCTGGCGGCATTTTCCGGTTGGACGTGTGCCCGATACGGGCTGGGGCCACGGCGGCGGAAAGGGAAAGCGTGGCTACGCTTCACCTCGCGTTCCTGCCCCTGTGTGCTGTCCGGCTTTGGACGGACGGATCTGCGGAGGGCGGAGTCTTCAGGCGCTGGGCGGGAGCCGTGCTGGTCTGACTGGACGAAGAGGCCGAGGAACTGCGGGCCCCGGCCGGAGAGCTGTGCTATAGCTACCGCGCGGAGATGGTGGCGCTGTTGACCGGTCCGGAGACCCTACTCGGAAGAGACAGAGACCAGGACCTGCGGTCCGTACCAGTGCTGGAAATGAGGCCGCTTTCTGGTCCCGGCGTTTTATTCTCCGGGTGAGTTAGCCCCGTCTAGCGCTTAGCCTTTCGGGACCCTCTCAGAGCCGCGGTTGTTTTCGCCGCTCGGCCCATTCGAGATGCAAAGTTGATAGTCGCACGAAGTTTATTTGGGGCTTCTGAATATACGACTTCGAAATTAATTGATTCTACAAAACCTTTTTCTTTCACCTATATGCATACATTTAACAGTAACTCCAGACTAGACTGGTTTGGCTGGCCCTAAATAAGCTTCGTGTGACTATTAACTTTGCATATCGACTGGGGCGAGCGGCGAAAACAACCGCGACCCTGAGTGGGTCCCGAAGGGCTAAACGCTGGACGGGATTAACCCGCGAGGAGAATAAAACGCCGGGACCAGAAAGCGGCCTCATTTCCAGCACTGGTCCGTACCTATCTGCTAACTGTGCGGTGGTGCTGGTGTAGTGCAGCATCTTTGGATGGATAGCTACATTTCACGATTAAATAGCTGTTACGTTTCTGACATTGTTCTGATATTGACATTTTTCTTTCTTTCGTTTGATAATGGTCTGTTGGCCGAAATATCACGTAAATAAAAAGGTAACTTTGCATTAATTTTGCTATAGACTCGAGAAAAAAGGTCAATGTTTTTCTTTCATATAACTGTATCAATCATGTTCCTCGCCAGAGCACTGGCAAACATTAATGCTGTTACGTTTCAGTGCAGGCGGCGTGACGAACAATGTGGTAGTTATCTGTTGGCCACTTCTGCGGCCGCTGCTATTTCCTACTCGAAGGCGGGCGCGCTGTTTGGCTGGGCCGGCAGGATGTTCCCATTATGTGTCGACGACAAAGCGAGTATATTCATGTTCTTTTAATGCACACTGTGGTCTGTTGTATATTTGAAGTTTTATTTTAGGTTCACGATTGCGAAGGGCAGATTCATCTTCTCTCTTTCATTTTTGTTGCCACTTTAGCGTTCATGTTTGTTATAAGTGTCCTGGTCCGGCTTGATTGTCATCTTTATTCGTGGTGTATTTTATTTTACGAACATGCTGGTGATCAATGCAATACACTTTTGGTTAATAATGCTGCTTTAGCTCTGATCCTTTGTGGGATGTCTTGATTGTACTACTGCGATAGTGATTTTTCCTCACCAAAATATGCAGGCAACAAATGTAAATGCTGCCAAATGTTTGTCATTGCGTGATGTATCTAAAAGACATCAAGTTCCTGAACGTGGTCGTGTACTACGCAACCGGAAACTCAATAGGACGTGGAATGCTGTGAAGCAAAACTACAGAAGTGAGGCTGGCCACGCCAAAATCAAATGAGATATGTCTAGCCTTTCTTCAGCCGCCAAGGCTTCGACAGACTATCCCCGGGTTCGGTGTCTCTCGAACTACGAAGATTCAACGTCGTCCGGCCAATCCTGGTTAAGGTCAGCGGGGACTTAGCTGTGGTTATGGAACAGGATTGGCCGTCCGAGAGACTCCGAATCTGGGGTATGTTGCAGCACAGCTATGTCGACCGAGTGCGTCGCAAGCTGCCCCACTCGACGACAAAAAGTAAAACCGTCCCGCCCTAGGCTGACTAGGCTTAGCTAGGTGGCAGCACAGTCGCGCCGGCAGGGGGCAGTGCCACAACCAGCCGACTGATATTTTCGTGTGACGTCAGAACCGGTGCCTCCCTGGTTGGGGTAGTTGCCAGTTGGTGAACGTGAAGTCCGTCATATCGGGGGACATTCATATGTGCGACAATTCAAATTTGCGACACACACGCAGGTGCTACAAATCCAAAAGTGCATCAACGAAGAAAGTGCGATTCGACGGAGGACCTAGTCGACAAAAGTTCTACAAAGTGCTGCACTTTCATTGGCTGGCGCAAGGCTGGAGCTGGGCGGAGGCGGGCGAAGCGCTGGCCAATAGGAGGGAGTGTCACAGCCACAGCTAACTCGGTACTCTCTCTGCGGCCGGCCGGGACGGCCACGCCGGAGCGCGGCAACGGAGCTCGGACGGAGGGGAGGGGGAGCCGCCGCGCACAAAAATAGCCGCACCTGGCCGGTCCGCGCGCATACCTGGGACGGGGACGCCGGCGTGGACAATACAAATTCCAGACGCCGCCGTCAAAACAGGGGGCCGGTCTCGGCCCTCCCAGGCTGCGCGGCGGCGGAAGGGTCAGGCGGCGCGGCCCGGTCAGGCCGGGCCCGGGCGGCCGGCGTCCTCGCGGCCGGCCGGTCTCGGCGGTCTTCCTGGCCGGCTACGAGCCACAGCCGGTGAACATACATAAGCATTCATACATGCGGCGGTCACATGCTGTTTTGGACAAACGATTTCAGCGAAGGAAGCAGAAGACGGTGAATTCCCCAGAACCTGCTTTTTAATTCTGCATGTTATTTTTAATGCAAATTTGCAACGAAACGCCTTGGAAAGCACAAGAGATCGTTTCAGGCAAGATAAAAACATCTCCATTATGAACTTCAATAATATGTATTTTAACCCGCGCACTAAGGGCATCATCGTGATCCTCTCGTCAATCCGCATCGAATGATATATATGTTCACCTCGAAAGGTCAAGGTCAAAGATTGACCTCAGGTCACGTGACCTCGAGGTCATCATGTATATCATTCGATGCGCCTTGACGAGCTGAACTCAATGAGACCATCCGCACGGCTGTATCTTGTTCCTGTACGGAGTTATTGGTAAAAAAACCTTTGGTGACCTTTGATGACGTCACATGACCTTACAGCTGCCCAACAGCAAAACAGACCTCAAGGTAGTGAAGGTTGGTCGTATATGAAGCCATGTATGGCTATGGGGCCATTCCGACCCGTTTTAGTGGTAAAAACAGGGAGTTGCTTTTTCCCCATTGACTTAAAATGGGGAGGTCGAGAAATTGACCTGACCTTAGGGCCCTGTTTCACCGGTGATAGCAGCAAGCTGCTATCACGTTTCGCGAGCTGACGTCATGTCGTGACGCCATACTGTTGTCGTAATGGGTAGTTCCGGCGCACGATTGCCGCGACCTTGGCGGCGGCATTAAGTGACGTATGAGCCTAAAAGTAAGAGTTTACGCAGTCATGATAGTATATATATTTTTGATATATATTTTTTCAATATGATGTATTTAAAAGAAGTTGGGTTTAGGAAAAATTTTGACATTAACTTCGAACATTTAGCTGATGACGTAAAACAATATTGCGGCAATCGTGCGCCAGAATTGCCCCTTACGTCAGCAGTATGACGTCATCACATTACGTCAGCTCGCGCAATTTGATAGTAGCTTGCTGCTATCACCGGTGAAACAGGGCCTAGGTCATCGATGTCAAAATTCCGAGATACACAAATTGTAGCTACTTATGACCTTATAACATCCTGCGACCTTCAAAGGCCTCCGACATCTACTGTAGCTGTGGCACGGTGTCAAATTTGCAAAAAAAAGTGACTTGAGGCTGAGTCATTCAAATTGACCTGGTGACCTGACCTTAAAAGTTAGGAGGTTCAAACTTGCACACCATATGTAAAATGGATGAGAGAATAGTTGTGCCAAATTTCGCGGCGCCACGCGCCACGGTTTTCCCGCTATCTACGAAAAACCTAAGGGGGCGGATATCCGCCCCCCCCCCGTCGGTGCGCGGGTTAATAGAAACGTCCGGAGTCGGAGTCGGAGTTGGAGTAGGAGTCGGAGTCGATTTTTGAAGCCGGAGTCGGAGTCGGAGTCGGAGTCACCCTAAAATCCATCGACTCCGCAGCCCTGAGGCAAACAACTTTTACTAGGCAAAGCTTTGCTACTGTGAATACCAGGTCAAAATGCAAGCATTTTTCTCAATTTGGAGAGTATATATGGTATGCCCCCTTTGCTACGTCCGAGACCACCTTTCGGGATCCGTCTTATATGATTCAGGCACAGTTTTCTCGCTTGGAATTTGTCAAGAGGTGACGCCTGCTTCCGGGCTGTTCAGAAGTGCCCCCTGTTCTGGGTTGTGGTGTTGCCCGAAACGGCACGAACCTTTCCCGATCGATGCATTTTTAGTAAATGGTCCATTGAACGGCTTTAGTCCAGCGGCTTTTCCGCAAGTCTAGTTAACTTTTTTAGTATTTTGTCCCATCCATCATGTCTGATTACGGTGTAAAATAGAATAGGCATTAACTACCGGGTTCATTTACTAAATCAATTTACCTACTCTTCCAACAGGCTCGATCCATTGCAGGGCATTCCTATTTATCATGGTAAACGACGCATCCTTATGCACGTAAAATGTAGTAGGGCATTTCCTTTATAATCACTTGCCTATCCGGGAAGACAATTATGAAACAGCAACTTGCATATAAGTTCCTGAGAAAACTGATCCTTTTTCCACTCACTGACAGACACATCTTATCACGCGTCGATGAGCTATTAATGTTTGGGAACCGATTAACCCCTTGTCAGTTCTGTAAAAAGGAAAACGGTCAAGGAACGTGATATCCACGGATATCACGTTGTTCAGTAAAAGGCACAATACGCGTATTGTGCCTTTTTCTGAACATTCATTTGGGCCCTGGTACCTGGAGATATTGTGTCAAAATTTTTAGATCCTTCATTGGGCTGAGCCGTGTCCGAATAGCTGGCGAATCCATGGGGTGGATATGAGGGCATTTGGAGGCTTATGTCATCGCCCTCCCCGCAGCCACAGCGCCGAACTAAATAAAATTTGCCGTTTATTTCAAAAGAGAGAAAATGAATAACTGTTATTAAACAAAGCTCGATTTAAAGGGAACAGTAATTACGGAGCGAGCGAAGCGAGCGTAGTCTTTCCTTAGATTAACGGAAATTTCTGAGTATGAGCGGCCGGCCGGCCGGCTGGCCGGCCGTGGTCACGCTTTTGCGAGGCTTATATCTCAGCAACCACTTGACCGATTTACATGCGGTAATTTTTGTAGGGTAGCTTCATTCCTTCTACCAAGTATTGCACTATTCCCGATGCATGTGGGTGACCCCTTATGCACGTGCCACGTGCAAAACCAAGAGGTGTCACTTTTGTAATTGTTGCAATATCTCGGTAACTACTGGGCCGATTGCGCTGAGAGTTGGCATGTAGGTAGGCACCCACTAGGCAATGCATATCCATGTGCCAGAATTGGGGCGCTGCTGCACGTGCGCACGTGCAGGGGTCGTTTCCAGATCTCGAGAACGGCTGGACCGATTGCGCTCAAATTTGGTACACGGTTACGGAGCAGTTAGTAGGGTGCCGTGCACAAGTCAGTTGGGACCCATTTTGCACGTGCGCACGTGCAGGGTGCCGCTTCCAGATCTCGAGAACGGCTGGGCCGATTGTGCTCAAATTTGGCACATCGCTAGAGACCGGTTAGTAAGGTGCCGTGCACAAGTCAGTTGGAGGTACCCCCTCGCAATTTCGCACGTGCAAGGCCCACCCTCTCGCTCGCTCCGTTAGTCGCCACAAAAGGCGTTATACTGGTGCATGAGAAATCGAAATCCGATGATTTTTTTATTTGAAGAAACTGTTGTGGCATGCGCCATTCATAACGTACGAGACCGCCTTTCTGGATCTGCCTACGCCCTATGTTTCAGGGACAATTTCCCGGGAGCGTGTTTCCGCTTATCTTCGGCGCTTAACGACTGATTCGCCGCTGATACAGAGTGACTCCTATACATCTGACACTTTTTAAATGTATCTAGGTACCGAACAACTCAACAAAAAATGTTTTCAAGCACACGAACTTAAAGCCCATGAATTTTTATTTTCATCCATGTCATTTAACTCACTTGCATTCATCATGCTTTTCGATAGATAGCATAAAACCAATACCATTGATTTTTTCGCTTCTTAGCTGGTTATTGAAACGCAACGTAATTTGATGCGTCACTTTAAGTAGACCCAAGACTCCTTCAAGTGGCAAAATATAGCGGCAAGCTGATAGATTTAGGAATAAAGGAAGTTGAAAATCTCCATGGTATGGCTGGCTTTTGGCAATCACCACAGCTGTTCACGAGATCAACGAGGAGACATGCGAAAGAGCCATCCCATCAGGTGTCGTTTCAAATCGACCAAAGGCTCCTCTAAATAGCAAAATATTGCGAATAGCTGATAGATTTAGGAGTGAAAGAATTGTTGAAAATCTCAATGGTACGGCTGGCTATCACAAGGGCTGTTCACGAGATCAGCGAGAAGACATGCAGAAGGGCCATCTGGGCCCAGTTTCACCAAGTGGGGTAATTTCGGCATGGGGTAGATTTCCATTCTGCCCCATGGGGTAAAATCCAGTTTCACCAGCTCAAACTACCCCCATGGGGTAGTTTCGGCGTCTCTTGTGAATGTTGGCTAAGCAAGCAGCATCAGCAAAACAACGGAACGTTTTGATTGGTCGAGAAATTCATTTCACGACGGCGTGAAATGAAGAACACATTTGATTTGGCTTCTTGTATTTGTCTACCAATCACCTTGGTAACGATGGCAATGGCACCTCAGTTTCCAAGATTCACAACTTTATTGAGAAAGGAATGCAATGCACAACCGCGAATCTTGATGGATAGGTTAGAGAACAATGGCATGTTTTATTATCGAATAGTATCGAATGTTTTAAAATTAATTAGTGTTTTAGTAAATTTGATGTTTATATTAGATGTTTAACTTAGATGTTTTAGATTAGATTAGATGTTTAGTGTTTTATAATTAGAATGTTTTAGTAAATTAGTGCATGTTTTACTAGTATCGAATACACCTTGCTTGGTATTTTTGACGACTTTTAACTACGTATCTTTTGCACCAGATGCTTTTATTTCTAATGTGCATTACAAAATACATACAGTACCTACAGATGCACGGCACATTTAACGCAACTTTATTGAGATATGCACAACAGCGACAAAAATAAAAAATAGATATGGAAAGTATCGAATCCACTTGGCCTGGTATTTTTAACAACTGCTTATTACGAATTGCTTGCACCATATGCTTTTTATTTCTAATGAGAATTACCTAGGTATGCACGACATTCTCTTGCTGATTTAGGTACGGCATTTTGATTTTGATTTCAGTTGTTATCGTCTTGACATTTGCTGGATATTTGCACATTGACCGTAATGCATATAAGATACCTCGAATGATAATTTGAATAGATCACACAAGTTGAAGTACAATGATCCTTTCAACAAGACACATCGTCAGCATGTAACCACCGTGAAGAATGTGCATTTTTATTGTTTATATTTCAAGGCTTCCTCATCCGGTATTCAAGGTCACTGTTGAAGGAAAACAGTTAAAAAAGTAAAAATCCTGGCATTCAGCTATGGGCGACATCTATAATGCTTCTTTTGGGTGTTGCAATGCAGATCACAAGCATAGGTGGTGCAGGCTACATGCAGTAAAATATTTGGATGAAACTTGAAGTACCTATGCTATGAATAATGCATATTCAAACATGACAGGTGATTGGACTTCAATAAAATATGTTCTTATTACTATTTTACTGTCAATTCTTGCTCACAATTCGTATCATATTCACAGATTACCCCACGTATGTCAGCCGTAATTTTGGTCGGATATTTGGGGTAGAATTGCCGGCAAACAGCTGATTGATTGGCTTGTTCAGATGCTCATGGACCGTGAGCATCTGTTTGCATGGCAAATTTGGGGTAAAATAAGAACTGCCCCATGGGGTAGTTTGGAAGTGGCCAATCAGAACCTACCCCATTTGGTGAAACTGGTTTGGGGTAGTTTCGCCGAAACTACCCCAAACAGAGCTTGGTGAAACTGGGCCCAGGTCTGTTTTGAAAAGAGTGGAGCTGTGCCTCGCTCAAAAATGGGAACATTTTGAGCACGTGCTCTTAGGAGCAAACGATGTCCGTGTGAAGATTGTGACACGTCTAAAACTGTTTTTGCTACATTATGTTGTCTTGCACTTGACCATTTGTCGAATGCATTCGAATGCATTCGACAAATGGTCAAGTGCAAGACAACACCTAATGTAGCAAAAACAGTTTTATTTTAAGTGAGACGTGTCACAATCACATTGTGCGTTGACTCAGAACTGAGCCGCTGGAGGCTCTCGTAGGTAATAAGCCTCAGGCTCAGAGAGCCCTTCCAATAGCATCTCACGGCTCACGCTCCTGGCTCGAGGATGCGCCCTTGCGCGTAAGCAGCTTTGCCAAATTATTCACCAAATAGCCCCTCTTTCTGGCCGCCTTTTTCAATGCGAATTCTGCCACGGTCGAAATGGTGGGCGCATGCCCAATCTGGGACGATCTGCAGCGCTGCCAGCCCAGCAGTCGTATGCTTATCTCACCAGTGCAGCGCTGGACTGTGCAGGCAGATGCCTTACTGACCACAGTGACCAGCAATGACACGCTGTGTCATTTCGGCCCGAAGCATGCCGACTGTCTGGTTCAGCGTAAAACTGGCCGTAGCTCGGTGACCCATGACCCGAGGTCCGTTCTCGACCTAATGTTCTGTGACCAAGGGCCGTGCCATGCAGCGGTGCAGCCGAAAGCGTTATCCCTTAGGGGTAGAAATGATTAGGAACCACATATGTGTTGTCATAGGTACAGGACAAAGCTTTTGCGGGGCCCTGTACCTATAAGCCCACCATGCAGTTTCCCTTCAATCGGCCTTGGTCCAGCAAAAATAGTCACGTGCTAACCTCTCTCCTTAGAAAGACGCTACTTGATGTTTGGGTAGAGCATAGGCTGATATTACGGATTGGCATTTGCAAGGGTGCAGCCAAGTTGGGTCCTCCCCCCTCCCTCCCCCTTTACGGCCAAGAATGCGTGATTTTTTATTTTTTGGCAACCTTATAAATAAGGTAGCAAAAATCCGGGAAGCAAATGGGATTAGGGGTAGGTTCGGTTCCGCGGGCCCCATCCTAACGAAAAACCTAATGGGCATTTGGTCCCACATTTCAGATGGTCCTGGATCCGCCCTTGTGCGTTTTACACTCGTTTCCTGTGTAGGTAGACATATGTTTCGACCCGTTTGAAAACCCGCCCGTTTTAAAACTGACCGACCCGTATTGAAACTGACCGATGGGTAGGTATTATCCGTTTTCACGACGGCCATCTGGTACACATTTGGTGCACATTTGGTGCAGATTAGGTGCAGATTTGGTCAAATTAGATCCAGTGTATCTCTGATTAGCATATCAGCTAGGGTTGCACTAATTGCTTATATGCCTGCTTTGTCATATTATCAGAGAGTAGGGGAGAGTGGGGTAAGATGCCCACTCCCAGGGTGGGAAAGACGCCCCACCCCCTCTTATAGCGGGAAACAAATAATCTAACATGAAAATTAATATTCTTAGCGTAAAGCGGAAGCCTGTCTTGCTAACTGCACAAAAATTTGCGAAGCTTAGTTGAGCAACGGTTGGCTGGTGATTGCATGTTTTTTATTTGCTGCTTTCAAAAAAATATTTTGGTGTCAAAACATTGTAAAGATCAAAGAAGGTAAATAATATTTATCTCCCTTGCTATGGTCGAGATACATTGACATACGTGTACTGTGTCCCAACCAGTTTGTTTCAGGTTGTTGTTTTATGGCTAACATATTGTACTGATTAAATGTTAATTCGGTACCTTGGGGAAAGATGCCCCCTGCCCTGATGGGGAAAGACGCCCCCCTATTTCCGTACGCTGTCCTTCAAGCAACCCGTCGAATCATTATTACATACTTGTGATGGGAGACAAAAGCCGATCTGGGACTATTGAGAGTCCAATACGGTCGGGTGCTCTCCATGCCGGTCTCTCGGCCCACACAACGACTTTTTGGGCGGCATCTGACTCTGAGAGCCCTCATGACATCCTCTGTGAGCCCCATTATTGACTCCAAGGTCCCTCACGACATCCTTTGAGGGCTCCCACGCTGGCTCTACGGGCCGCGCTAGCATCTGAGGTCCCCAGTTACTAGGTTTGTACTGTAATATATTACCTACCTAGAGTTCACCTATGCAGTTACTACTACTAGTGCTTATACATCTCGCCGAGCCGAACGACCGGCGCAGCGACGGCCAGCCGAAGGACAGACGAGGCACAGTAGAGGCACGCATTCAAACCAAATTCCACAGAAAATGGAAAAGAGGGAGACTGGAGTGTGGAGAATGCCGAGCTTACGAGTGCATACTGCATATCAAAGTCGACGTTCTCATAGAAAAGTGGCTTAGTATGGAAAACCTTCATTTGTGGCGCCGTGAATTGGCAGGCTATGTAGGCCGTGCATGTAGGTGCCTACAACAGAAATTTAATTGTGTTTACTATAAGGGTAACTAGTAATTTCATAGGGAAACGTCCTGAGAACGATACCAGGGAAAGTTTTGTCGGAATCTTTCTCGCAATTAAAGGGTTACGTGTTGCTACTTACGATGAACGATTTTATGACGATTGAGTAACAATTTGCAAAAACTGCATTTGCTTTCTCAGTCCAATTTCATCAACACATTTAGCTATGCCTATTATGTTTCATGTTTGGTTTTGCGCTACAGTGAGGTGAGACACTTAAAAAATATTTCGGCCTCATCCACTTAACTACCTACTGGTTCATTGGTTTGTACACGGCAGTGTTCCGATGAAGATAAAATGACACTTGTCAATTTCTATTTAGCTCCTACTATATAATTGCCTGTTTTCTTACACTTCATAGACATAAAAAACGTCAAATCGTCCCAGAATTTGCAATCCCATTCTTTCTCTCGCCCCGACCCCCTATACTCTACCCGGCCCAAGCGGGTCCGCCCGCGCTCCACGTGGTCCGGCCCGGCGGCTGGTGCTGTCCTCCCCTCATCCGTGCCGCTGAGCTCTGAAGCGCGGGTGCCCTAAAACCATGAATCACACCCACCCGGCCCGAGCGCCGGCCCGAGTAGGCCCGCATGGTCCGGCCCGGGCGGGTCTGGCGGCTGTGGATGGCACCGGCCTCGTCCCTATCGCGTTGTTGAGGAGTGTACCTGGCAAAGCACAGTGGAACGGGCAGCCTCATTGGTCAACCGCTAGCCAATCAAAACCGTCGCTTTTTTGAACCGCCTAAGGGCCTAATGGCGTCAGGCTCCCTGTAGCACTTAATCGCACTAACGAGCAGTCGCACTTCTGAATCTGTAGCACTCGTGTAGTATTTGCACTAATGAACTGTCGCATATTTGATATACACCCGTCATATCACCTGCAAACTCGACGAACAAGCAACGGCTAGCGTGTCCAAGATTACTTAGCGTGTCTTCAACCCATCGATCCGGCCCAAATTATTTTTTTTCGAAAAAGTTCTATGTAAATTTTTGAAAATTGACAAACATCGATGTCATGAAAGTAAAATAAGTTAGCTGAATTCGTAACGGATAAATAAAAATACTCTTGAGTGAAACATGGCGGCGCCCATGAAGCATAGGCGATTGATGCGCACGTAAAGGGCACACGGATTCACGTGTTTGGGTTATGAACAATTTGACGGACTGAAAGAAGTGTATTTTACGACTTTGACTGTTTAAATATTTGATTGGTGATTTCTTGACAAGTATATTGATATTGCTTGCCTCAAAACGCTTCTAAGCGATATTGACACCCGGCTATGACCATGACGCCAATCGGTGCTGCACGAGGTCGGAGAAGAAAACCAGCAGCTTGGGACACAACCAAAAGCGAATATTTCCTAAAATGGGATGCAATCAAGGGAGAACAGATTCAGAAGGAGTCACTTGAATTTTTTATCCATGTGAAGGATAAGCTTGGCAAACCATTTGATGATCCTGAGGATAAAGGTAACTCAAATTGACAATCCCACTTGCACTGCAGGCCTGAAAGAATTTGACTGCATTTGTTGGTCCTACTTCGGTTGCTGTGCTGGTGATGATGGGTTTCCAGTCTGGTGGAAAACATATTCCTGGTATTTTTTGGCAATATAATTTTTGTGAAGATTGTGATATAGTTGTGACTGTACTGGTGAATATTTATTAAACGTAATGGTCCGGCTGGTTGCTGCTGCTGGCTTCCACAATGCTTTGGCATCTGGCTAGGTTCCTTATTTTAAAGGGAATTTTAGGACTAGGCATTTCAGTTCATTGCTAGTTTGCATGTTATTTAACTTGATAGCTAAATACATTAGTCAGTAATGGTGTTAGGCAATATTTACTGATTGGATGCGTCTACCAAATGCCAATCAAAGAAAGGAATAAGTCATATTTTTAACATACTTAATGATTTTTTTGATTATTATCCTACTGATGTACTTATAGTTTGGGTATCATTAAAATGATTAAATGATCCATTGACCTAACATGAGCTTACTTGGTCCTAACTCTTTTTGCAGCTCTTTTCATCAGGAATGTCTTCACCCAAACCAAGGGAGAGGAGGTCCCGCTCAGCAAGAACAGTCTGGCCTCCCAGATTATTGAACAACTTATCCCAGATGTGGGAGATGAGGTTCTCCTTGATTTTTCTGCAGCGATGGACCAGCAGTTTACAGATCTCTGCGAGGACCCATTTGCAAGCCATGTCCTGCAAGCTCTCCTTCTTAGTATGACCTGCAGGATTCAGGTAACTTTTTCTTAGTTTACATCATAATAATCTGCTGTTTGGCAAAAAAAAAATCATCAATATGTACAACTTTTCATCAACAACACTAGGTCCACTTGTCAGACCAAAGATTTTGACTTATCAGTTATTATGCTATAATTTCTGTTGAATGACAGATTAATTTGCTTGTTCATTCCCTGCTTCAGGCCGGTCAGTCCCCAGTCCAGTTGGCCCTGCAGAACTGGGTGCTGGGCTGCAGCGAGCGGCTCCTGGCGCGGCTCGGCTCCCTCTGCCGACACCAGTACGGCTCTCACGTGGTGCGCACCTGCCTGGAGTGTCTGTCCGGCTGTCGCGCTCCGCAGCTGACCCGCAGTCGGCGCAGTCAGCAGCAGCGCTGGAAGGACCAGGAGGCCGCAGCCGTGACGCTAGACAAGGCCAGGTCGCCGCCAGAGTTTAAAGACAGGTTTATTGAGATGGTGAAGGCATTGAAGAATGCTGCTGACCTTCCAGGTGAGATGCATGTTATAGTTAGAGTCTGATAAATGGGTAATGCTAACGAAAACATGTAGCATGCATTTTACCACGAATTGCATTTTATCGTCCGTTATTTTACGTCAGCTGTGTATAACACTTGCAATTATGTTCTGAAAATAACTTTGCTTTTGATCGGTGAGTGTTTGGTATGCATCGCTCAATCTGAATGTCACACTCTCCGTGTTCGTTTGCAGAAGGTCTCAGCTCGCCCGACCAGAACTTCTCCGCAGTGATCCAGGTAGTCCTACACATTCTACACACCCTACCGATGACGGTTCTCAGTCGCAAGTTCGTCAAGCGTCTGATCAAGCTGCGCTTCGGCAGCTCGGCGCCGCACGATGCGGACGCTCTGCCATCGGTGTTTGAGAACGAGAGTCAGTTGCGTGTGCTGGAGGCCGCTCTTGCCAGCTGTGAGGAGGCTGAGTTCGGGAAACTGCAGCGGAAATACTTCCTGGGCCGTCTGTCGGCGCTGCTGGGGGATAACGTGACGGCGATCGCCGTGCAGCGCATGGTGGAGGCGTGTCCGAGCGGCGACCTGGTGAGTGGTAGCTCCAACCGCCTGGCCGAATAAATAACGGCCAGTGCTGGCTGACTCCTGATTTCAGTACCTATGAGTAAATGCCATGAAGGTTTAAGTATGTTGAACGGTGATATATCGGTATACATAGCAGGATGCCTAATAAGATGAAAATATGCTTCGTTTTTCCGTGGTATTTTTCTCAATTTATCAGACGTGAGTGACCTTCGGGCTCGACATCGCAGTAAGCATTGCTGCGCTGCCTTCCCGCCTGTACTACTGTCCGCCCCAGCCTGACATCCCAGCCACCTGACAACATCGCTCACTAACTGATAACACGTCCGTCCTCTACCACTGACCTGCCTCTCACCGATGCCGCCGCAGCTGGAGCCCGTGCTGGACGAGCTGGAGGCTGGCGAGTCTCCAGCGAGCTGGTGGACCTCGTCTCGTCTGCCGACAGCACTGGCGCAGGCCTGTGTCCGTCTGCACAGTCACCAGAGTCGGCTAATGAAGGTGGGTGAGGCAGAGGCGGGCTAGCCCAGCTCGGCTAGAGCAGGCCTACTCAGGACTGGCTGATAAAGGTGAGACCGGGACGGGTCGGGTTATCTCAGCTCGGTGCTCACTGCAACGGGTGGCCGGTCGAACCTTGTTCATGAGAGGGACTGGGAAATGTTCCTAACCAGGTAGCAAACAAGGAAGCTGTGTTTTTACGAGGAGGTGTCGCCCGGAACGAGTTTTCCTTCCAAGAACGCCAAGTTTGTAGAGCCTGACCTGGCCTCAAACGCTTTTGAGAAAACGTTTTATCGTCCCCTTTCCGTTTGGCCCCTGATCGAGCTAGAACTTCGTGGAAAGAACGAGCGTGCTGCCCTTGACGAGAGGAAGCCGATGATAACCAATTTTAAGGTTCTAGGTCATTGGTTGACCTTCCATCAGGTCAATGACCCAAAAGTCGGGAAAACCGGGACTTGTTAGAACGTCATAAAGTGTGGCTGCATTAAGATTTTTCGGGGTGCTGATCACGAATATCATGCTAGTTTTGATCACAGAATACAGATGATGTCTTTATGCATTCAGGTCAGGTCGGGTCAGGTCAGGTCAGGTCAGGTCAACCAGTAGGGGTCCTGCCGGGTATTCGTAATACGTGTCAATCGCCTCTGACAGCTTCGTAACATCATGGATTAAGTACTCCTAATCCATGGTAACATGTTATGAAAGCACCAAATCTACGTTTTAAATGTTCAAATAGTTTCGAAACTCGAATTCAGCTAAAAAACAGCCTAGAAACACGTAAAACTCGAAAAAGGGAACCAAGGTTATCAAAGTTCAATGACCTGACCTGATCTTCAGGTGACCTTGACACCTACCCTAATTGGGTCAGTCATGACATTTTTAGGGTAGGTAGGTGTAAAATTACTAACTCCTGGGTACTAAAAGTTCGTCGTGACCGGCCGATTTTACGCGAGTTATTCGCGAAAAAATCGAGGGGGCCGTTCGAGCCCCCCCCCCCCCCTTATACGGGGGAGGATTAACATCTCAACGGTATTTATTTTCTTAACCTTCCAGGCAGTGGGGGGGGGGGCATTTTTTGTCCCCTCCCCTTTAGTTTTTTCGATATATCTCCAGAACCGCTACGCCGATCGTCACCAAACTTTCAGTACCCTCCCGTGAATAGCTGTTGCACATTGTGACCAAACAATATTCCAAAGGCTATGATAGGTTGGCCGCAAATGACGTCGGAGTGACTTCATTTCTGCCATTTTCGACAAAAAAAAGGTTTCGCGGGAAGAGCTGTCAGGCCTACAGCTTTAGAGATACAGAAAAATGTTTCAGATATAAAAGGTGCAGAATCAGGAGGGCTACAAAACTGCTATCTCGGATTTGTGAAATTTCTGGATTTTGACCCCCAAAAATAAAAAAATAGATTTTTTAAAAATATAATAGCCGAAAAATCCAAAACGTTTTTTTGAATTTCGAAAAAACGGAATATCTGTGACAATCCCTACTGCCTTCTATCTACATACCAAATTTGAGATCGATACCTCTTATTTTGGGCAAGTTATATTATAGCGAACAAACTGTTCAAAATTGATGACGTCAAATTTTCAAACTCAATTTTTTAGCAATTCTAGACCTCGTAGCGCAACACAAAGACCACCATTAGACTTCCCGTGACGAACTGCATCGAATCTATACCCATTTTATGCAAAGCTAACAACTTTGAAATTTGACCTTTTTGACCTGACCCTGACCTGACCTTGACCTGACCTCCACCAGAAAGTGACCTAAACCGTACCTGATGGTCTTATAACCAAGATTATTGAGTTGGAAATGAAAAATTAGCCATAAAACATGCATCGCACAACCTTAGTAAAGTTGGGTTCATGTGGTGACCCTTGGTGACCTGACCTGGTATGACCAGTGACCTCTAATAGCAACATATTTACTAGACAAATGACGCCCTATCGCTGATTTTCGACAACGTAGGTTTTACTCGGTGTCATAGCGCTTTCCCTAGAAGACCCGTTAACGGTGAAACATTTTATCTTTGACCTGACCTGTGACGTCATCAGTGACCCCGAGGTCAACGAAATTTGGTTTCCTTCGACAAATTTGACAGGGCTATCGAATGCCGTTTGAATTTTCCGGATGCGTCCAGTAGTTTCGGAGATACGGGGGGGGGGACAAAAATGCCCCCCCCCCCCACACCCCGCGGAAGGTGGCCGGGAGGCCCACCGCCTGCCGGGTTAAAACTTCTACAAATTGCGTACAAGCAAAGCAATATCAGCGAAGTTGTCTTCTCACACACACATTACACTGTTGGCTAAGAAACCAGTTGTCTTTCTCAGGCGACACATTTTGTAGAATAAAACAATTTATACGGACTCCCTCGGTTACTTTTGGCGCATTCATTGTCTTTGTTGTTCATACTTTAACTTCATCCCTACCGTGTCCTCTGTCTGGCGGTCGCTGCTACCTTTTACAAAGAAAATGCCCCGTAATCAGGATTTCCGTTCGGGTGTCTGACCTTGCCGGCGGTGGCGGACGCACCCGCCCTGTCGCCACGCTCGCTACCGCCTGGTGCCGCGTTCATTAACTCGCGTCCCTGAGGAGTATAAAGTCGCGAGGAGCACCGTCACGCCGTGCACTTGTCCTCTGTCCGCCATGGCACCGCTACTCACCCAGCTGAGCTGCGCGGCGCTGCTGGCCGCGCTGGCAGTGACGGCCGTCCGAGGCGAGACGGAGCCGCCACCCGCGTCACCGACGGACCAGCCGGCCTGTCAGGGCGATCTCCAGGACCTGCTGCAGGGCACGGTGGAACTGCTGAAGGGCCAGCAGGAGCTGCGCCGAGAGCTGGCCAAGGTACGCCGCCGGCTGGAGGCGCTGCAGCCCCAGCTGGACGAATGCCCCGACAAGTGGATGGCCTTCAACGAGAGCTGCTTCATCGTCGGCGCCGACAACCGTACGGCGGACGGCGCGGCGGCCGCGTGCGCCGAGCTGCACCCGCGCGGCCGGCTGGCGTCGCTGGAGCTGGAGCACCGCTATGATGTGCAGCATCTCCTCCTGGACATCAGCCCGTTCATGCGCTTCTGGATCGGTCTGCGTCTGGACGAGGCTGGCTGGCGCTGGAGCGACGGCACGCTGCTGACGGAGAAGGGGGAGTGGATGCCCCCGGCGCCCGGAGATACAACAGAGGAGGAGTGCGCCGTCTACGACCGCTCCCACGCCCACCCGGGATGGACGTTCGGGTGGATTGATGAGGACTGCAACAGCCTGGCCGGCTATGTGTGCATGATCGGACGCTGACCGGTCACCCCAGCCGTGCGGACAAAGGACCGTGACGCAGGCGTTGACCGACCCTTCGCTGAATGGCCGCCCGCTGCCCGACCGCCTCTGCCGTGCGTGCAGAGGGTGATGACAATGGCTCGTGGAACACAGCTGCGGCGCATATGTCTGATGCTGTGTGAATGCTGGCAGTTCTCACTCTCCGAATAATGGCCTGAGACAAAAAAATGTGTGGCTGTTTTCAGATCCACTGTCCTGTCTTCAAAATAAGACATAAGTTTGTGGCAACGTGTTGATGGTGTGTTCATGTGCTGTTGATATGTGCTCTTTTCAGGTATTGAAATACATTGTTCCTCTGTCAACGTTTTTTTTTTTCTCTCGAAAACTTTGCTTTTCTGACGGCAGAACTTTACTGAATCCGATCTAGAGAAAACTGGTATCGTTTCGCCTGATCATTTTACAAGGTGCTGAAACGAAACCCAATAAAAAACAGAGGGCCTGAGAGGGTGTTTTCAGTAGGTATAAAAATTCATATTTCTTCGCCGGGGAGTGAGGTATGTAGATTAAAATGGGGTGTTTGTCGACAGTAGGTAAGTCAGCTATCTCTCGGCCATGCTAACCCTAGGTTCGATTCCCACAGCTGGCGGCGCGGATGTGAATCTGCTGTCTCTCGGGGTCCTGCAGTCAGGCCCTAACCTTAGGCTCGATTCCCACAGCTGGCGGCACGTGTCTGTGACTGCGAGTCGGCCGACCGGTCCTCTCTGCTGGCGCCCTGTCTGCTCTACCGGTGTACGTGGACCGAGTTCGCACGGATTCAGCACCAGCTGACGTCTGTTGAGATCTCCATGGATGGCTCGCTGCTGGTGCAGGCCCTGCTCAAGTTCTCCAAACCCACCAAGGTGAGCGCGTGCTGCACTGTTATAACAATAACAGCAAAACTCTCGTTCACCTCACCAATAATGTGACGCTTCTTTGCGTCTATTTTGCGTTGCGAGATATTTTATTGATCAATCGCAAGCAGCAAAGTTTTGAATGTCTGTTTCATTTTTAAAGCTTATATATGTGACAATCAATCGCCCCGCAAATCTCTGTCATTGTCCATCGTCTTCTCCTGCGTACAGTTCATAACCAGCTCGGATGCCCAAAATCTCGAGCCCCTACTACCCTCAACATAATCTATGCCCAATTACACCTGTCCTGTGCGATCTCCCCTGTACCGGGTGTGACGTCACCCGCCGTCTGCTGACGTCACTGTGTCTCTGACGTCACGCCGACAGCTGATCAGCAGCCTGCTGTCACTGCGCGCCGACCAACTGTCGGCCATCATCCAATCACCGGCTGGCAGTCACGTGATCGACGTCCTGATGACGTCACCGCACATGGGCGACAAGGGCAAGAGCCGTCTGCTGGAGAGTCTGAAGGTGGGTAGGTCACGTGGTCAACAGCGTCAGGTGGGCGACCCAATGGGTTTGGTATAGAAAAATAGTTGGAGATCAACTTTACAGGATGTTGGCTTTTCGCCCGCGGTATGAGCTACCTATTGAAAACGGCGTTATTGAAAACGGCTGGCTGTATTCCTCTTGCGCTTCTCTTTTTTTTTTTTTTTTGTTCTGGGCGTTGTTTCACGGGCTGCTGCTACCACGCTGCTATCAAATTGCGCGAGCTGACGTCACACTTGTGGTAGTGTTGGAGCAATGGGCCTGTTGATGTCTCCATGGAAACCCAATTTGACAAGTCGTAAAATCGGCGTGCTGCTATCACCGGTGAAACAGGGCCCTGAGTGGAGCGGTACCTACTTACGCTCACCTTTGGTGCCTACCTGCGAACAACAGCTCGAACATGTGCTCCGTGACAGTGGTAGGCGTTTAAACTTTAATAGGCCCCGTGAGCCTTGTTACCTGTTCCCTGCGCTTAACTTACTCGTTTGGATCGGAACTTTGCCAATGCAAAGTTCCGATTGTGACAGATGGTCAGAGTGGCTCCAGATCGGTGCAAATCACCGAATTTCAATATTTCCCCTCCCCCGATCTGTGCGTTGAGCGACGGTGGCGCCAGATTCGCCCCACTCGTGTACCGCCCGTGGTGCCACCTACCCCGCGGTGGACGGCATTTGACCACCAGACCCTTAGCCAAATGGATGGCCAGTGGCCAGTAGCCACTGAATTGACCGTTGGCCAATGGGTTCGGTAGGCATGAAAGACAATTTTAGCCTTTTCATAATCTTTACGCCCATGGCCCCATATAGTAAAAATGCTCAGAATGTCAATGCGTGCTTTTTGGCCGGGCCAGTAACTTGTCCGGTGCCCTCAGGGCTGCTTCACCGGAAATGGCGAGTTTCTAGGAGCTTGGTGCCTATCTATTTGGGTTCAGAGCTGCGAGCGGTGGCACTCTGTTCCAGTCTCTTCAGAGTAATGGTCAGTACCCCCTTCCCCCCGAATCACGGCATATTGGTTGCCGGGTTTGTGGTCACGTGGCACAAAAGTAAGGTTAATGGCGATAGAAATGGGATGGCTGATGTTGTAGGTTTCAAATTCAGACCGGTTTGAATTTCGTGCATTGTCGCACTGAAAGTGTGCAGACTGCAGAAATATGCCGTTAATTACGAGCGAGCGAGCGCAGCGAGCGAAGTGAAGTCTTTTCAATATAACGGAAAAATCTCAGCATGAGCGGCCCGGCCCGGCCTGTAACGCTTTTGAGGGGCTTATATTTCAGCAACCGCTGGACCGATTGGCCTGCGGTCTTTTTTGCTGGGTAGCCCCATCCCTTCTACCCCGTAATTGACTACTTTTGATACATCTCAGTGACCGTCGTGACACGTGCCACGTGAGGGTGTTCAAGCCGCTTTGCAAAAGTAGTGATTTTGAGAGGCTCATATCTCAGCAGCCGCTTGGACGATTGTCTTGCAATAATTTTTGTAGGGTAGATGCATCCGAACTACCAAAGGTTGGATACTCTTGATCTATGTGAGTGACCCCCACTGCACGTGCAAAATGCAAAAAGAAGAGGTGCCAAATTTATTCCCATTTTAATAACTCTGTAATTACTGGGGCGATTTCGCTGAAAGTTGGCATACAGGTAGGCACCCACCAGGCAATGCATTCCCATGTGTTGCGGTTAGGGTGCTACTGCACGTGCGCACGTGCAGGGGGCGCTTCCAGATCTCGAGAACAGCTGGGCCGATTGCGCTCAAATTTGATACACGGTTGGGGACCGGTTAGTAGGGTGCCGTGCAAAAGTCAGTTTGGACCCCGTTTGCACGTGCGCACGTGCAGAATGCCGCTTCCAGATCTAAGGAACGGGTGGGCCGATTGCGTTCAAATTTGGCACACCGCTAGCGGCCGGTTAGAAGGGTGCTTTGCACAAGCCCGCTGGAAGTACCCTCTCGCCCCTCCGCACGTGCAGGGCTCATTATGTCGCTCGCTCGTTCTTCGCCCAAAAGACGTTTTACTGGTGTTTAGTTGTACCCTAAAAACCCGCCAATGTGTCCTGCATCTTCTTTAATCTCCGCCGGGCCCCTCCTGTTCAATATGTATGTACCAGCTGACCACACCACCACAGTGGTCAATGTTTTTTTCAGTGTACCCCAGCCCACGCCTGCCTGGTCTCAGAGACTGTTTATGGCGTCATTGGCACAACATTACAGTCGCCTCTGACAGTGTTTGCCGCGGGAAATGCGCTAACTTATCTGATGGAGAGCCTTTATAGAAATGTGGGACATATGGGAGGTAGTGCATTGCAATGTTCAATTCAACTCTAGTGACTGTTTGTCTGTCCAGTATTCTACATTCAAAGGGCGGG
The DNA here is from genome assembly GCF_019059575.1 of Amphibalanus amphitrite. Lineage (NCBI taxonomy): Eukaryota > Metazoa > Arthropoda > Thecostraca > Balanomorpha > Balanidae > Amphibalanus > Amphibalanus amphitrite. The sequence continues at coordinate 798,989 of NW_024881606.1, read as the reverse complement.
TACACAGGCTGTATGGTTCACTTTTCAGGTGCAATGAAAGGTCCGTTTTCCAGTTCAATAACAGTTGAATGCCTTTTGTTGTTAGCCGGGGAAGGGGTGTGGGCTCAACTACGCAATGCGCGGCAGTAATCAATGATATTCCGCTTGTGAAAGAGTGTTCAATAGCGAGCCGTTCGCTGTATGTGAGTGACCTAAAAGTGGTCATGTTTTATTTCAGTAATTAAGAACTGATGTCTGCAGCGGTTTGATCAATAGCTCGGCGATTGCCTATACTTAACCCGCATAACTCCCTTACCAGAAGGTGGTACGTTGTATCGTTTCTCCTCCGTCAGTAGAACTTACATAGCTGCTATTGATTAGCCAAACTTAGCGGCAACCAACGAACTTCCACCTGCACGTGAAATAATAAATCCGGTAACGACTCGCCTCGTTCATGTGTGATCGTTGCGCTAATCCCTGTCCGCCGAAAGTGTAATGCGATTGACTGGTATACGGTTGGCGTGTCGACTGGCAGTGCGGCCGCCCAGGTAGGTGTCTGTCGGTACTAAGCAGTGTCCGACATCGCACCGCCGCTGTACTTACCCCGCGCTGGGCCGGGCTGTCTCCGAACAGCGGCTGTCTTTGTGTAATCAATGAACACAGACCGGCCGATTCCAGCAACGCGAGGTCAAACCTTCAACCGTCCATTGTGGGGAAACCATTTCGATATCAAACAGCCATACTCTGGCTAAAAATAAACCGAAGATAACCTTTTATTGGTATGCCATAGTGGTACCGGGACTCCCACCACTTTTACCGGTATCGCGATAAGTCCGAACTTTTCATAAAACAACACTCAACTTACGTCATTGGGGAAGGGGTTGGAGATCGTACCTATCTGTGTTGTGGTACCGGTAACATGGTTGGAAATAGTTGGAATGGATCAGCGGTGGTAACGCGGGACTGGCATTGGTCTGTTGGTAATGTAGGCGGAATAGGTCTATTCACCAACACCAACATTTGTTTTGACGTGATATAAAGTTGAGTCGACCAGATTTAGACATTTGGAAATGAAAGCACACTGCACAATAAGCGCAATTTATTTGAGAATACGTGTATGGAGCTTTTTTCCAATGTTGAGGACGGGAAAGCAACCACAGCTCATCGAACCTTTTGCAGGGAAAGATCCGACTGACGTGAGCCCACGCCGCATTACTTCGTGGAATTAGTCCACGCATTTAGAGCGACGTTGCTTCTCTTTTTGGTGGCTTGGTTTTAGTCGCACAGCTTAGGAAAGCAGGATGCTGTGAAATACTGCACCCTGCTAAGAAAACAACCTGTATGTCAATCAGCTCGCGGTTTTGTATCAATTCGAGCAGCATTGCGGTTTACTCCGGCGTCTTACAGTATACTCTAGGGCAGAAACAGACAGAATGTTTGGCATCGTTTACTGCCGGCAAACGGATGCCAAATAAACGTAAGAGCCTTTCTATGTTGGTGGGCTGTGCCATCGCCGGCCTGGGACTGTAGTTGTCAGTTTTGTTGCTCTCGACATAATCACAGTGGAAAGCTGGTTTGCATGTCATTACGCGGCATTTATTTCAGCGGTCGTTGCTAGCTGCCTGAGCCGACAGGACAAATACTTCGGACGTCAATCTGCAGCATGTTATTTGCAATATCCTTGGGTGCTAATTATACGCTTCCTTATATCCGTATTTTACACGATTGAGTTTCAAGTGAATCCCTCTGGTCAATCATGGTTGAACTTAATTCCGCTCGATTTTAATGGTGGACGTACCGGAGCATTTCGCCTAGAGGTGGCAAAAGATGAAAATTTTGGGAACCAGACTCGAACCAGACCCGACTGTACATTTCTGGAACCAGTCGGATCAGGTCTAAGCAGACTGGTTCTTTGGACCGGGTCCTCGGGTCCACATTTTGCCACCTCTAATTTCGCCACCTCTGAGGGACAGTCTGTAGCTCCGGCCGGGTGAATCTGCGCCGCAGACGGGGGCTCCATTCAGTCCGTCCGCTGCCTTCCTGGACATCAGAACAATGCGACCGCCCCCCCCCCTTCCCAACCCTCGTCACAGCGCGCTGATCTGCCCCCTCCCCCCACCGCCCGAGATTAGCACTGATAATCCCATCCTCTGGGTACCCGAACAAAGCCTTTGTGGCACCTCGCGGAAATGTGCCCCCCCCCCCCTTGCTCCACGGCATTCGAAGTATCCGTCCCCAGGTCATCATCTATCCCCCGGGGCTGTCAGAACTCGGCACCGGTAACTCTCGGACAAGACGCCATTTTATGGCCGCCGGCGATTGATTTTTCCCGGAGGCTACTTACGGCTGGTCACCGGCAGAGTTTTGTGGGCAAGCGGTTAACAGTGTCTGGTGTAGACGTGCGGTTATATACAATACTGAACGAGGCCGGTGTAAATAAATTTTCAAGACCGAGGTCCTTACTGAATTTTTGAACGAGGCCGAAGGCCGAGTTCAAAAATCAGTAAGGACTGAGGTCTTGAAAATTTATCACCGGCCGAGTTTGGTTACGGAGCGAGCGAAGCGAGCGTAGTCTTTCCTTAGATTAACGGAAATTTCTGAGTATGAGCGGCCGGCCGGCCGGCCGGCCGGCCGGCCGGCCGTGGTCACGCTTTTGCGAGGCTTATATCTCAGCAACCACTTGACCGATTTACATGCGGTAATTTTTGTAGGGTAGCTTCATTCCTTCTACCAAGTATTGGACTGTTCCTGATGCATGTGGGTGACCCCTTATGCACGTGCCACGTGCAAAACGAAGAGGTGTCACTTTTGTAATTGTTGCAATATCTCGGTAACTACTTGGCCGATTGCGCTGAAAGTTGGCATGTAGGTAGGCACCCACTAGGCAATGCATATCCATGTGCCAGAGTTGGGGTGCTGCTGCACGTGCGCACGTGCAGGGGTCGATTCCAGATCTCGAGAACGGCTGGACCGATGGCGCTCAAATTTGGTACATGGTTAGGGACCGGTTAGTAGGGAGCCGTGCAAAAGTCAGTTGGGACCCATTTTGCACGTGCGCACGTGCAGGGTGCCGCTTCCAGATCTCGAGAACGGCTGGGCCGATTGTGCTCAAATTTGGCACATCGCTAGAGACCGGTTAGTAGGGTGCCGTGCACAACTCAGTTGGAGGTACCCCCTCGCAATTTCGCACGTGCAAGGCTCACCCTCTCGCTCGCTCCGTTAGTCGCCCCAAAAGGCGTTATACTGGTATGTATTTTACTGTATGCCAACGATAAAATAATTGTCTAGACCGAAGCTCTTAGCCATTTTTTGAACGAGGCCATCCCAAAATGTTGACTTGGTAATTCGTTTTTGACCGTGGTCACTTTGCTTACACCAGTTATTACCACACCCCTCAGGCTAATGTATTTGAATAGGCCAGGTATACAGTAAACACAGTCCTTACTCCACTGGGCGTGCAGTTAACAGTTACCATCATCCTCAGTACCATGAGCGTGTGCTGGACAGTTTGATGCGCTTCGGTTTTATTCAGCAACCCTATATTTCCGAGCGAGGGGTAACGGTTGCCGTACTGCGACTTTTATGTCGAGACAATCGTTTTCCCTGTTGGCCTGCGTTGTTTTGCGTACAAATTCAGAGCGATTAGTATATTATCAGACAAGTATGATATCTTGAGCTTGCGTTTTAATTATGCACATTATGCACTTACCTATATATTGTCAACGTGTTTTTGCAACGCCTGAGACATAGAAGGAATGAAATGATTATAGCTTTCACCGTTACATGATCGGTAGATTGTCGGGCATTTGACGCCCACAGCTGACCCATTTTCGGGGAGGGTGAGGCGGTGTCGCATCTGCTGCCTCTAGATCAGCTGTTCTGATGGTCGTCCCGGGAACGGCCGGTCCGGTGGCGGAAAGTTTGATTGATACGGTGACCGGGCCGGAGTCTGAATTAGACCGCGCCACGGCCGGCTGATCGGACGACGTGCGACGCCTCGCTGCTCCCCGAGTAATGTGAGCCTGCACTCCTGAACAAACTGGCTGGAAGCCGTCACTCATCGACGATGCTCCTTTAAATAGGATCTCTAGACAGTGGCTGACAACTGGGTCGTTTACGCTTGCTTTGAGCTGAGCTATCGTCGCCAGAATTGTTACCGAGCTTGTTTTGTTGTTAGATTGACATGAGGACGTGCGACGATTGAGTCGAAGTTAATTTTGAGCTGGGTTATATGTTGTTGGGTCACTGGGTGCACGTTACACGATCTAGGTACTGGATTTGCTTAGCCATGTGTCCTTGCATTTTGCAATATGTTTTCCTTCATTGAAAATCAGTTTGTGAGTCACTCTCTATCAATAACGGTTCTTGTTTCCTTCTGAAATTATTTGCGCTTATTTACATGCCTTTTTTGTCCATACCTTTCTTCGCAACGCCCGTACTGTGTTCTTTTAGTACGGTTTGAGTGGTTCAAGCACCCGTATTTCATCTCCCTGCTCCTCTATTCCTCAAACGGCGATTGGCGGACTCGAAGCCGAAGTTTCAGCCTTCTGCCGTCAGGGGGCGGTGGTGAATTCAATAGAGAGCGACGCACCGACGTCCGTTCGGCTTCGGCCACCACTTAGCGGAGGAAAACATCCGACAACGAATAGTTGAAAGGCTTGGCCGGCCGGTGGAAAATGACCGGCCGAATTTCAGACTGGCTGCGGGAGAGAGAGGCCGGTCGAACCGAGCCGCGCCGCTGCGTCAACGGACGTGCCGGGTTTACGGTTACCAGCAAAACGGTCCTAAGTGTTCCGCTGTTGTCCAGGCTTTCTTACCGGAGCGTCGAGACAGTTTCCTGAAAATTGCGTGGACTGTCTGGGACGGTTCGGATATGTGACATTCTGAAAATGTGACATCCGGGTCCGGGACACCTATTAGGTAGGAGGCATTGATATTGGCACGCTCGAAGACATTTGAGTTATGAGATAATTCAGCTAGTTATCTGAAAGGCAATATATCATTTTTGGTACCTACGTCCTACATATATCCACAAATGTTCTGCATGATGCACTTCCCCGGGTAACACACATGATTCACTTCTGCAATTAAACTAACTGGGTGATTTGAACTGTTTCGGATATAGTGCAGCCACAAAATGCATTGACATCGGCTTGAATATTCTTACGCAGGTATCTTGAAACCCTGCGCACATTTCTTTAATGAACCTAACTCGTAACCAGTCACGTTAAAACACTGCTATTGAGCTTAAAAATCGGCAAGCTGCTGCTCTGTCATGTTTTGGCAACAGAGGGAGCTCCCCTAGCTCTGCGAGTCCTTCCCTCTGACCCTCCCCACCCCTTCTCTATCCACAGGACCAGCTGGTGCCCCTGGCTTGCTCTAAGCACGGCTCGCGCGCGCTGGACGCCCTCTGGGCCTCGGGCAGCCCAGCCCACCGCTCCTTCATCGCCGAGACGCTGGCTCCGCACCAAGAGCAGCTCAGACAGGACTTTTTCGGTAGATTCGCCGTGCGCAACTTCGCCCTGCCGCTGTTCTCCAAGAAGCGTGCCGATTGGACGGCTTACGTCAAACGGGAAGCCAACAAGCGCAAGATGTTCGCCGACCTGCTTCCGTCGTCAACCGGTAGGTGGCAGGGCCGTCGAGCGCCCGCGCAAGTCGGCTGAAGCGCTTTTTACCGGCTATTGAGCACGCCGAGAGAGAGCGAGAGTCGTTTGTTTTGCTTCGGCGCGGCGCGTCGGCGGCGTTTGCGCCAGTGCGCCGCTCTCTCGCCGGCGGCGCCAGTTATGGATCGGCAGCCCGTGTGCGGGACACGGCCGGATCGATTCCGCGCACTGGGGATTGCTGGAGCTGGCCGTTTGAACGTGCGCAGACATTGCCACGGGGGATGGGGTGCATCTCCCCGGCTCTGGCTGCGGCGCCGTGCTGCGCTCAAAGCCGCAGCCGCGCCGGTGGACGGCACGGGGGTGTTTGCAAACTGGGGTATGACTTATGGGCGGCTCCCTTCCTTCTCTCATACCAGACACAATGTGAATGTGCGTGTGCGTGTGAAAGATGGCAGGTTCTCCCTTTCCCTCCTCCCCTCTGAAACTCTGCAAGCTGAAACAGCGAAACAGCGGGTTAGGGGTGGGATGAATCAGTTCTCGGCTGCCGGCGGCAGCGAGGTAGTTGTGATGACTCTCCAGCGCCCGGGGCTATACGGACTGTTGGGGGGGGGGGGAGGAGGGGGGCAGAGATTAGCACCGGCTACACACGCGCACCCTGTCCCGGCGGGGATTACGGCAGAGCCGCAGCGTTAAGACGGCGCAGCGCCGGGCCGGCACCCTGGCACGGGCCGCCGGGCGATGGAGGTAAGGAGCAATGTTTCTCCGGGCTGAGAGGGACTCGTGGATATGTCCGGGTGTCTGGTGCAGAAGGTAGGGCGAGGGCCTCGATTCCCATATAATTTATGGGCGCCGATGACCACTGTAGTACGGGTGCCCCCCCCAAAAAAACCCTTATTTATCATCCCATGTAATTTCGTGACTTTTTATGCAAGCTTATCTTATCATTCATTGATTTAACTGATTTAATACAAAAACAAATTGGCTGTTGTATGCTAAAGGACCAAACTCAAAAGTCATTTAGTTGTCACTTTTGGTAGCTTTGTAAGTGGCCCACAACAGACTTAAAGCGATTTCAAAGACTAAAGTGCGACTTAAAAAAGCACTAATATGTCATCGCTATGTTGTATCTTAAATTGTAGTATATTTTTGACACTGCTGAATTTACCACTTTGAAGTACGATAACCAAATTTGATACGAATCTTATTTTCTGGGGCATGTGATCTGGACGTTTTAAAACACAAATCATTTAGTGAATTTTTAAAGTCAATAGCCATTTTGCTTATATGCGTACTTTGATGCACGTAGCCAGCTTATTTTTATGCATTCTATATTTTAGGGTGTGCGCAATGCGCATGTCCATCTCTTGTTATCAATACTTACGAAACAGTTTCGTGCAAAGCACATCGTTGGATTATCAGGCTGATAAAATGATGGCACTCCTATTTAACGGTATTCTTATTTGATGAGTAAGTAAATTTTTAGTATCTGAATTCTGAGGTATGTCGCGTGAAGTAAACGTTGTTCCTTTCAAATACATTTTTTATAATAATTTTCCAGCTCCGTCCCTGTGTACCGACTGAGAGCTGACATTTTCCACAAGCAAGACTTTGGGGGCATTAGGATGATATTGCAAATTCAGGCCGTACCGTAATTTAGAATCAACCTGTGCGACCTGGTTGACTGCCGTGTTGCAGACATAATATCCATTTTCGTTTCTATTACCCTCCTTACAGCTATTATTATCTCCATAAAACGCCTTTACCGATCAAGCTCATGCGAGAACTTGGTGTAGTTTCATGCAAGAATCTGGTGTAGTTTCATGATTTGAAGCTGAATGTATCCAGCCACCACCGGCCGGCTGGTAAAATACGTCCGACGCTTTAGTCCGTACTGAGGCGCTCATAGGCCGTGGAATGAGCCGGCTGATATATTCACCGAAATATAGCGGCGGAGAATTAGGCCAGCACCCTGACACCGCCTCGGTCGGGCAGCAGACTCGGGTCACGCCCCACAAGGTGAACGGAACGCACTGGGACGCCGCGGCGGCTCCGGCGCGGCGCCGCGCCAGATTGGCGACACTTCTGGCGCGATTCATTGTTATTGCGTGCCGGAGAAAATGTGACAAAGGGCCGCCATGTCGGAGGTTCGGTGTCGATGTGAGCACCGACCGACGACCTACCACCGGTTTTGCCCGGGCCTGGTCTATTAATGGCCCGCTGCCAGCAGCTGCGGTGGCCGACTCCGCACGTCGCCGCATGACAAGTTTTGTCCGACTAACGGCAGCTAAATACAGTGTCCAAGACTAAGTTTTAATTGAATAACTACCGCACTGGCTCCGCTGACGGTGAACAGTTCGGCTACATTAACTAAGCATGAGCTGGTACGGCCTAACCGATATGGTTGGAGCATCATGATCGCGGTCAGGCAGCCGCGTTCCATGGTTCTGGCAATCGGCTCGTCGTCGTAAACGGCGCCCCATGGGAGGAGTGCAGTGGGCTCCGACTGTGCGGTGTTTGAAGAGCTTTCGGTCGGCACGAGACAGGCCAACGACACCCATATATCTGCGGCACGGGACGCGGCGGAACTGGCATTTTTCGGTCACGCGATCGGTGTCGGTGCGCTGACGGGGCTGTAAACGGCCGCCCTGCGTACTGTCCGACTGTCCTCCGGGGCGGGGCAGGGGACGGGGGAGGTCGAGCTGGCCGTGCCGTGTACGCGGCCGTGATTAAAGCGTTCGGGGCCGGCCGGCGCCGTCCCAAGTGGTGTGCCGACCGCGGCGTGCCGGGCCTGGCACGGCGCGGTACGGCACCGGCGTCACTGATTGGGCCGCCGCACAGAAAGGCTGAAATTGCCGACCGGTCGCCGGTGCGGCCCTGTTTACCTCGGCCGAGGCTCGGTGCGGCGCGGGCTAGCGCCGCCGCCGGTCGATACGTGCTGGCTCCTCTTGCTGCGGTGATTGTGTGCCGACTGGTACGGAGCTGCCGCCCCCGCCCCCGCCCCCGCCCCGCGACCGGTCAGCGATTGGCGGCGCGTCCGGCCGCTCCAAAGGCGCGCTCCTCGGACCGGCCGGCGCTGAGGGGATGTTTGGTTGGCTCGGTCGGCTTTTTCGCCGATCGGCTCGGCCCGGTGATTCGGCCGGATCGTTACCAGAGCCAGGCACTGATTGTTGAAGCGGCGATCGACTCGGCACCCTTTGATGGCTTTGTGACACGTCTTGCGTTTCGCCGACCGAATTTGAGAAATGATGCCGACGGTGAAAGGCAGGGTATTTTCGAAGACTTCTGGCGTGGAAATGTTCTGTAGCTGGTGGTGGATTCTTTGCTGCCCCTTACCAACACTGGTTTGTAGATAAAAAGCTGGCTTAGCAGCTGATGACGAAAGAGACGGTCAATACCTTTGGAAGCAGTGCTCGGCAAGTTGTAAAGGATATTTTATTGCCATTATTAATGGAAATATGCATAAGTCACCATAAATGTCATGCATTAACGAATTCTATGTGAAGAGGCTAGTTGTCTCTTTTCATCTTTACGACGATGCGTTGTGTAGGCTGATTCTGTTGCAGGCTGATGGAAGCATAGATATTTTGATTCAATTTAGGTATATATGTACTATTGGGAGCTCATTTTATCGTTTTGTGGGTGTTTGCTCACACTCAGGCTCGATACCAAATTAATCAGCATTGCTTTTGTTGATAGTAAGCCCTTTCGGCCTGATCAGGCCATTGGATATCTCTAGGATGGTAGGAAAGGGTGGAGAGTGGAGATATTGCCTGTGCCAACCACCGACGGTACGTCGCAGCGGCAGGGATAGTCCCGGTGGGACTGGGTCTCCCGTTGGGACCGCCCGCCTGCCGCTCAAATGGTCAACCCCAAAGAGGGTGTACCCAAATTCAGCTGTTGCCTTCTCCAAGCGCCATTGTCTGGTGGGGATGACCGTCGGCCCGGACGAGTTAGTGTGAGCGAGGAAACGTATGGGTAAATCCGGACAAAAAGCAAGGACAGTTGATATTTTTATCAGTATGAAACCGCGGAATCGCCAGTGAATGTAATTTGGTGGCAGGCGGTAACATTCACTGGGGCTCTAGTCAACTGCTACGATCGGATTCTATTCTTGGAACAAGGATCATATCTTGTGCTACGAGAAATCGAATCTTGTAGGTACCCAGTACCCACTTGTATTGAACTATCACAACAGTCGGTCCGTTATGTTTTGGAAGTGCAGTTGGACTGGTTGCAGAACCTCCGTTTTCAATACGCGTATTTTCCAGTCCCCATTTACGGTGCTAGAGACCCTGATGAGTGGTGATTCCATGCCGCCGAGCTCTTGCTATATCTGTATGTAGATGGCGCTGCGCTAGGCGCCGTGTGGTATGCTGTGCCGCAAGGCTGTCGAAGATCCTCTCAACAGATGGCGCTAGTGGTCAACGCCTGCCACTATGCTGTACCGCAATACACCCAGCGTCCGCGCCCCGAAAGCCGAGAGAACGGCCGTCAGGCGCTGCATTTCCTTGTGTCACGGTTAGAATGCTGTTGAACTTGTTTACGTGCAGGAGCCTCCCGTACATCTCAGAAACAGCTGCGTGGATTACGCTCGATGTTGGTACGCATTTAGTACCTACTAGGAAGACTGGGTCCAGCCATTTGTGGGTCTCATTTATCACGTCAATAACTCAATATAATTGCGTTCACTGGCTCTTGGCTCAATAGAGATCTTACTTGTTTTATTCGTATGACTTTTTAGATCGGGTTTGAGTTGCGTTCTCACTTCTCACTATTTATTTGCCCTGATTGATCTGATCCGATCGGACGGATCTGAGGTTGCGTCATGAATATTGCAAAGTTTAAAGTCTCGCATGTCTCCTAGCGATTACCCGTTTAATAAGGTGTGTTTGGTGTTATGTGTACTGCAATGCACTCGATAATTTATGGAGCAATGTGCTGCCAATCACCTCATGCTGTAATCGGAACCCCACTTTCTGTCCTCATTTCCGTACAACGGAGACCGATTAAACCATTTTACTGGACCTGCAATTAGCAGCCTCTACTGGACATATAATGGTTAATGGTAAATCAATGATGGACACATTTATGGAAGGCATTACCGCTACATAATGTCAGACACAGAATAATGGTCAATGTTAGTGGTGGCTAAATCGCGGAAGAGAAGCAACGGCTGTCCGTTAGGATGAATAAAAAGAAGACAGTGTTTAAGGCTAACTCTTTTTCGCTTTTTTGCATTGCTACTCATTTTTACATTAAAGGTGTTGGATACGACTTTTTCTTACAATGGCAGCACCAATATTATGCCTATTTTTTTTTAATATAAACTGAAAACAAGAGATTTGTTCGACTGAAATCGTATGAAAATTTCATAATGTATCCAACACGTGAATATCTTGAATTTCGAGAGCATGAGAGATCAATATGTATGTTGCGTTGAGCGCAGTTGATATGTGCGAACTTATTGTGAATTTCAACCATTCCGCCAATCAAATGTCTAACCTCAGGCACCGGAGAAGGGTTTCGCGTTATGGCGCTCTGTTAGCTGACCACTGAGAAGACGGCAAAGAAGCCGGCATCCTGCAACTCTTTCCGTTTTGAGAACTCAAGAATCGACTGGCACCGCTGTATTTGACAGCTGGAAATAATGGAAACCAGGGCGGCCGGCCGGTCGAGCGCGGCGTAATACAGTGTTCCGGTGAAGTGACCACACGTCCGCCAGTCCATGCAGCTATGTTTGGACCGTCAATACTGGCTCCGATTTAAGTCTGTGACCTTTGCGTAATGAGTGAGCGGGGCTGCAGCAGGGGGGGGGGGGCTGCCCGGCGCCGGGTAGTGTTCGAGCCGGGCAACGCTGAGCTGCGAAGAGCTGCCGGTTTTGGGCACGCACTTTCGTTCGTTTCGACCTGGAAGAAGTACTGCAGAAAGCTCAGATGATTTGCATCGTAGATCGGACCTTGTATTTTTTTTCCTGTGAAACTTAGCTCACGAGGTGTGGACTTATTCTGATCCAGTCAGACCTGATGAGCTGTCAAAATTGGCAGCTCTGACGGATCCGACGCGCCGTCAGAAGCGGCCGCTCTGGCCGGGTCTGACACACCGTCAAAAGCGGCAGCTCCGTCGGTTCCGACGCGCCGTCAGAAGCGGCAGCTCTGGCCGGGCACTGGTGACGGCCGGCACCGGCCAGCCGACCTGCATCGATCGCCGAGGGCTCCTCTCGCTCTCTCAGTGCGGACTGAGCTATTGCCGCCGGGCGGGGGCGGCGGCGGCGGCGGGGGCGGGGGCGGCGCTACACCTGACCGTTAACGCCCCGCCCGGCAGAGCCGAGCGGCGGGGGACGGGAGGGGGAGCGCACCTGATCGACCTTTGATCAGAGGTGCTGGCACCAGATGAGAGCTGTCGAGAGAACAGGTGAGAGAGGAGGGAGGAGAAGAGACAGCTCGTCGGAGACACCGCTGATGCGAGGAGCAGGTGTGTTGAATGGTAGATGGATCCTCTCTCCCCTACCCCTCCTCCCCGCATAACTGCCGGTGCCCTCTGGGAGATACGGGGTATGATGAAGCTGTTAGATAACCGGCTGTCGACGTGGGACATCAAGGAGGTTCATTGTCGTTGGTACTTTGCAGGACGGCGAGGAGAGACCAATGGACTGCCTGTGCAGAAGACTACATCTAAGTACTGTACTGTCCACTTTCAGTATCATGTCTCATGCTCTGGAAGATCATGTCTATCATGTCTCATGCTCAGTATCATGCTCTGGAAGAAATACGTGAGAACTCGAGACGTGGAGTGCTACAATCGTTTTGTCCGCGCGCGTAACGACCTGAGAAGCCTCACCAGGCGGTTGAGGCGGAGGTTTGAACAGACTCTGGTTGATGTGCTCAAAGACAACGTGAAGCCTTTTTGGAGATATGTCAACTCACGTTTGAAAACTAAGCCTGGCATTGGAAACCTCAGAAAGGCTGATGGCTCGTTAGCACTTTCAGATCAGGAGAGGGCGGACGTGCTTGCTGAGTTCTTTGCCAGTGTCTTCACCGTGGAGGACTGTTCGAACATGCCTGACCTGGCGTCTCCATGGGAAGGACGAACACTAGAGCGTGTTGAATTGAGTCCTGCACTGGTTCAGCGCAGACTGGAGAGCCTCAAAACCTCCACCTCCCCTGGTCCTGATGGTATTCCTTCGAGGGTCCTGCGAGAGCTCGCGACCGCAATCAGTTCTCCCGTCTGCTCTCTGTTCCAGAAGTCCCTTGATAGCGGCTCTCTTCCAGACGAGTGGAAACTGGGAACTATTGTTCCAATCTTCAAAGGTGGTTGCAGACTGGAACCAGCAAACTACAGACCTGTAAGCCTGACATCCGTGCTTTCGAAGGTGCTGGAGGGCATAGTCAGAGACAGAATCATGAAGTTCCTCACGGAGACCGGGCAGCTCAACGATGCCCAGCATGGCTTCCTTCCCAAGAGGTCGTGCGCAACCCAACTCCTCTCTACTCTGGAGGACTGGACTCGGCAGCTGGAGAATGGAGAGCATATTGATATTGCCTACCTGGACTTTCGAAAAGCCTTCGACTCTGTTCCGCACAAGCGTCTGCTTGCAAAGTTGAAGGGCTACGGAATCCGAGGCCCGGTGCTCAAGTGGATTGAGGCATTTCTTACTGGCCGAGGTCAAAGAGTGGCGATCAATGAAACAACCTCGATTCAACACCCCGTCATGAGCGGCATCCCACAGGGTTCGGTCTTGGGACCGACGCTTTTTGTCATCTACGTAAACGACCTCCCAGAATGTGTCAAGAGCCACATCGCCATGTTCGCGGACGACGCAAAACTGTACGGCCCAAACCAGTCGCAACCGCCTCAGGCTCCTACTGACGCGAACGGCGCCCAGTTGCAACTCGACCTAGTAGCCGCAGCGAACTGGTCAGCGACCTGGCTTCTCCCTTTCAACCTGAAGAAGTGTAAGGTTCTTCACCTCGGGAGAGGTAACCCACGGTTCCAGTACACGCTTCTGGGGGAGCCACTCTCAGCGGTGACAGAAGAGAAAGACTTGGGCATCTTCATCGACGAGGAATTGAAGTTCAAGAAGCATGCTGCTGTTGCCATCAGCAAGGCCAACCAGATTCTGGCAGTCATCCGACGCTCCTTTGAGCTACTCAACTCCGAGACTCTCCCAGTCCTCTACAAGACCCTGGTCCGACCTCACCTAGAGTATGGCAACATCATCTGGGGCCCCTTCAACAAAGAAGATCAACGACTGGTGGAGAGAGTCCAGCGCAGAGCCACGCGACTTGTCACTGAAATCCGGCATCTCCCGTATCAGGAGCGGCTGCGCAGGCTACGGCTGCCGTCCTTGCTTTACAGAAGACGCAGAGGAGACGTCATCATGCTCTACATGCTCATGACTGGTCTTCTGAACCTGAAGAAAGAAGACTTCTTCCAGGCTGCTCCATCGGCAAGCACAAGAGGTCATACGATGAAGGTGGCCAAACCAAGAGCTCTGACTAGAGTACGAAGAAACCACTGGAGCGTACGTGCGGTCAACGACTGGAACTCGCTGCCGGCTGAAGTGGTTCTCGCACCGACCCTGAATGGGTTCAAGAACCTCCTTGACAGACACTGGTCGAGTCGTATGTACGATATCCCTACCATAAACTGAGTTTGAGCAAAGAGTACCGCATGAGCTCGACGAGATCGGGTCCAATAGGCCTCTGGCCTCCAATAGTCCCGCCAACATTAAGGTAAGGTAAGGTAAGGTATGTCTGTGTCATATATGAAGTGATGGTCCCATTGCGTACAGAGCACGCGACATAAGAAAATCTAAGTGTGTATTATTGGGCGATGTCGGGATAGATTAGTCAGAATACAGATATAGAGATCATGAATTGAGTACTTTGCTTACTTGAATATTAACTGAATAATATTACTTAGATAGTAATCACAGCTTTAACAGTAAACGTAACATGGTGTCAGAAGTTTATTGAACCTATTACTTTAGATGAATAAGTGAGTAGCTCTCAATAAGTTGATAAACATGGCGCAAGGATTTCCACTTCCACCACCACTCACACTGACACTGTCAAAGACCGATTCTCTGGCTGCACCGTGGAAGACATGGAAAAGACAGTGGGATAATTATTCGATCGCAACCGGCTTAAATGAAAGGCCGGAAAATGTTCAAGTGGCGACTCTACTGACATGTTTGGGGCCTGAAGCCTTGAACGTACTGGACGGATTGTGTCCAAATGAAGAAGATCAAAAGAAACTAGCGACTGTACTTGAGAAGTTCGAAGAGTTCTGCGGGGGATCTAAAAACGAGACATTTGAAAGATACAAATTTAACTCAAGAAACCAAGAAAACGAAGAGCCCGTTGAGTTGTATCTAGCCGAATTGAGAAAACTGGCCAAATCCTGCAACTACAGAGATCTAGAAGACAGTCTTATTAGAGACAGAATCGTTTTGGGAGTCCCTGACGTGTCTGTACGTAAGCGTCTCCTACAGGAGCCAGATTTGACTCTAGCCAAGGCTATTTCAGTTGTCAAAGCACACGAGGCGACACAAAAACAGATGAAGGACTTCGCCGGAGACACCAACGCCGAGGTGCACGCACTACAAAGGCGTCCCCCGGTACAACGCGGTCTTGCTGCGGCTAACAGACATGAAACGCCAAGGCCCCGCGAGTGCAAATTCTGTGGGAGAATGCACCCATTCAAAAAGGAGAGCTGCCCTGCGTGGGGAAAAGCCTGTCAAGCATGTGGCCGACGGAACCACTTTGCAACGAAATGCCGGTACGCAGAAGTGCGTCTACTTGAGCCGGATGCAGTCCAGGACGGCTGTGTAGAAGACGGCGCGAGTCAGCACCAAACGGAGAACACTCTGACTCTGGAGATCGGTGCTCTGTCATCGCGAGACGCAGGCAAGCTGTTCGCAAACTTGCTGCTCGGCAGTGACCACTTACAGCGGTTCCAGCTGGATACGGGTGCGTCTGCCAACATAATACCGCAGCACGTCTACAAAAAAGCTTGTGTGGACAGCAGCATGAAGAAGCTTAAGCGGTGTGATATATCGCTCGTCATGTTCAACAAAAGCACAACCAAAGTCGTTGGCAAAGCTGAGATAGACGTTCTGAACCCGAAGAATGGGTCAAGATATGTGGTGGAATTTTTGGTGGTACGCGAAGACTTCACCCCACTGCTTGGGCTGAACACACTGCAGACAATGGAGTTGATCGAAGTAAGGTCGGAGAACATCGACTACGTGAATGATTTAGATGTAAATGAGAGCAAAGAGACTGGCTTCTACAAAAATGAAGCAAGAGGAAACAGGGCTGGTGAGAAGAGCAGAGCTGCAAAAGCAGACCTGAAGGTACACAAGCAAGCGCTACCGGAAAGAAGCACAAACAAAGAAGCAGAGAAAAAAGACTTCTCAACAAATGATTTACATGCGCAGTACCGAGATATCTTCACTGGGGTCGGAAAGCTACCCGGAAAGCTTCATATCCAAACTGATGAGTCAGTGAGACCAGTACAACTAGCTGCAAGATCGGTTCCAGAAGCAATGAAGCAGGACATCAAGGACGAGCTGGACCGTTTGGTGAAAGACGGCATCATTTCGACGGTGTCAGAACCGACTGACTGGGTCTCCGCCATGGTAGCCGTAAGCAAGCCCACAAAAGGAATTCGGATCTGTATCGATCCACAGCCATTAAACACGGCCATCAAACGAAACCACTATCCGCTGCCCACGATAGAAGACTTGACTCCCGCACTAGCAAACGCTAAAGTGTTCACTGTCTGCGACGCCAAAAGTGGGTACTGGCATGTCGAGCTGGACACGGCCAGTAGCTACCTCACGACGTTCGCTACACCGTGGGGTAGGTATCGCTGGCGACGCATGCCGTTTGGCCTGTGTCTAGCGTCCGAAGAATTCCAACGAAGACTCCATCAAGCTCTCGAAGGCTTGGAAGGCGTGATGGCAATAGCAGACGACATACTCGTCTACGGGATCGGTGCCTCTCACTCAGAAGCCGTGGAAGATCATGATAGAAAACTGTTATGTCTACTAGAAAGGTGCAGAAACGTAGGACTAAAACTGAACATGGAGAAAATGAAGCTCAGGCAGACTGAAGTGAAGTATATGGGCCACATCTTCACACCTAATGGCATGAAGGCAGATCCTGACAAGGTAAAGGCAGTCAAGAACATGCCTGCCCCAGAGGACCGCAAAGGTGTGCAAAGAGTGCTTGGCCTGGTGAACTATCTACAGCGGTTCGCCCCCAACCTCGCGGAAGCCTCTGCACCTCTCAGATCGCTTCTCAAGAAAGAAAATGCATTCATCTATGAGGAGGTACACAGGCGGTCATTGGAAAAAATCAAGGAGATCATAACTCAAGATCCCGTGTTGAAGTACTATGATGTCAAGAGAGAGGTTGTGGTACAGGTTGATGCATCCAGCCATGGGCTGGGAGCCTGTCTTATGCAAGACGGCCAGCCGGTAGCATATGCATCAAGAGCGCTCAATGAGACCGAAAAGAACTACGCTCAAATCGAAAAGGAGCTTTTGGCTATTGTGTATGGACTCAACAAGTTTGAACGCTTCACCCAAGGAAAGAAAACTAAGGTGGAGTCAGATCACAAACCTCTCGAGTCGATCATGAAAAAGCCGCTGGTGAGCGCACCAAAACGACTCCAAAGAATGATGCTCCAGCTGCAGAAGTATGATTTTGAAGTTGTCTACAAACGTGGCCAGGAGATGTACATAGCGGATGCTCTCAGCCGAGCACATGAGGCCGAGGCCACAGACGACAAACTCAGGGGTCATGTATGCCTCATAGAAGAAATTTCGTCAGACGAAGTGGAAATAAGAAACATGAATGCCTTGGAACACAGTCCGGTGTCAGACAGAACGACAAAGCTCATTCTACAAGCTACAGAAGATCAAGAGATGCAAGAAATGATCAGAATGATCAAGAACGGTTGGCCCGGCAGCAAGAAGCAGCTATCTGACCAGCTGAGACCGTACTACAACGTCAAAGAAGAGCTTTCCACTAGGGATGGGCTTGTCCTGAGAGGCGAGCAGATCGTGATTCCAAGGTCCATCCGCCACATCTTGAAAGAGCGAGTGCATTCGGCACACATCGGACTGCAGGGATGCCTCAGAAGAGCTCGTGAGGCGATATACTGGCCAGGTATGACGGAGGAACTGAAGGAGCTGGTCACCAGGTGCAGTGTATGTCTGGAGTACGGTAGAAAACAACAACGGGAGACACTGAGCTCACAAGATATACCACAGCGACCATGGCAGTACATAGCTTGCGACATGATGGAGTTCAAGAACCACTCGTATCTGGTGACAGTTGATACATTCTCGGATTTCATTGAATGTGATAGGCTTAGTGACAAGAGAGGAAGTGAAGTGATAAGGATCTTAAAGTCCCAGATGGCAAGACACGGATTGCCCGAAAAAATGATGACGGACAACGGGCCGCCCTTCAATTCAGCTGAGTTCAGACAATTCGCTGAGAAGTTCGACTTCAGACATCAGACGAGCTCGCCAGGATATCCCCAGTCAAATGGCAAGGCGGAAAGTGCTGTGAAGATCCTCAAGAATCTCATGATAAAGGCAGAAGCGGACGGCCGAGATGCCTACTTGGCGCTGCTCGACTGGCGCAACACACCGACCGAAAGCATCGGTAGCTCACCGGCACAAAGATTGTTCGGTCGCCGCACACGCACACTGCTCCCAACTACAAAGTCACTTCTCAAACCCAAGACAGTGCGCGACGTCCCCAGCCGATTAGCTGATCGCCAGCAGAAGCAGGCCGTCTATTACAACAGAGGTGCAAAGGATCTTCCGATGCTCAGCGAAGGGGAGCATGTCTACATGGCCCCTGCACCAGGACGTAACCAGTGGAGGGCGGCTACCGTCAGCAAGTATCTGGGGAACAGATCATATCTCGTGAAGACTGACGATGACGGCGGCGTGTATCGCCGGAATAGACGTCACCTCCGCCGTGACCCGGGTCAGGACAAGCCTCCGTATCAAGAGGCCGGGTCACGACCGACCTTCGAAAGGGCTCGACCGGCACCGGACAGACCAGGAAGGGGTGCAGCGACACGCCAGTCATCTGATGATGAGTATATGTATATACCCGTCCCCAGTGTACCAAGACAAGTGGCTGCGACGCCACAACAGGCTCAACACAGAGAACAGGCGCAAGTGACTCGATCTCCATACCTACTCAGAAGCAGGAGGAGAGTCAACTGAGCATGTTCAGAAAAGGGAGGATGTGTCATATATGAAGTGATGGTCCCATTGCGTACAGAGCACGCGACATAAGAAAATCTAAGTGTGTATTATTGGGCGATGTCGGGATAGATTAGTCAGAATACAGATATAGAGATCATGAATTGAGTACTTTGCTTACTTGAATATTAACTGAATAATATTACTTAGATAGTAATCACAGCTTTAACAGTAAACGTAACAATGTCATCGTCTTCTAAGAATAGAGGATTCCGGTAATAATGGGATGAAGTATTTTGACGTATACGTTGACAAATTGCCGCGTTCATCGTTCCATAATGCTAGCCAGAATCTCCTTCGTTGTCGTGCGGCTTGTTCATAATAGTTAACGATTATAAGAAGCGCATATGAAAGGCAGACATGAGCCAACGCTACATTTGTCAAAAGGTGCACGTTCTAGATAACATAAGAGTAGGTATGTAACATACGCTTACGCGAGACATTCTTGTACCCGCACTGTATAGAGCACAGATATTATCTACGACATATCAGCGAAGTGTATTGGTTTAACTATTTTATCAGAGTTTGTCACAATATAATCATAATCTAAAAGCTGATCGCCATTGACTTTCCCATCTCCCCATCGAAGCCTGGGTGGCATCGGCGGCTTACGTTAACGGCCGTCTCTCACCGGCCATAAATCTGGCGCCTGTGCATAGCCAATGAGCTGAGCTAACGAGACCGCCCTGCTGCTACCCGGGGCACCCACGGTCGGGTACCGGGCCCGTCAGCCTGCTGGTCGTCCGGTTATCTCGCTCCACCAGCTCCGGCCTGCCTCGCACCCTTTCAGCAGTCCCGAGGAGCTCCTCTTGCGTGGCAATTGCGCTGCCGATTCCATTCGATTCTTTTCAATTTCTTCACTAGCGGCCCAATCCGTGTCGAATGCGAGTCTTTGATGAGTCTGTCAGTTGAAAGTCGGACCGACGTAGGCCGGATTAAATTCGGAGGAGCCTTGCGCTTTTTCCTGGCAGTCGCTGGGGCGGCTTGGCGGCCGTACCGCGCTGTGCTTGTCACAGCCGCGCCAGAAGTGTCGTCGGAGTACTGATCCGTACTCGCCAAAGAACACAGGGCGAAGGGATTAGTGACTGTGATGTTGCGCACGGCTCGAATCAAGACACTGTCCTGGAATCGTCAGCGTGCATAAATTCACTGCCTACCCTTAACTATGAGCAGCGGGCACTGTTTTCCCAGAGTGGCTTCACCTGCTGAGCGAAATTAAAGTGTGTGTTGGCGGAAAGTGAAGTTTCTCTATGCTTCTATTACACAGGTAGCATTGGACCACTAATTCCGTATACCGCCCTTTTGCGACAGAGGACCTGTTCGAAATTACAGAAAGTATTGCTTAGGTTGTATAATGCCAGGTGGCGCTTATATGCATTTGTTCGGAAGAGTGAAAAGCAGAAATAGGTGGTACTGTCATGTACCAATTTGTTTTCATATCACATAATTTCGGCCAGTTTCCGGTTCAGTATATCAGTCTGAGACCGTACCAAAGCCGAGCTGAAGCTTCCAGTCGGACGATTGGCAATAGATGTCGCGATGATTTAGTGCTCGCCTCGGAACTGTGCATATGGCTGCGTTCCAACACAGATTCATGACGTAAGTAGCGCGCCATTGCTGCTTTGGCTGAGCGGAAAACTAAATCACGGGCCTTACAGCCGTGCCCGCCCATATTGCTAAGGACTCGCACGACCCCAGGGTGGAGCTGGCCAATGTCAACATGTAACATCGGTACTTCATAACTCACCGCCGCCAGTGATGAAGTGCCATGTGCACCTCACCGGTCCGGCGATCAGCCGAGCACTAGTTATCGGACTGAGCTGCACAGTGCGTCGGTCTCAACATTTAATCTGGACGGGGTAACTTGTAATGGAATTTGTTCACCGATAATGGGATATTCCTGCATATCGCTGATTGTAAGGCGAGCGCGGTTATGGTTCACCTATGAACTTGAAAGATTCCGTTAAATGTTTCCTCAGAAATAGTTTGCAACATTATGGTACAATGTTCGTTGTCCGGTTCCAATGGGATTTCCTCAGCACTGGTATGAATTGAAAACCTTGTGAAATGTAGAACGTTGGCATTTATTGATCTTAGTAGATATTTCAGGTCATAAACGAGAAATGAAAAATATCGTAGCTGTTTCACTGCGTACTGAGTTGACATTTATTTGCTCACCAAGGATATATAATGAAAATAAGCATTACAAAATCAGATTAATTTTCCTCTGAAGCATGATGCAAGCTATCCCCCCTTACGATAACGTGAAAAACGTTCCTTGCGTGCATGTGTAGTAAATCATTCTCAACTGCATCTGTGACACTGGGACTTGAGTTTGTCATTGGTCGGTACCCGTGGCTGATTTACTGAAGGTCGGGACGATATAGGGTCGCATTATACACCAACTGCTGACGCGCCTATTTCGGCAGCGGTGCTGCAGCCTGTCCCACTGTGATTGGTGGGCGAGTATCGCTCAAAACGCTGTGTCCACGCAGTAGGGACGCGGCTAGTAACGCCAGCCGTATGTGTGTCGGTGCCCAGTTTCATAAATACAGAAGAAAGGATTATCATTGCAAGTACATATAAAAATGTAAAAGTGCCTAACGTCCCCTCCTGCTACCACCTGACCGCCCATCACTGCAACTCAGACCGCAGAAACCGCATCTATTTCTAAGACACATCCTGTCTTGCAACTTTCAGCTGCATTGTTTTCTTTTTCGGTCAAATATCACCGACGCTCCTGTCCGTCCGGTTTGCCAACTGCGGCTGCCATTTCTCTCACGGGATATGACGTCACGCCGCCCGTCTCGGTAAAGGTCCCGCCCTTTGCTGGATCTGCTCAGTCGGCGACACCGCGACCGGGTTTGATTCGTGACCTTTGCCCCCGCGCGACAGTGGCGGTGACCTTTTCAGTCGGTCTGAGTCGCGCCGGCGACGAGTTGTACTTGTGATTTCCAGAGGTCGGCTTACCTGGAGATGGTGGTGGTGGTGCGAGGTGCAGCCTTTCGGATTATTGGACCTGTGGGCAGGCAATGACTGTTTCGAGTTTGTTCAAACTGTTCTGGATCACTGGCCTTGTTGAAGGAAAGCACTTAGAGTTTAGTTCGACAAGGTGTAACATCACCCAGCTGGGAAACTACAAAGACAAATCTTTTATTTATTTATTTATTTCACAGTTCGCTACCCATCCACGGACACGGTGGCTATTCCGGGTAGTACGTCAGCAGTACACAAGGTTACACAGGGAGTAGCACACATACCACATTCGGTGACAAACCATGCTCCGTTCACTACACGATGCATGTGACCTGAGCGCTCAGCAGGTACCGGCGCAGCTCCGACTTGAAGCGGGGCAGGTCTAGCTCACGCATATCATAGGGCAGTTCATTGAATTCCTTCACGACAGAATACATGAAACGCCGCCGTCCCGACTCAGTGCGAATGGCCGGGGTGTGAAGCTGCTGTACTTGCCTCGTCTTTCCTGTGTCACCTTATCCTTTCTTTGTGTTTGGCCTATGGTTGGCCTATGGCCTTTTCTTTGAAAGTAGAAATGTAATATGTATGTCTATTTTTGTCGCTCTTTTCGTTTCACCGACGCTATTTTGAATTTTCAAGCAAATCGACATGGAGCATGAGTACCTACCTAATAATATATATCCTAGCCGCTTTTATTGTTACAGTCCTCGTTTTCGTAATGTCCTACTTTTGTCTCGTCACGCATGTCTCTGCATTGCTCCACAATGGTTTGTTTATTCTTTTGAAACAAGGTTTCTGTAAGAAAAAAATTGTCACGACTCTTGACTGTGGCGCTGCGTTCTCCCCTCAATTATTCACGACTGTCGACGCTGCGGTTTATGTAAAGAAGACATTGAAGAAGGGAGGTGAGCCACCCGTAAGTGGAAAATATAGGCCAGGCTAGATAGTTTTCGCAGGCATCTTGTCAGGAAAGGGGAATAAATACACTTTTTTTTTTTGTTTATGGAGAAAGACATCTGAAATCGATTCACTGGAGCCGGCAAGCGTTACGCTACCTAGTATTTCAGGGAGTTTCAGCATCGCTAGGATAAGCAGTTCAGTCGTTGAGGATCGAGGAGTTACGAACCGTGGTATCCGAATGTTCTGCTGCCACAGACGGGTGCAGTTATTTTTTTACATCTTAGTTTTTGTTTACGCGTTTTTAGACGTTTTTCGGCGCACTGTTGTTGAAGTTACACAGGCCTATTTTACAGCTATTTTTGATTCACAAAACTGCTGCAATTTTTAGAACTTTTTTTTGCATATAGACATTTTGATGACATTGGAATGCATTAAAAGATGTTTATTCTTAAATCTTGAATGCCAATATGAGAAAAATGTGAATCGAGCCACGCTCGTAGCGAAATATTACGAATCAATGATAATAACAGTAACCGGCAGAAAATAGTTACCGCGATTGTATAAGATAATACTATATATTCCGCGTGAAATTGACAGGAGATACTACGATAATAATAGCCTAAACAAATATTAAAATAACTGAAAGCTCATAATACCCGCCTAGCACTGCTAACGCTGACCATTTTCTTCGAACATTAAATGCTTACCATTCCATCACATCGGAAGATAATGAACTTGAACCTCGAAAAGCGAGTTGTCCAGTTTCAGCCTCAGTTTGTGCGGTACTGGGATACATTCATTATCAGTGAATCAAATAAAAATTGTCCGGGGCATCATGCTGTGATTATATGAACCAGTTAAATGTATAAAATCTAGTTATTGGCCAAACGTAACGGCCACGGACCGTAGGTTGACGACCCCGAAATTTAGCGAAATGAAGTATAGGTTCAAGCACTTTAAATAATGCTGGTGCGTGGAGTTGAATGGTGATGTAAATGTGGCCACAGTCTACAAACACGATAACAAATATCGATTGCGCTTCCGCTTCGCTCAACGAGAGCCATGCTCGTTCTTGCTCATGAAACAGTGCATCCCCATAAAATGAAAAGTCTGAACGAATGCATTCAGGTTCCTAACTCTGAATCATCTTATATTGAGATCCGTTTCTTAACAGGAACACAAACGCGACCCATCAATTTGTCAGTACTAAGGCAACAGCGTCTGACAAGTGACGACGCATCCAATGGCCAACTTCTGACACTATCTACCAATACGGTTACGGCAATAAAATTGCATAGCAAAATGCAAATAATATTGCACCATTTCCAAGCGCAGCTTGAAACCAAGTGCGACCAGCTAGTGTCATTTTCACAACCAAGTGCGACCAGTTAGTGTCTCGAGACACATTCCAACTGCATAGGTACCGCAGTAACCCATTAGGGGCGAAAGGAAACACATGACTTGTGTACGACCAGCGTTCTGTCAGCGCGTACGACGCATAAAGCAAACTGCTCAAACAACTGCGATCCCGAACAACACAACACAGAGCTCCGAAACGAATGGTTTACAAAAGTCTACGACTGACGACATCGAAACAGTACGTTGATCGGGACTAGTCACATGACACGGTCAACCCAGCTGGGTTATGGGTACTAATTGCGCTTCAAATTGACCTCTGACAGCCATTTACTTACGCTAGTTTGATGCATAAAACTGTACATTGAAACTCAAGCGGCAGCACATATGTCTCCATCAAGGTGGTTATATACAACAGAGCACCTCGCTAAAACGAGCGCGAGCCGCACTGTCACACTGACAGTTAACACTGAGCCGCGAGTCGTGACAGTCGCACTGCGTCATATGCACGCAGATGTCGCACTCACGGCACCGTTGCTGGCACTGCACTGCGGGTGGACACGCGCGGTGCAGTAGCTCCACGGTGTGCGGCTCACCGGAGGGATTATCAGTCTCCGACCGGACAGTCCAGGCGGGAAATGCGGTGTCTTCAATCATGACCGCCGTCCCCGTCTCCGCGGAGTGCCGCACGGCGGCGACGCGGCGGCGTCGGATCTTGAGCTGGTGGACACTGGACTCCTGCCAGAGCTACCAGCTTCAGCCCTTCAGCATGCTGTCATCAGCAAACTCCAGCAGAGCTCCAATGCAACTGGGAAAATAAAATTTATGCTGTTAAGCTAAATCATGCAAAACATTTCCTTGCACAGGATTCTCTTGCGCAGTTCAGCAAAATCTTCTGTGATAACTGATATCCATGGCCGTGACAAGAGGACTTGATGCCATTGTAAAAAAATATAGGTTCATTGGTTCTCATTTACCCACATCGAGCCTCTATAGGTACCATTCATTTGTGTATCATGAAGTATGTTAACTACACAATATTTATGCAATAGACTGACATAAAATATGTAGGAATGGCAAGAGAGATGGGTAAATAAGCTAATTAGGTTGCAGGATTTATTGGCACCAAACAGGTTAGAGAGAAGAAGTTCAAACAACCTTACAAACTACACCAGAGAAAGTCTTTGAATTAGGCACAAAATTATGCCACAGAAATAAAAACAATGCAGTTTTGTAGAGCATTTCCCAAAAGATAATTGTGATTCAGCCTTGCTCCCATCTGAGATTGAATAAATACAAATTATGAGGTGAAAGTTACTAAAAAGCATTTTTTTTTTTTTTAGAAAACAGCTTCAATCCATGTTTGCCTGATTTCAAACTCAAGGCAACATCTCATAGCTTTGACAGCATGAAATTTCATTATTGAGGTTACAATTTCCATAATCTTGTCAAAAACAGTGCACTTAATATGGATAACTAACACCAAATCAGCCAACCTTGTATCTTTATCTGGTGAAACTCAAGAAACCAATAAAGCAAACAATTTCTGAGCAAAACATTTAGGTATTTGACAAGCTCGACTACTGCCATGCAGCCTAATGCTCGTTGTTACATAGTAAATACCTACTTTTCAAATATAAATTTGGTAGTTCAATATATAATGAAATACCCAGCTCAATAGAGGCAATTATGATAATAACAGCAGGTAAGCAAAGTAAAAACAAAATCAAATATTTCTTCTACAGAAAAAAGCACTTGTACCCACTCAACTTAATTTTACTAAATCACTTATTTGAATTATCAGTCATCACCAGACTTGCAAAAAACTTTCTAGATATTATGCCACAAAAAATAAACAAAGTATCTGAAATTGCACAACATTAGCACCAGCCACTGGAGCGGTATGATGGGGTCTCGTAACTTGAATGTTCCGTCTGTAAGAGCATGCCTGACTTGACTTAATGGCTTTGAGACATCACCTTTGCAGCAGCTCCTCCTATTCTTTTTTAACATAAACTTAAACTATCATTACCATGCTGATGATGAGGTGGCTGGTTTCGGGCGCATGAAAAGTAGCAGCCCTTCTTTCATTCGATTTCCTTGTTTTCACATGCTGCACAAAATGTTTTTTCTTCCACGTTCCTTCTGTCATTATAGAAAATAATAGGTATCATAATTGCTTCACTTCTTCTTTATATTCCAAGTATTGCTGCTGCAATTCATCACATCTCCCGTTAGTAAACCATTGCCCTATGGCCGCTAAAGTAAATAGGTGGAATGCGCCAGAAATTGTCAAAATCGCGCCAAAATAGCAAACTAAGATGAGAAAAAATAACCGCACCCCCACAGACCTGCGCTGCGTTGCCGTGCCAGACAAGCAGCTGAGCAGTGCTTTGCGGCACAGCATAATTTCAGGCGTTTACTAGTGCCATCTGTTGGTGGGAGCGTGAAATCGCTGGTGCCTGGGCCAAGCGCGTTGGCAAACACTGTCAGAATTGTTTGCGAATTTAATAAGCTCTTTTTAAGAAGAAGTACAACAAATTGCGGTTTGTAGGAAGTGCCTTAGTGATTCAGCTAATGCAACTTTAAGTATGTCAATGTTTGTCAATGTCAATGTTTGGCTATATCTATCTTGTCGACTGTCCTGGACATCATTGTCATATTTTCGGGTATTGTCATTCTACCCAGGGCAGTAACCATTTCTGTAAATATGCCGAAATCTACCGTTTTCGTATTTATATCAATTGTGATCACTCTCAATGTGTCATAAATATAATCCCTTTTTATGAATTTTCGGTATGCATGTTATATATTCTCATAGCTCATTCTTGCATCGTGAAAGTGTTTGAGCTTTTATGACGTCCGTACAGTAACGCCTAAACGAATTCCCTCCAAGTCATTACAAAGCTGCAGATTGCAGAAATAGTCCATCGCTGATTATCCTGCAGCCTGTGAATGTGTCCGTTTGATATGTCTCTCCTCTCCCCTCCGTTCCCCTCCCCTCGCGTCTCCGTCACCGCGCAGGCGCCGTCAATCCCCACGCGTGCCAACTGTACTGTGTAAGTGCGCGCCAGCCACCGCTGCCGTGTAAACTGGTGACGCGGGCGCCAGAGCGCCACTGGATGACGCACACGGTACTGATTTCAGGCGGTGGTAAGCCCCCGACGGCAGAGGCAGGGACGCGGCCCGGCCGGCCCGGAGGAGGCGGCGCCCCCAAACGGCCCCGGCACCAGCCGCCGGCCGCGGGCGACAGTCTGCTTGTCATCGACCGACGCGGTGTGCAAGGTGTGCTCGATGATCTGGAATAAACGCGCTGACGCCCCGCGCTCTGTCTCTCTCTCTCTCGTTGTGTCGGCTCTCGCTCGGTGCGCTGCGGTGGGGAGGAAGGGAGGGAGGGGAGCGGTAGAGCTGGCTGGATGGCCCCCTAGCGGCGCTCGCCGCCGAGAGAAGCTGCCGCTGACGACGGCCGATTGCCGCAGATCAAACGTCGATTGTCGCCGATGAGCTGGCCTGGTTACCGTCGGCGGCGGCGGGCGGGCCGGCACGACCGCCGAGCTCTCTCTGAGATGAGAGGACGGCTGCGCAGGAGGCGCCGAGCGCTCCGTCTGGAGGTGTAATTACTCGACCCGCCGCCTCCGCCGGGATCTGCGGGATTTAGCGCGCGCAAGAGGTGCCACTAGGCGGCTGTGCGCCGGTTGGAGGCCGACCAAGTGGGCCGGGGTGGCTGCGCAGAGCGTCTCAAACCGATCGTTAATCACAGGGCCAGCTGACAATCGCGCGCCGGCGCCGGTAAAAACTGACGGCGCACTGAGGCCCAACATTAATAGATGCGCCTGTGTGGCTGCCGGTGGCGTCCGAGAGGGATCGCTGGCGGCGCGGCGCCGAGTGGCTGTCCTCACCGCGACCCGTCACCGCCAGCCGCCGCCCCCGAGCAGGTTATGTTGCACGCGCCGAGCCAAGATAAGGTCGGAGCGTCTGATGAGCGGGCGTCGAGGTAGCGGGGCGGTGATCAGTGGTGATTTATCTACTCCTGGCCGGGATAATTCCGGAGGAATGCTGGGAGATTTAGACGCGGAGTAATGTAGCTGGATTAAAATAGTTGCGTTTTATTCGTGAAGCATGTGCTCGGTATTTTTATATTAGCTTGTGACGACCGACTGTAACGATTCTAATATAATCGTGAGTGACGATTATATTAAAATGTGCATGACAATTGTGGAAGGTAGAATCGTAAGCAAAAGTGTATCCGACTATCCAGGCATTATCAACTTCATGAGAGTGGTTTCAATTTCATTTTGTATGTAGGTGCGAAGATCAAAGAGCACGAAGGACTCAGACCGGAATTGAAGCCAGTTCTGAAGAAATGGCAGTGTATCCTCGCATGTTTTTCTTTGACTTGTTTACCTTCCGTCCTGTTTTTCTCCATAATTGAGTCGATGCTGTTATTATCGAGATCAAGCCAGAGTGGCGTTTGTTCGAAGCCTAATCCGAGCCGCATCTGGTGAGCGGCCAAATATGGGAACGGACTCGCCCACACTGGCTGCTGAATTTTTACCGTGACGGGCCTAGAGGTGCCTTTTTACGTCCATTTCTGGCGCAGCTTTCCAGCCACTGACGCACTGACGTCCGCTCCAGTGGAGGATCACGGAGTCTGATGAAAAAAGCCGTCCTGAGAAAAAACCTTACCACTGAACGACGGTTGACGGAAATCCGGACAGAAAGTCGAAACCTGACGAAAGTCTGCATGGTGCTGCTTGCTCGGGATGAGACCCATGCCATTCTAGACGCTCAGTGTGTGCGTTTTTAAGTGTTTCAGGCTAGTTGCAGCTCAGCTTAAGGATGACCCAGTGGTGCAAACAAATGAGACAGGAGTGAGGAGTCAACAACTCGCAGGAGCGAACTATTACAGTTGCATGATCCGAGGAGAGGAGGATGTGAGAGTTATGAGATGTCGTTGGTCGCAGTGTCCTTCCAGTGCTCAATGGGCTCTTTGTCGCTGTGTCGCCAGCGTCAGACACTTGCGAGGCCGTTCTCGTCGTCTGTCCCACCCACTGTCAGAAGCGCTGCCTAGTGGCTGCGTCTGCCCCACTGCCTCCACACCCGTCCAACGCCTGCTGGCAAAACACACGCTGTCGGCTCCTACGTTTATTCCTGGAAGCGCGTTCTTACACAATACTGTCTACTAAGCCCAGATCTGCCCGCGTTAGTTCCAGTCGCCGTCGGCTGTGACCCGTTCAGACCCCCAGCCGGCCGCTGCGAGCTGCCCGCAGCCAGCTGTGGCTTTCCCATTCCGTGCTCCGCCGCCGCCGCAGCCTCCGCAGCCCCGAGCGCGCAGCACGCGACAGCGCAATCCCCTTCAACGGCCGATCGATACTGGACAGGGCCGTGCTTCAATGAGGGACTCCATTACGAGCTGTCGCTGGTGGCCGGAGATAAAAACGAGCGCAAAAACTGCACGGCAAGTTGCAGAACGCTAAACGGTGTACCGCACCGCGCCTTCTGACCTGATTTCGCACAAAGCTCGGTCTCGGTTTCGACAGTTAGCTGCTTTTTGAGCTCGCGTTGCAGTGCTGACGTAAACGGCCGAGGAGGCCCAGACGCCGCAGGGACGGTTTGTGATCGGCGCGCCACGACAGTAGGCTATTTCCGGCGCGTCTGCGGCGATTGCGGCGCGGCACGTCGGCGTATGTGGCGCGCAACTGGGCCAAGTTCACTGGGTGGCGCGCCCGCGCGGCGGCGGCGGTGGCGGCGGTCGCTGGCCCGCACCTCGGCCGCCGTTCTGACGTCACACCGTACAGAAATAACTGAATTATTGTCAAATGATCACGGCGCCAGCGCTGGCTTGCGGTGGAATGGACGCCGACGAACACCGCCTGCAAACCGCCGATGCCTTAACAATTACCGATGGCTGCGCGGGGCAGGCTATTTTGGGCGGCGATGACGGCGAAAGGGACGGTGATGGCTCTAATTGAGGTGGCGGCGGCGGCGGAGGCGACAGCGGCAAGGTCGGAGCGGCTGCTGGCGACCTGACTTCGGGTCACAGCCGGGCGGCGACCGATGCTACGACACTTATCGTACACAGCATGTACAGCGGCCGTGCGGCGCGCCTAACACTCTAGTATAAAACGTGTACGCGCCGCGGCGGCGCGGTCGGCCGCCGTCGGTCGGCGCGCGCCAGTATTGCTGGTCAACCTGCAGTCTGCACAGACACGGCACTACTCGACAACATCCATCTGGGTCGGCCCGCGGCCCTACACTCTGTACACGGCGCGCCGTATGGAGCGGAGAAGATTTGAAACATCAGCTGACCGAACTGAGACGATAGAGGGGTCGCGTCAACGTCCCCTGGGGGAGGGGGCAGAGCAGGGCCTCAGGCGTGCAGCGCGAACAACACAAAACGAAACAGTCTACAACAAAAATAGGAGCCGAAGAACCGGCGCGCAGCAAAACCATGACAGTACATCACTACAGAAAAACAGCGGCACTAAATGTAAAATAGGAAGCGTTGTACTACAGTATTGTTCGATAGTTGAGTATTATTCACTATGCTCTATATCAGGTACTATCAGACAGAAAACAAGACACTACGCTCATTATCGACGGGAAGCGCCTAGTCTCTCATATGGAGTGGTTACTAGTGCAAATCAAAACAGTGGTTTTGCATGTACGTTTGGCACAATCGTTACAGGAATTACAATAATTGCCAAGCAGCCGAACACCCTACAAAATGCGACGTCAGCGCACTGGTCAACACATGAGAAGCGCTAACAACTACAGCACTACTGCATACAGAGAATACGCACAAGGAAAACTCAACAAATTTACCAACGTACGCGACAATAACGCGCAACCCTGTAGACTGAAGAGAATATATAACCGGGCGATTTTACCTGAACCGTTAGACTAGAACGCGGAAACAAGTACCTGCAATGTCCCCTGAGAATACAAACAAAACTAAACGGCGCAGGCGCCGTTTAGTGGCGCGGCGCGCGGACGATTTCAGCGACATTTTCGAATCAGCTCCGGAGCTACAGTACGACAGGGTGGCTATTGTGTTATCGACGACTCGGCGGTCCGGGACGGGCGTGCGGCGCGGGCCCCTGCCCTCCCTCCCGGGGCCGCGCCAGGGGTCACGGTTTAGAGCCGGCCCCCGGCCGCGGCCCCAATCACCGACAATCACAGAGCGGCCAAAACAAGAGTGCTCAGGTACTAGCACATGCCGGGATTGGAACCCTCCACCTACGGGTCGCAACGTTAGGGTGCTCCTGTCCCCTGCCCCGAGGCGAACCATCAAATGCCCTAGATTCTAAGGAGCCCAATGATGCCGTTCTAAGGGCGACAATTCCCTTAGCAGCTTCCAGTCCCCTATGTGACAGAAAAGCTGGCAGGGTCCTCTCCTATGGGGCTCGCTACGATGTCGATTTCACAACCCTTTACAGAATCTCCGACCCTAATCAGATCCCTGGAGATCCGTGCATCCCGTACATCGACTAGTAGACAGGCACGGAACATCTAACACTGTCCGCCGCTCCCGGCATAACTGAACCTCTCCAGGACCCCACTGGGTGACCTGCCGCGCTCCGCCGGCTGACCCAGGGTCAGCACGGACGGCCACGGCGGCAGCCCCGCACCCCCCGTCCGCCCGCGCCGCACGCGAACCCGGCCTCCGGTTCAGTCTCATCTAAGGCACAAATTCCCTAGCGAGTGTCGACCGGACTCCAAAGCAGACTACACGCGCCTACGTCTGACACAACGGGCCACAAACAGTTGTATACTAAAATAGCGATCTACCCACACGCACAGAGTATCACTTCATCTAGACACAGCTGGCTATTGCTTTACATTACACATGGTTCGGCGCGGTCACTACGGTTCGGGCCGGCTCGTCCGACACCCTCTGTCTCTACTGCTGGCGCCCGGGACGGCCGGCGGACGGTGCGCCGGGCACCGCGGACCCGCCGGCCGCCCCGCCGCTCGCTCTCTCGTTCGCTCTCAGCCGAACCAGTAAACCCTGTATGAATGACTTGCCGGCGGGCGCGGCACGCCGCGGCGCCGACCGAGGCCGGCGCCGGCCGCTCTTCTCGCACTCTGGGTGGTCGGTAAGGCGCTAGGAATCCAACAGTCTGTACACAATGTCACATTGTGTCACAAAATAGGCTCAATTTATAAATATTGCTTACGGTCGTCGGTGCATAGGGGCGCCGCTGGCGCTGGCACGGGCTGGACTATGTCCGAATCGTCTCCGTTTAACGGCGTCCGCGCACGCACGTCTACAAAAGAGCGGTAAAAATCGGACGGCTAAGCTAGTGTGTACGCCTCTGGGAGTGTGCGCCGCCCGCGGGCGGGGGCGGGGGCGGCTCAGTCGGAGCCGTCGCGGTCCGAGGTGCCGCCCGAACAGCTGGCGTTCTCCTTGTCGCCGTTGTCGGGCTCGTCGGAGCGGTCGGAGCCCTCTTTGTCGCCGTCATCGGCCTCCTCCGCCTCCTCGGGCTCCTCTTCGTCGTCGGAGCCGGCGGGCGGCGCTCCGGCCGACGGCGGCCGCCGGGCGCCGGCCACGCCCACCGACAGGTCCAGGCCCTGCTCGGCCATCATCTGGAGGTACGTGTCGAGAACCGCTGAGCCGGTGGAGCCGGGCGCCGGCGGACCTCCGCCGCCGCCGCCGCCGCCCGCTGTGGGCGCCGGGGTTCCGCCGTTGGCGCCCGTCCCTCCGCCGGCGGCCGAGGTAACCGCCTGCGCGGCCAGCTGGTGCATCAGGTTCACCCGGTACGGGTCGGCGTCGCTGGAGGCGCCGTTCTCCTGGCCTCCGGCTCCGACGGGCGACGGCACCGGTGAGCTGCTCATGGACTTCTCCCAGCGACTGACCGACTGGCGCACCACCTCGCCGCGGCCTCCGGAGCGGGCGATGAAGCGCGCCGCCAGCTCGGGGTCCCAGGGCGCCGGCATGGGCAACAGCGGCAGGTCGCGCGTGCTGATGCCGCGGTGCTGGCGCGACATGTGCGAGTGCAGCGAGTTGCGCGACTTGGCCACCGTGCCGCACAGCACGCACCGGAACCCGGCGCACTGCGAGTGCTTGTCCTCCATGTGCGTGCGCAGCGTGTGCGCGTTCTTGTAGATCTTGCCGCAGATGTTGCACGGCCGAGGGTCGGTGGCGCGCAGACGGAACATGTCCATGCCGCGTCGGAAACCTGCACCGCAGGGCCAGCCACAGAGTCAGTAGCGATTGGGGGCCGGGAGGCAGGGCCGCTGGTAATGCATGACAAGACCTCACGACCCATTGTTTATTGTTAGATCTATATGCTGAGACCGTCAGACTATAACAAAAGGTAAGCCTCGCGCCCGTTTCAGTCCCGGTATTTGGTAAGCATGAGCCGTCGCCTGACTGGCGCTAAAAGAGTTACTTGATCTAAATCATGAGACAGTTTCTGGCAGTAACATTCACCGGGGATTGGGCGCGCGGTCGGTCTAAATTTACCCGTCTCCGAGCGTCGGATCAAATGGCACTGGTTCAGATAGTGTTCACCTTCAGTCTTCTATTCTGTGAACCCACCCCGCCTAATGATTAAACCGCCTATTTTAAGGCCGGTTACCGATCTTCTTTGCATGACGTCAATGGCCGTAATAACGCGCCCAAGTATCGACCATTGCCGACGGCGGCGAGCCAGCGGATCTAGCGACATGAGCCAGCAAATCTAGAGGCATGAGCCAGCAAATCTGGCGACATATCGGCCATTACCGAGCAATGCTGAGCCAGTCGATCAATCGCCGGCCATATTCGCCGGCCCGGAGTGGAGGATATTAAGCCTTCCATCGAGGGCGGAACAGTGCGAGTGATCCGGTTCCCTCCCCCCCCCCCCCCCCCCACCGACACGGGCGGGTATCTGCCGTCTCAGCAGCTTCCCCAGGGGCGGCTCGAGGGATGCGCAGTGGGCGGATCGTAAGACCGATTCATTGACTCACCCTGCTGCTGGTGCTGCTGGTGCTGCTGGTGCTGCTGTTGCTGGTGCTGCTGGTGCTGGTCGGGGCTGGGGCCCGTCTGCATATGGTTCACCGGGCTGGTCTGGTGCAGCCCTCCACCGAAACCGGGCAGACCCAGCAGTGAGCCCATGCCGCCGAGTTTCTCCATGTTGGAGCTGAGCTTCTCCAGCGCCGGATACTTGTCCATGCCCGAGAGACGCTCCAGGCCTGCAGACAGAGGGAGGGGTCAGGTCAGGTCACAGCAGGTCACTGAGGAAAGTGAAAAAGTACTCTGTCACGCCAAACTAGTGTCATAAGTCACAGTTTGATACACTCGAATCAGACCCTAAGACTGAAGTGAGTATTCATCACATCACAAATTGAACGGTGAATTACTGTCAGCGTCCTGCACCGGTCAACTTATTTTGAGCGGCCGAGAACCTCCCGGCCCCGGCTCAACCAGCTCCCTCCCTCGCGTCGAGCCGGTGTTATGAGCCGCTGCACACTGGTCGGAAACGCTCCAGCGAGAGGCCAGCGGCCTTTCCGCAAAAGTTTTTTGCTTGTTATTCCACAACTAGTGAAGCAAACTTCATAAAACTTTGCATACCTTCTCTGTCATATGTAAGCTATCATTTGGATGTCAAGCACTAAATATATGACGTAAATCTGTTAAGTTATGACGTCATAATTGAGAATAATACAGGATCTAGCACCACTTTAAGTCAAGAAGGGAAATTGGGAGCTGCTATTCGGGCACCGGGAATGGTTTCATGCACTCCTTGCAAGGTCCAGTGCTTGACTTTAGCATTGTTGACTTTGCGTGACGTCATTTATGACGTCACTAAGGCCATGTAAGTTTTTCGTCAATAACTCCTGATCAGATGGAGCTAGAGAGTCGGGAAAGCCACCATTGGACTCAGGAAGACCTGCCGAATCGAATGATATGCGATATGACCTCCTTCAACCATTTTCGTGACCTGAGGGGCTCCGACCTGACCTTGACCCGAGGTTAACACCTTAACCCTCGCCGGCACAGAGGGGGGGGGGGGTATGATCGCGACGAAACTTTTAGTACCCTCGCATTGATCGATTTTACACCTACCCTGAAAATTGCATGACCCTGACCCCAATGACCTTTGACCTGTGACCTATTTTCCGTGACCATGTTTGGCCGAAATCGCGATTCGGCGTATGTCGGCTCGCATTAGCCGCGCGTTTGCAAGCTTTTCGTGGTTTCAAACGTTCAAACATGTGATTTGATGTTGCTCCTATACATCATGATGGGTGTCAAGGTCACCTGAAGGTCAGGTCAGGTCATTGACCTTTGGTGACCTCGCGGGTGACCTCGGTTCACTTTTTCGAGTTTTACATGTTTCTAGGCTAGTTTTTGGAGCTGAATTCTAATTAAGCAACCAATTGAACATTTACGAAGTAGTTTTGGTGCCTTCGTAACATGTTACGTATTACACGTATTACGAATACCCGTCACAACCCCTACCGGTTGACCTGACCTGACCTGACCCGACCTGGTCTAAATGCTTAAAGACATCATCTCTGATCAAAACTAATACGATATTCGTGATCAGCACCCCGGAAAACCACATAGCAGCCACAATTTACGACTTTCTAACAGGTCCCGATTTTCCCGGTTTTCGGGTCATTGACCTGACCTGGAAGGTCACCCGATGACCTAGGACCTTAAAATTGGGTATCATCGGCTTCCTCTCGTGACGGGCAACACGCTCGTTTTTTCCGCGAGGCTCTAGCTCGATCAGGGGCCAAACGCGAGGGGGGTCGTACCAACCCCCCCCCCCCTTGTGCCGTCGAAGGACGCAAAATTGCCTGTGCCGGTGAGGGTTAAGTTGACTTCAACCGAACACCAAGTATAGCATTCAACGCGCCTGAGCTAGACAAACACGATTATGCCAAAATCGCGGCAGTGCGACCATTTTTGGCAAAGTAATTAACCTAAAACCGAGCCCGTGCCTTATGGCACTTACCTGACCTAAGAGGTCACTGGCTGACCTAAGACCTTAAAATCGGGTAGTACCTAATTTTTGCGTCTTATAACGGCACACAAGCTTGTTTTTTCCGCGAGGCTCTAGCTCAATTAGAGGCGAAACGGCGAGGGAGATGTACCAACCCTCCCCGGTCAATGTAGAAAACCAATCGGTCCGGCCAGGGTTAAATACCGGAATTGTGATCTAATGTAAAAAGACGGCCCAAGGTAACCCGACGTCAGTGACAGGTGTCCTATATTTGCAGCGTCTTATATTCACGAAGGTTTCAATTTCCACTTTCTTCAGCCGAGTGATGGTTGTCAATAGCAAGGCTCTCTAAATACAAGCCGTAATCGCCACGCAATATGTGGAAGGCTTTTGATGTCAATACATACATAAATGCATACATAAAACGCGCTTTTCACAAAATTCATAAACTCAAGCGCATCTGTTTTTAATGACCAGTCAGCTGCGCATGGATGCGTGCAGGCCACACAGGTCAGCGTAAGCCGGGCGCGGCGGCCGAGCCGAAACTGGGGCGGGGCGGGCGGTAGTTGGGTAGGAAGAACGGCTCCTGCAAATTTTGCGCAAATATGCGCAGTTAGCTTTTATGTTGCCCTGGTGTAAATTTAAATCCTACTTCATCTCACAAAAAATCAGGGTGGAACTAGATGGGACTACCTGTTGTTTCCTTACCTAAACTTTGCAGTTATATTCCAGAATCACTGTAGGAGAGCCTTCATAAAAAAGCTATAGTACCTCTTAGTTAGGGAAAAAGTATACCAAAAATTTTGCACTGACCAGTCGGCAACTTCATAACGAACATTTTGATGCATAATATGTGGGATTTCAATTTGGTGTCTATCAGCAATAAGACTCTGAATATCCGCCTCAAGAAACCTCTTGCTCCGCGTTAGTTTCCGAGTTCTGGGATACCCCATCTTCGGGGGCTGATTACAGCTATTTTTGGTCACCCGGATTAGTTTTTTTGGCCTAAATATAATATTTGATCAATTTCAAATCGATCTATATAAAAAATAATCCGAAACTCCGGAATCGCCCGTGGCCTCTCGTGAGGGCGTTTCCGACCAGTGTGCGCTGTGGGCTTCAGAAGCCACTGACAGGCCACATTTTCTGCCGCCAAAGCCGCCGTGCTGCGA
This sequence comes from Amphibalanus amphitrite, assembly GCF_019059575.1. Taxonomy (NCBI): domain Eukaryota; kingdom Metazoa; phylum Arthropoda; class Thecostraca; order Balanomorpha; family Balanidae; genus Amphibalanus; species Amphibalanus amphitrite. Next base: position 761,767 of record NW_024881606.1, on the reverse strand, counting down.
CGCTAAGCGACTCGACGGCCGGCCAGTAAACCCTCGTTTGTTCGTGGTGGGGTTAACGAGCTCCCGAGACCATTGCATTCTAAGTATATCGGCGGGCTCGCGGCGCGCTGCCTCTGCCGGTCCGCGGCGGCACTTTGTCTGATCGTTACGCGTCTCCGGGCCATTCCTAGCAGCCGGGCGTCATCAGAAGCGGGCCGCCGACCGCCGCGCCGCAGTCCCGCCCGTGCCGTCTCCGTATCCAATGATCAATACTGAACCGGTACCGGGCACCGCGGAGCCGCTCAAAATAGCGTGTGCGGTGCTCTTCATCTGCCATCCGCCCCGCCCCGGCCGTCGCCTGGGGGGTGACGTGACACTCTTTCCCCGGCCGCCCATCCGGTGCCCGCGCCTGGTCGTACCGTGATTCTAATTGCCAGCGCCATCGCGTGCGCCTCATTTGCTAATTTGCCGCGAGCGCGCAGTGTGACATTTGATCCGAGTTTTGCCGAAAGCTAATGACGCCCGGGCCGACGGCACCTGACTCAGTGACGCACCGCTATGACGTTCGGTGACCCGACCAATCAGGAAGCGGCACGGCGACAAATCAGGCCGCTGATTGGCTGCCTCCAGACTGCGCCCGGTCGCCCCCGGGGGCTACTGGGGCACCGGCACCGTGGGGAGCAGAGGCCCAGCCGACCGGGCGGGGCGGGACGGCCGCCATGGGCTTTAAACTCTCCGACAGCGCCCGCGGACCTGCCCCGGGGCGTGTTGCGCGGTCCGACGGACCATCTCCCGTCGCGGCCGGCGGCGGCAAATATGGCCGCGGGTACCGCCGGAGGCGATCGATCTGCGACGCTAACCGGGCGTCGGTGGTACGATTGGAACGGCCGACGCGCCGCCTCCGACGCGCCAGGTGTGACCCGACCCCCGAGCGGCCCGGGTCAGATAGGGGCGCCCGGGGAGAATCCGACGCAGCGGGAGGGTGAGCTGACCGCAGTGGCAAGCTCAGAGGTTGTCAGCTACAGAACATGACGACAACGATGATTTGTTGGGAGATAGTGACCTGATCTGACCGAGCTGACCTCTGTGACCCATGTTGTCAGTGTCGTCACGGCTTGACGATATCAAATCGAGACCGCCCTGGAGCGTGTGAACCTCTGAGGCCAGGGCGGTACGCTTTGAGATGAGACCCCGCCCTTTGAGATGACGTATAGACACTCCCACCCGTCCCCTCTGCAGACGATCTGTCTGAGGTTACACAGGACCGTCCCCATGGGGCCTCACCCCCCCCCCTCTCTCTCTCTCTCTCTCTCTCTCTCTCTCTCTCTCTCTCTCTCTCTCTCTCTTCCCTCTCTCTCTTCTCTCTCTCTCTCTCTCTCTCTCTCTCTCTCTCTCTCTCTCTCTCTCTCTCTCTCTTCTCTCTCTCTCTCTCTCTCTCTCTCTCTCTCTCTCTCTCTCTCTCTTCTCCCGGAGTTCCTCCAACCGTCATCGCCTACCGCCGTCACCGACACGGGTCGGAAAATCACAGCCGGCCATCTGGAATCCCTGCTCGTCGGTACCGTCGCGTCGGCGGTCCCGGAGGACGCCTCCCTCCCCTCCCCGGGTCAGCGGCGCGCCACCAAACACGTTCGCGTGTCCAACAGCGGCGCAGCGCGGCGTACACGACGCACACAAATAGGGGAAAGTGGGGTAAGACGGTCAAGGTAGGTAAGACGGGCACCCCCTCTGCAGACCAAACCAATAGCGCTACGAGCGAGAAAAATTAGGACCAGAATAGCCTTTCCCACTACACACCGCCATTGAAGTCTGGTGAATTTGTGTTCGGTCAATAATCTTTTATTTTGATTTCTTTAAAACACTCATTTCATTGAAAACATTCATAATGTATTGTGCAAGCTTTTGTGTGCAGCACTATAGAGTTAAAAACTGGCAATCACTTGTGGCACACTCATATGCCTCCAGTGTTCATTCACCGCGGATTTGCTTTGTCTGCATCAAATTGTCCACAGAGAAAAATCGTGCTGAACTTCTGACATTGAGTTTGGGGTAAGACGGGCAACTATGAATCCGATGGGTCTGTAATGGTAAAAATATTTTTGTTGCTGTAGGAAAAAAGAAGCATTTCTGATAAGAATATGTTCGATTCCGATACTCACAGACATGTTAGCAATATTCCTTCGGCACAGTTTATTCTCGAATAATGAATGTGAAAAACGGCTCTACATGGCTTCTGAACTAGGGCCTATATACGAGTATACGCCTTCTGCACGAATCTCGTATACTGCCATTTCCGAAGCACTTGAGACCAACGAGCGACTGTATCAATGCGGCTAATCTCGGGCATTTGCTGCGAGCTGTGCTGGTCGGTGAAAGAAGCTGGCCGTCTTGCCCTACCCATGTGACCGTCTTACCCCATGGAGTGGGGTAAGATGGGTTTTTGCAAGGTTTTGCAAAAATAGCTGCAGTTTATTTGTTGAGTCAGGTCTAAGTCTCATCTTCTGGCAAATGGAAGTAAAATGTCTGTAAAAGGTTTTCACTCAGTTTCCCGTTTCTATGATGTTTCTAACCGGCCGAAAAATGGCTCCAAAGTTAAGGTGCCCGTCTTACCCCACTTTCCCCTACGGCGAGGCGGCGTCTAATTGCGGCAAAACAATCGAACCAGCGGCGGCTGCATGTTGGAAGCTGCACCTGCTTCGGCAACATCGCTGGCAAGCTGATCAATACGGCCGGCGAGTAAAAACAGGGCACATCGGCTCCCGGCACGCTACGCCAGAGCAGCCGCGCCGCTCCCATCCCCAGATCGTCGGACTCGACGCGACACCAGCGACGGGACGGTACGGGCACGGCAACCCCTCCTCACGCACACGCCGCACACAGAGGCGGCCATTGTTTTGCGCCTTTCCATTTGCATGCAGCGGGGAGGGACGGGAGCGACGCGGAGGGGTGTCGAGCCGGGTCGGTCGGGTAGCGCCCAGTTGTCACAGGAAATGAGGTGTCTGGGCAAAGCGGCACGACCGCCGCCCGTTTAAATAGGCCCGTGATTTCTGCCCAGATGTGGTGCGCCGCACACGCGATGGCTGCCAATGAGGACGTCGGGCGGCCGCGGACCGGGCGCCGTGAGCCCCGAGTCCAGAGCTCGTCACTCACAGCCAGCCAGGAGACGCTATCGACGCGATAAAATCGGCCTTAAGGGGCGTCAGGGATCGGTCGCAACTCAGCCGGCCTGGCAGCGGCGCGGTCTCCCATCTGTTCGGCACGCTCGAGTGCGGTTCGCGCAACTCGCGACTCGACGTCCGAGTCGACCGACAATGCAGAGAGGCGGCAATATGCCAGCTCGCCGGCCGGGGCGGACGTCCACTCGGAGATTTATTAACCAGCCAGTCACTCGGTAAGATCGACTTTCGACCGAACTTGTCTGGCCCGCAGACGATTATTTGGGCGCCATGATGAGGCTCGTGATCCGCCGATCGGCGTTCGCCGCCGGCGGAATCGCGACAAACACCGACCAAGTCATCGGAACTGACTGCGATCAGCTGCACTCGACTGCGGAGGCACAGCCGTAAATTGCCGCCGCCATCGGCCAGTGTTGGAAAGAGATGTTCAGTTGTGGAAATATTCCGCGAACTCTAAGTTGCGGGCCGCGTATAGCCCGCTAAGCGCCGGCATTAGATGGCCGGCGGCTGGATTTGAGCGGACGTTAAAGCGCTGTTCATGCTGGCCGGCCTGAAATGTGGGAACTTTTTCACCGAGCTCATGTGGCGGCCGAGCTGGCGAGTTGATAATGTCCGGTCCAACATCTGGCTGCAGAACACGTCCGTTTATGGGGCGTAAGGAGTGAGAGAGACTGAAACGGTCTCACTCGTTTAAATCCAATAAAGTGCCGAAAATGAAGTCCACTGTGGCTTGAAAATAAATAATTTCGGGGTATTTCAAAGCGAAATATCCTACCGACCTTCTCCTTTTACACCCGTTTAAATAACGAAGTTCCTGTGGAGGTGCCCACGCGAGCATTATCCATCCCACCTCCTGCAGCTCACTGACCGTATTTCTCCTGGTGCTGCTGGTGCTGCTGCTGGTGGTGGTGCTGGTGCAGCGGCGGCGGCGCGGCCCGCTCGGCCCGCTCGCGCTCCTCCTCCAGTCGCCGCAGCTGCTCAGCGGCCGGGTCCGGCTTGTGGTTGTTGTTCTCCACGGCTCCGGCGGCGGTGAGGACTGAGGTTGGGATGGCCGTGATGCTGGGCGGCAGCGGCACGCTGGGAGTCGGCGTGCTCACCTCAGGGGCCGGGCGAGCCCGCTTGGCTGACGGGGAGGGGAGAGAGTCGGCCGACCGCCGACCGGACAGAGAGTCCGCCTGGAGACACACGAGAAGGTAATGGTCAGAGCGCAATGGTCTGAGCAGGCCAGGTCAGAAGGGAGCTGACGAGTTGTGTGATTTGGGGGTGACGATTACCCGAGCCTGTAATGAGTCAGTTGGTCAAGAGTCAGTTCGATGGTCAGTTTGAGACGAGTAGTTCATCAGCAGGTAGTTTGTAAGCCTCTGTTAGTTCGCTTAGCACTTACTGCCGCTGGATAAAATAACATCAGATTTTAAACAACAATCGGCGAGATGTGCAACGTGACTGATGGAATACAGACATAGAACCTCATGCTAACATCTGAACAAAAGCATCCACTTTTGAATGACGTCGTGCGTCCCTCATTTAATGTCTGAGACACCGGTGGCCATTTTCAATCATCCTAAAGTGCCCTCACAGCTGCACAGAGTCCCAGACATTTTCAGACAATGCCACACACGCCGCGCGATCATAAACTACCTCTGCCGCGTGCCCCATGAAAGCGCTGCGGATTCCTGAGCGGCACCTGAGCGCTGCGGCCCACCCCGAGCGGCTAGCCCCGTTCGCAAGTCTGCATGTGACGCCCGCCTGTCTCTGTGACGCTGTGACGTTGGTGTGACGCTCGGGGTGCAGGTATCCGTCACAGACAAACATTACGGCCGGCAGGAGCCGACTGCGCCACTCTCGCTGCAGGAATAACATGGCACTGGTGCGATGACGTCACTAGCCGCCCCGAGTTGGCACCGCTCGCAGCTCCGTCTGAACTGAGGGATAACAGTTGGACGACCATGACACTACTGCACCGACTGCACGAACCCGGCACCGGCGCCTGCCGCAGAGAGCCCTCGACAATCGCCGGGTGTACCGAGTTAGCGCGGACTGGGTACGCTTGACGGCTAAGACGAGGGTGCGAGGCGAGACGGTCAATATTGAAACGAGTTACCCAGTGAGACACTGAAGCGCTGAGCAAGTATTTGTACGTCACCTCAGCCGGCTCGGTGACTGCGCCGATGGTGCTGAACCGATGGCGGACCGATGGTGTACCGATGGCAACGATGGACCGGTGGCCGCCATTGTGGCATGTGCCAGTCAGATGCATCCCTTCGCACGCCGGCGTCCGGGCGGCGGCCAACTTTACAGTTTACAATCGCGACGGTCGGTGGCGGCGACTGGAACCGTTTCCGGTCGCTGCCGCTCTATCGCTCGGTCGTCTTAGGGATGAAGATGGAGTTGAAAGGGGCGGGGAAACTGAGTCTGAGGACTGACAATGCTGAGCTGTTTGTGTCACTAATGATATTGTCTCGGCTGTAGTTTTGTGCAGTTTTGTTACGATTTTGAACATCTTTTCAGTTCTCGCACATGCCTGCTCGATAGTTCCAGCTTCTGTGTCTCATTAAATCTTTTCCATATTAGCCACAAATGACCGGCAAACTTGGTTCCTCTTTTTGAGATCTGGTTTTTGAGACGGGATGATCTGTCCCCTGCTGACCAAACCCCTACTGATTTCCGGCATTTACGCCTGGTGGCCTGTCTCGGCTGACCCCACCCCACACACTGACCTCTGGCATGGGCGCGGGCGCGGCCATCTGCTGGTGTTTGAAGCCCGTCTCGGACAAGCCCTTGACCTGGAGGAGTTCAGCGGTGCGCAGGAAGTCGCTGAGCTGCTCGTGCGACACCTGCACCTCGCCGTTGTACATGAAGCGCAGCAGCGACTCGAGACTGGCAGGGGAGACGTTCTGCAGGATGACGATCGGGTGCTGGCACGGGTTCGACTGTCGGAGAGAATGTGACACGATTTAGTGACATAATGACACACAGGCGATTAATGAGCTGACACGGACGGGCTGTCTGGCATATCACATTTCTGTGCGATATTATCTTCATTTGTGATTGGAGACAATAATCATCAGCGTTCGAAGATTGCTGAGGCGATGAGCGTACTCATGTGAGCACTGGAGTGCTTACATGCCAACGCCCAATCGGATCCTAAGACATACTCAAGTGACTCGCCTAGATTGAAAGACCAGTTTTGTCTACAAATCGCGAGGACCCGAAGTCATCGTTTAACGGCGGAAGGCAAACGGCATAACCGTCTGCTTATCATTTGATGTGCAAATATTAAAGGGACCCTCCCACCTTAACATTAGTTTTGAGTTGAGATAGCCAAGTTTGCGGCCAGGCTCAGAAACCACCATTTATCCTGGTCGCAACCCCCGCAGCTTTATGGTGTTCAAGAAATTTCTTCCCTTTACTTGCAGGGTGGGACCAGCTTGGTCCCTATCTCTTAACCATTACGGGAATCTGATGACGTCATCAGGCTTTCGAACGTCCGTTAAATGTTTGACTAAAACGTTTTGTAGCACGCGGTGGTATATGCTGCTTTGCGCGCAACAAATGCCGCACTTTCAAATAAAGTCGCTAGGAATAGCGGAGATCCCAAAAAGTAAACAAAAGTAAAAGTCTAATATCTTGAAAACCGGTGAATATTTTTCGATGAAATTTGGTAGATATTCGTTTTTGCTCTTTCTGAACCGAGCGACATCACTTTCATGCAAATTCATTAACTTTTTTGAAGGTGGGAGGGTCCCTTTAAGGATGAGGCCTAAGTTTCACGAGAAATGCTTACGAAATACAGCGGGCAAAATGCTGAAATAACACACAAACGTTCATCCGTCATCACATACAATGGCCATCCATTTGCCAGAACCACAACTGCCAACACTATCCTGTTCCCAAGTGTGAACAAAGTCCATCATATTTTATAAGCAGTCCGGTCACGGTAAATGAAAGTCGGTTGCATCCACACGAGGTGACGGCCGCCATCGCTCGTTCTGTCTACATTTTCTGCGAACCGTTTAACGTAGCAAATGTCTCAGGAAACAATGAAAACCTACTTTGATTTTCAGCATGTCGCAGAATCACTCGAGCCCTTATCATGGGTGTAAGTTTACTGTTAAGTGGGGTTGTAGCTGCAACCCCTAGGATTGGATAATTTAACATTACGCTTATGGGGTGAGGTGCACAAATTGGGCTCTAAACAACTAAGTGCAACCCCATTGAATTTCAAGAAGTTACACTTCTGGCCCTTATCCTACTTGCCTCTACGGACTGCAAACCGTTCCCTCGCCCCAGTCCATCATAGATAAGGTCGTTGCCCTCCGAACCCACCTTGAGCAGTTTCCTGAAGTAGGGACTGCACGCCGAGAGCACCACCTTGTGTGCCTGCATGGAGAGGCCGTCGGCAGAGATGGTGACGTCGACGAACTCCTCCTGATCCTGCAGCTCGCGGAACGACGTCATCATGTTGTGGTGGTAGTCGCTCCATTTTAGGCTGTAGTGCTGCTCGTCAGTGGTTTGACCCATGGTGGAGGTGGTGGTGGTGGGCGGCCGGTGGGACGCTACCGCATGTCACCTCAGCTGTACCTGTCGGAGGAGAGACCAGGTCAGAGATCATGGTCGATAAAAGGTCAGAGGTCATAGCCGTCGCAGGGCTCGGGTCAGAGGTCACATGAGCCAGGTGAGAGCTCAGGTCACAGGACTAAGGTCGGAAGTCACAATTGATAGAGGGGTTAAGTCAGAAATGACAACAGATGGAGGGCTCAAGTCAGAGGTCACACACGAAAGAGGGCTTGTTCAGGTCATGTCAGCCGGTGGAGGACTCACTTCAGCTCATATAGGATAGAGGGCTCAGGACAGAGGTCATACACGGTAGAATGGCCAGGTCAGGGCCGGGGCCGGCAGACAGTTCAGGTCAGGGCTCATCTAAGCCAGGGAAGAGCTCAGGTCAGAGGTCACAGCCGGTGGAGGGCTCCATTCCGAGGTCACAGACGATAGAGGGCTCAGGTCATAAGCCCAGGTCAGCTGTTGCGATCGAAGACTATAGTGGTCCAGATAATATGCATTACTATATGCTTGCTTTAATTATTCAAGTAGGTCAGGTCATTTGACCATTATCCAGCGGGAATCCCAGCCGCCAATAAAATAGGTAAGCCATCGGCACTAAGCTTGCTCTAAGGAAAGTGTTATGCCCATGCGTCCCATGGGTGTCGTTTTGTATAGGCGACAGAGGCCCGAGCCCTAGCAATAATTTCAGAATTTTAACATTAACCCTATGGCGGTGCATGGTAAGAATGGCTTTGGTATCCCGAAATTAACCATTAGAGCCCTACCAATAAATTTCGTAACGTGACGCCCGTGTACAGTGGGTCTATTTAAGATCTCCAGAGCCACCACGTGGCGCTACGGTCGGGGTAGGGCGAGTCCAAATCCCGAGGGAAGTGAGGTCACCGGTCATTGTGGGGGAAGGAGGGAGGGGGAGTGACGCGGTATCACGGCGCATTGGGCGTGCGTAGCGCCGGGAGTGGGCCGCCCAGGGCCGCCCGCCACTGCGCCGAGGCTGAGGGGAGGGGATGATGTGTGCGGGTGCGTTCACTACGGTATGGTGGTATCCTGTTCATGTGGAACCAGCAAGAATGCGACTGAAGGGAATCATTATCTAAAACAAACGGACAAGCAAGCGAGAGGCAGCGCCAGTTCCAGCCAAAATCTTGAACAATGATAATTGAAATCTAGGACGTATTAATAGCATGCAACTATTCAGCCAATAGTTGCATGATGACAGTCTTAGGCTTTTCTAAAATGTTATTTGAGTTGGGTATTTTTTCATTTGGCACGTTCAGTTTTGATGAGTTTTATCGGGTCGAATAGAATCCGAAAAGAAAGAGTTAAAATGGCTCCGGAAAATGACCAAAAATATTTTCTTTAAAAATGAAACTTAGCTAGACATTTATAAGCGATAATTTTGACTTTTTTGGGAGGATTTTGGGGAAGGATGTTGGCGAAAGATGTCATCGTGCTTGTCTGTGTTGCAGTAGAAGCAAAGGTTTTGGTTCGTGTCCAGATAAAACCAGACCCGGGAGTGGGGCTCGAACTCACGACATCGCGTTCAGCTCACAGGTTACCCAACCTAAACGCTACGAGCACCTATCGCCCCGCGCAGCTTGCTCAGTGCTACGGGTATAGTTAGGCATCCATGTTTAGGCCAAAGTGTCTGACGTCTGTCATTGTCACGAGGCGAAGCCCCTAGGTAAATGTCCGTCCCGGTAGCTCGGTTGGTAGGGCGTTGGACTCCGCGTGGTGAGAGCGCACGTCCCGGTTGCAAAAGTCCGGGTTCGAAACGCGACGTGTGCTTGACGTTTTTGAGCTCCTGACGGGTATGGTTGTGGTTGGTGGCAGGCCGCTGCCAGGCGAAGTCAGTGAGGGGATCGGCCGTGCGCGGCTATGTGCGCACGTTAAACTTTGGACTCTAAATTCTGCCATAGACCAGGAATTGCTTGATCGGAGGGTGGAGGGTAGGGTCAACGCAACAAGCTCAGCTTAGGGGGGACTCTTTCCTCATGATTCCTTTCATTCAAAAGGTTCGGGCCAAATTTATATTAAAAAAGGGGGAGCCGAACCATGTTGGGTCGGGTTGAAGCCGGTTGGACCTGTGTCTTACACGCAATCATGGTAAGAGAAAACAGAGGCAAATTTTGGGTCAAATATTTTTATTAACTGATCTTATTGTTTTTTAGCTTACACGTATAATAACTTTAAGCTTTTTTTTAAATCGAGACTTTATGCACAAAAATGTGGCATTCGTCCGCTTTTCCTCATCTCCTGTCACCGACTTGATTTGACCTTAAATCTTACCAGCAAAAAATAAATCACCTGCGTGATATAATTATTTACCCAAGGGCGCTCTACGCAAGAAACGACAGCCGGTCAAAAAAATTAGCGAACGATACGATATTTCTAGTGCTTGAATTATATTCAATGAAAATTTCAGGAGACATAAATAATCTTAATCCTTCGGGCGCTCGGAACATTTCCTAGCATTCCATTGCCAGCTGCATTACCAACATCATATTTGCATTACTTTGGGTTCATCATAGTTGACCGTAGATGAACCGGCCACAGCAAACCCATGCCTCATTATCCTTTCCTCCAAGCAGCCAAGCTAACCGGCCGCCCGGCCCACCACCGCGATATGGAACAACACTGGAGTGCGCCATTTGCCTGCGGCAGTGCCCCACCGCGCCGGGGCTGTTTGACAGGTCACCCGCACCGTGACCTCGCCAACCGCCCCCCCCCCGCCCACCTCCCCATCGGGCCCAGCTCGGTACTGACCTCCCCTTGAATTTGACATGGACTCGACTGAGGCTCAACGCCATCTAGTAACGTCTGGAGATCCTTACTAGATCCACTGTACGTCCGATCCCTTGCAATGGCATGTGTTGTTAAAATACGTGGTACATAGCGTAGGCGTAACAGTTTTTTTAATTTTTCATGAATATCAATGTTATCTATGTTGCCTAATAAGTAACCTTACAAATAGAATATAAAAACTTTATTAGTAGGAAGTAACGTTAAGTATCCTGGAAATGCTGAGACGGATCAGGAGCATGTAAAACACAGCCTTAGATCGTAATAATTTTCGACTTACGTCTTCCTAGTTGCAACTCTGGCTTCTATCATAGAAGTTCTATGACCATTGCCAAGCCCTAAATCGACAGACATCTTTTCACCGAGTCGGGATGCCAAAATCAGCGTCAGTAGGTCACTTTCTCGACAGTCGTGTCGACTTTGACACCTCGCAGGTAGGCATATGGTACACAGACATCCATCTCGCACAGAGACTGACACCTACCGACACCGAGACAGAGACTGACACCGATACGACACATATACCGACACCGCACTGACATCTTCATTGATAACGAGACTGACGCCTGTACTGACCCCCGCACACACACCAAGATGACACGTTTATCCATAATTAATCCAACACTGACACTGACACTGACATCGAGAACGACTCAACCGACCCGGAGATTGACACCTAAATCGATACCGAGACTGATACCGTTGGCCGTAACATTACCCCACCGATTGACATCACATCACCTATTGGCCTGTTACCTCACACCTCTCTTGAGTCACCAAATGTCAACTTCACCAGCGCACACCACCTGACCCTGCCCTCAATCACAGCCCCCCTCTGGATCACCAGCTCCCCCCTCCACACACCCCCCCCCCCCAGCCGCCGGGTCACCTGGCGCAGTCCGGTGTGCCGCGTGAGACCTCCTGCCGGTCTCTCCGGACCAGAGCGCACCACCAGCTCCTCCGAGCACACGTCATACAAAAATGGCGCACCTCCGCAAACCCTCACTGCCATCTAGCGTGAGAACCGTAAATCATGGGACCCACGGCGCAAGCCTCGGGCGCATGTGACGGTAACATCTCGACCAACTAAAAACGCAACTGGGAGCCGGTTACCAATAAAGAACGGGCTCGCACACATGCGCACTGGGGTCGTCGGAGGCGGCGGCGGAGCCCGGCCCGGTGCTCTTCGTCGATACAGCTCTGGTTGCGCCCGCCAGATGAGAACAATCGTGCGGGCCGTACACTAAACAGCTGAGAAATCAATAGTCACTAAATAAAATGCTCCAATCAGGAGGCGCCGTGGTCGACCCGCAGCCCAAATGAGTTATGGCGGACAGAGGAAAATATTGAGCCAATCGGCATTGTCGCCCGGCGATCGATGATCAGGAACCAATGCTACATCAGAGAAGAGAGAGAGAGAGAGAGAGAGAGAGAGAGAGAGAGAGAGAGAGAGAGAGAGAGAGAGAGAGAGAGAGAGAGAGAGAGAGAGAGAGAGAGAGAGTCCCGGCAATTTTCAATGCGTCACAAATGACTCGCCCGGCGCTGGCGGCGTCGGCGGTACCGGGCACCGGGCGGGGGTGGGGAGGGGGGGGCGGGGTGTCGGGCCCGACGCCGACGTCGACGTGGATGATGCATTCATTAGCGGCGCTCGGCGGCAAATGGGTTGATCGGCGCGCTGCGATGGATTGCCTCAGAGGCGCGCACCGCAATGAGGCCACCGCTAATGGGATTTTCGTCGGATTGCGTTGGTCGGATTGCGCCTCAGGTTGGTGAGATGGCACTGCGCGTGCTGGCACAGAGCGCCTCTCCTCTCGCCGACGCGGCGGCGGCGATTTCGGGTATTGAGCGTCTCGTCAGACGTTCCCGGAAAGGCGTGGTTAAAAACAGGCCGAGCTGGCCGCGGAGAGAGAAGGAGAGAGGCAGAGAGCGAGTCATACGGACGGAGCGGCGGGTGGGCGGCTCGCCGGTCGGGCCGGAGGAGGCAGCCCCGGCAGCCCGGCAGCCCGGCGCCGTATGCTCTGTATGAGGTACGACGGCACAGGAGGCGGCGGACGCCGTCAGCGGCGACCAACGGCCATGGCGGCGCGCGGATGGAACAATAAATCTCCGGAATAGGGTGTCTGAACGGACGAGCCGCCATTGAACGCGTCAGCAATGAAGCCATATTCCCTGTCACGGTCCAAGTTTTGTCGCCGGGTGATTTACTGGCGTCGGCTTTGATCAATATTTCGGCTGCTGATGTGCGACTGAGTAAAATCGGTGTCAACTGCTTCGCGGCCTGACGGCGCTGTAGGCGGCCGCTAACTGCCGAGGGCGATCGGCGGCAATGAGTGAGCGCGAGTTACAGGAACTCCTCGACTCATTAGGCCCGGGCAGCGCTTGTCGAACAGCACTGCGGATCCGAAGGTTGGGACTTTAATTGTGAAAAACCGCCCGCCCGCCGCCAAACGCAAAACCGCAAAACGACGCCTAAAACGCAAACGCAAACTTCGCAAAAAAAACAATCGCCCGCCCGCCAAAAACCGCAGAAAAAAACGCCGCAAAAAACGCCCGTCCGCCGCAAAACGCAAACACCGCCTCCGCAAAAAACGCATCGCCCGCCGCCAACCGCGCAACGCCGCAAAAAAACGGACGCCCGCCGCAAAACGCAAATTCGCAAATAACGGCCGGCCGCCGGCAACCGCAAAACGCCGCAAAAAACGGCCGCCCACCGCAAACCGCAAAACGCCGCAAAAAACGGCCGCCCGCCGCAAACCGCCGCAAAAAAAACGGCCGCCCGCCGCAAACCGCAAAACGCCGCAAAAAAACGGCCACCCACCGCAAACCGCCGCTAAAACGGCCGCCCGCCGCCAAACGCAAACACCGCAAAAACACCCGCATCGCCCGCCCGCCCACCGCCAAACACAAAAACCGCAAACACCACCGCAAAAAAACGCCCGCAACGCACGCACGCCCGCTGCCAACCGCAAAACACCGCAAAAAACGGCCGCCCGCCGCCAAACGCAAACACCGCCAAAAACGCAAAAACGGCCGCCCGCCGTCAAACGCAAACCCCGAAAAAAACGCAAACGCCGCCGCAAAAAAACGCCCGCCGTAGGCAAAACGCAAACACTGACGCATTAAGACAAATATGGCGCCCTGCGGCAAATGTGGTGCATTCATATCTGCCGTTTAAGCAGCCATCCCTTAATTACAGCGCATCCTAATCGTCCAATGTTCGACAAAGTTAAGCACATTCTGCGCTTTGCGGCAAAAATGGCGCTTTGAGACAAACGTGGCGCACTGCAACAGACATGGCGCATTCGTTCATGTCGCTTAACAATTCATCCACCCACCAAATTCTAGCCCAATCGGACTTAAACTTACAAAGTTATGCACATTTGAATATTTCACTATAAAATATCTCCGCCACGAAGGTGCCCATCTTCACACGTGTGCCACGTAACCACTGGTGGTGTAAGCAGGACTTGTCCCCTCGCCGGTTGCACCATTTCAGGCTTCCTGACTGGTGCTGTTTTCGTGCTATAACGCCACAAATCGGCAAACACACGATAATCTGGGAGGTACGCGACTCAAACACGTGGCCACGTGGCACGTGCCGGACCTCTGATAGCTTCACCGCTCAGGCCACGTGATGACCCATCGACGTGGCCACCAGCATGTAAAAGATGACCCCGGCCGGTGTCACCGTCTCTGAACAGTGGACGGCTAAACTCGAAAAACGGGAAAATTTAGGGAAATTTCACCTTTCGAATATATAATTTCCCCAGAATTTTAAATTTTTCATTTTACAAAAAATCCGAGATAGCAGTTTTTTAGCCTCCTTCATTCTGTGCCTATACCCGTTTTCAGATCGACCCTATCATAAAAACTGACGGCCTGACGGCTATTTCCCCCATTCCTTGCATTTCACAATGCTAGTATATTTAAGCACCAAAATTGACCACGTGCCACGGCACGTGCAATTGCACGTGCGCCACGTGACCACTAGTGCGACAAGCTGGACTCATCTGCTCACCGGCTACACTGATTTGGTGTCGCTAGATGAAGTCGTTTCCGCGCCATAGAACCCCGAGTAGGCCAATGTCGGATTTTCCCGGAGGTTACCCCATCAAACACGTTTGCACGTGGCACGTGCTTTTCAATCGCCCCATATCTGACCCATACCACGTGGTAGCCAACACCCCGGTGCACAACATATTGGAACTTTTTCAAAATCTAACGTGGAAATTTTATGCAAAATCGATTTGAAAATAATTTTTCAAAATTGCCATAGGCTCAACATGGGGTAACTATCCGTCCCGATTACCCGAAACTGTACCCTATGATTTTTAAATAACTAACATCAAAAGGTGAGGTGCCTGGCCGAGATCCAATCCTAAAAATATCAGCAAATATAATTGACGAAATTTTTCGCAAATCGAATTTCCAATTTTCCCCCATGTTAACCCTATGGGAAAATGCACGTGCCGATTACCCCAAAACGGGTTAATTATATTTCAAGCGACCGGTACCAGCCGGTAGCTCCCCCATACGGGACCAAACGCTGAAAATGGCAAAAAAATCTAACGAGCCGTTTTCGAGGGTATCAAGATGACCCAAATCGCGGCAGAAACGCTAAACACCCCCCTAGAGAGGTAGCTCAGGTTGGGATTTTCAATAGAAAATCACAATTCTAAAGAATAGTGATTGTCTAATTGAAAAGTCCCAACCTTCGGATAGGCCCGGGCAGCGCTTGTCGAACAGCACTGCGGATCCGAAGGTTGGGACTTTAATTGTGAAAAACCGCCCGCCCGCCGCCAAACGCAAACACCGCAAAACGCGCAAAACGCACGCCCAAAACGCAAACGCAAACTTCGCAAAAAAAGAAACAATCGCCCGCCCGCCGAAAAACGCAGAAAAAAACGCAAAAAATGCAAAAAACGCCGCAAAAAGCAAACACCGCCGCCGCAAAAAAACGCCCGCATCGCCCGCCGCCAGCCGCAAAACGCCGCAAAAAAGGCCGCCCGCCGCAAACCACAAAACGCCGCAAAAACGGCCGCCCGCCGCAAACCGAAACACGCCGCAAAAAACGGCCGCCCGCCGCAAACCGCCGCTAAAACGGCCGCCCGCCGCCAAACGCAAACACCGTAAAAAACACCCGCATCGCCCGCCCGCCCACCGCCAAACACAAAAACCGCAAAAAACGCAAACACCGCCGCAAAAAACGCCCGCAACGCCCGCCCGCCCGCCGCCAACCGCAAAACGCCGCAAAAAAACGGCCGCCCGCCGCCAAACGCAAACACCGAAAAAACGCAAACACCGCCGCAAAAAACGCCCGCCGTGGGCAAAACGCAAACACTGACGCATTAAGACAAATATGACGCCTTGCGGCAAATGTGATGCATTCATATCTGCCGTTAAGGCAGCCATACCTCAATCACAGCGCATCCTAATCGTCCCATGTTCGACAAAGATACGCACATTCTGCGATTTGCGGCAAAAATGGCGCTTTGAGACAAACGTGGCGCACTGCAACAAACGTGGCGCACTTGTTCCTGCCGCTTAACAATGCATCCAGCCACCAAATTTTAGCCCAATCGGACTTAAACTGACAAAGTTATGTACATTTGAATATTTCACTATAAAATATCTCCGCCACGAAGGTGCCCATCTTCGCACGTGTGCCACGTGACCACTGGTGGTGTAAGCAGGACTTGTCCCCTCGCCGATTGAACTATTTTAGGCTTCCTGACTGGTGCTGTTTTCGTGCTATAACGCCACAAATCGGCAAACACACGATAATCTGGGAGGTGCTCGATTCAAACACGTGGCCACGTGGCACGTGCCGGACCTTTGATAGCTTCACCGCTCACACCACGTGATGACCCATCGACGTGGCCATCAGCATATAAAAGATGACCCCGGCCGGTGTCACCGTCCCTGAACAGTGGACGGCTTAAGTCAAAAAACGGGAAAATTTAGGGAAATTTCACCTTTCGAATATATAATTTCCCCAGAATTTTGAATTTTTCATTTTACAAAAAAATCCGAGAAAGCAGTTTTTTAGCCCCCTTCATTCTGTGCCTACACCCGTTTTCAGATCGACCCTATCATAAAATCTGTCGGCCTGGCGGCTATTTCCCCCATTCCTTGCATTTCACAGTGCTAGTATATTTAAGCACCAAAATTGGCCCCGTGCCACGGCACGTGCAATAGCACGTGCGCCACGTGACCACTAGTGCGACAAGCTGGACTCATCTGCTCACCGGCTGCGTTGATTTGGTGTCGCTAAGTGGAGTGGTTTCCACGCCATAGGACCCCCAGTTGGCCAATGTCGGATTTTCCCGGAGGTTACCCCATCAAACACGTTTGCACGTGGCACGTGCTTTTCAATCGCCCCATATCTGACCCATACCACGTGGTAGCCGACACCCCGGTGCACAACATATTGGAACTTTTTCAAAATCTAACGTGGAAATTTTTGGCAAAATTGATTTGAAAATAATTTTTTGAAATCGCCATAGGCTCAGCATGGGGTAACTATCCGTTCCAATTACCCGAAATTGTATCCTATGATTTTTAAATAATTAACACCAAAAGTTGAGGTGCCAGCCCTAGATCCGACCCTAAAAATATCAGCAAATATAATTGACGAAATTTTTCGCAAATCGAATTTCCAATTTTTCCCCATGTTAACCCTATGGGAAAATGCACGTGCCGATTACCCCAAAACGGGCCCATTATATTTTATGCAACTTTGCCACAAGGTAGCTCCCCCATAGGGGACCAAACGGTGAAAATGGCAAGAAAGTTGACCGTGCCGTTTTTGCGGGAGTCAAAATGTCCTAAATCGCGGCAGAAACGCTAAACACCCCCCTAGAGAGGTAGCTCAGGTTGGGATTTTCAATAGAAAATCACAATTCTAAAGAATAGTGATTGTCTAATTGAAAAGTCCCAACCTTCGGATAGGCCCGGGCAGCGCTTGTCGAACAGCACTGCGGATCCGAAGGTTGGGACTTTAATTGTGAAAAACCGCCCGCCCGCCGCCAAACGCAAAACCGCAAAACGACGCCTAAAACGCAAACGCAAACTTCGCAAAAAAAACAATCGCCCGCCCGCCAAAAACCGCAGAAAAAAAAACGCCGCAAAAAACGCCCGTCCGCCGCAAAACGCAAACACCGCCTCCGCAAAAAACGCATCGCCCGCCGCCAACCGCGCAACGCCGCAAAAAACGGACGCCCGCCGCAAAACGCAAATTCGCAAATAACGGCCGGCCGCCGGCAACCGCAAAACGCCGCAAAAAACGGCCGCCCACCGCAAACCGCAAAACGCCGCAAAAAAACGGCCGCCCGCCGCAAACCGCCGCAAAAAAAAACGGCCGCCCGCCGCAAACCGCAAAACGCCGCAAAAAAACGGCCGCCCACCGCAAACCGCCGCTAAAACGGCCGCCCGCCGCCAAACGCAAACACCGCAAAAACACCCGCATCGCCCGCCCGCCCGCCGCCAAACACAAAAACCGCAAACACCACCGCAAAAAAAAAACGCCCGCAACGCACGCACGCCCGCCGCCAACCGCAAAACACCGCAAAAAACGGCCGCCCGCCGCCAAACGCAAACACCGCCAAAAACGCAAAAACGGCCGCCCGCCGTCAAACGCAAACCCCGAAAAAACGCAAACGCCGCCGCAAAAAAACGCCCGCCGTAGGCAAAACGCAAACACTGACGCATTAAGACAAATATGGCGCCCTGCTGCAAATGTGGTGCATTCATATCTGCCGTTTAAGCAGCCATCCCTTAATTACAGCGCATCCTAATCGTCCAATGTTCGACAAAGTTAAGCACATTCTGCGCTTTGCGGCAAAAATGGCGCTTTGAGACAAACGTGGCGCACTGCAACAGACATGGCGCATTCGTTCATGTCGCTTAACAATTCATCCACCCACCAAATTCTAGCCCAATCGGACTTAAACTTACAAAGTTATGCACATTTGAATATTTCACTATAAAATATCTCCGCCACGAAGGTGCCCATCTTCGCACGTGTGCCACGTAACCACTGGTGGTGTAAGCAGGACTTGTCCCCTCGCCGGTTGCACCATTTCAGGCTTCCTGACTGGTGCTGTTTTCGTGCTATAACGCCACAAATCGGCAAACACACGATAATCTGGGAGGTGCGCGACTCAAACACGTGGCCACGTGGCACGTGCCGGACCTCTGATAGCTTCACCGCTCACGCCACGTGATGACCCATCGACGTGGCCACCAGCATGTAAAAGATGACCCCGGCCGGTGTCACCGTCTCTGAACAGTGGACGGCTAAACTCGAAAAACGGGAAAATTTAGGGAAATTTCACCTTTCGAATATATAATTTCCCCAGAATTTTAAATTTTTCATGTTACAAAAAATCCGAGATAGCAGTTTTTTAGCCTCCTTCATTCTGTGCCTATACCCGTTTTCAGATCGACCCTATCATAAAAACTGACGGCCTGACGGCTATTTCCCCCATTCCTTGCATTTCACAATGCTAGTATATTTAAGCATCAAAATTGACCCCGTGCCACGGCACGTGCAATAGCACGTGCGCCACGTGACCACTGGTGCGACAAGCTGGACTCATCTGCTCACCGGCAGCACTGATTTGGTGTCGCTGGGTGGAGTCGTTTCCACGCCATAGGACCCCCAGTTGGCCAATGTCGCATTTACCACGAGGTTCCCCCATCAAACACGTTTGCACGTGGCACGTGCTTTTCAATCGCCCCATATCTGACCCATACCATGTGGTAGCCGACACCCCGGGGCACAACATATTGGAACATTTTCAAAATCTAACGTGGAAATTTTTGGCAAAATCGATTTGAAAATTATTTTTCGAATTCGCCATAGGCTCAACATGGGGTAACTGTCCGTCAAGATTACCCGAAATTGTACCCTATGATTTTTAAATAATTAACACCAAAAGTTGAGGTGCCAGCCCTAGATCCGACCCTAAAAAAATCAGCAAATATAATTGACGAAATTTTTCGCAAATCGAATTTCCAATTTTTCCCCATGTTAACCCTATGGGAAAATGCACGTGCCGATTACCCCCAAACGGGTTAATTATATTTCAAGCGACCGATGCCAGCCGGTAGCTCCCCCACACGGGACCAAACGCTGAAAATGGCAAAAAATTCTACCGTGCCGTTTTCTTCCCTATCAAGATGACCAAAATCGCGGCAGAAACGCTAAACACCCCCCTAGAGAGGTAGCTCAGGTTGGGATTTTCAATAGAAAATCACAATTCTAAAGAATAGTGATTGTTCTTAATTGAAAAGTCCCAACCTTCGGATACCCGGGCAGCGCTTGTCGAACAGCACTGCGGATCCGAAGGTTGGGACTTTAATTGTGAAAAACCGCCCGCCCGCCGCAAAACGCAAACACCGCAAAACGCGCAAAACGCACGCCCAAAACGCCAACGCAAATGTCGCAAAAAAAACCAAAAAAATCGCCCGCCCGCCGAAAACCGCAGAAAAAAACGCACAAAATGCCGCAAAAAACGCGCGTCCGCCGCAGAACGCAAACACCGCCGCCGCAAAAAAACGCCCGCATCGCCTGCCGCCAACCGCGAAACGCCGCAAAAAACGGCCGCACGCCGCGAACCGCAAAACGCCGCAAAAAACGGCCGCCCGCCGCAAACCGCCAAACGCCACAAAAAAAAAAACGACCGCCCGCCGCCCGCCGCTAACCGCAAATAACGAACGCCGTAAAAAAACGGCCGCCCGCCGCAAACCACAAAACGGCCGCCCGCCGCAAACCGCAAAATGCCGCAAAAAAAACGGCCGCCCGCCTCAAACCGCCGCTAAAACGGCCGCCCGCCGCCAAACGCAAACAGCAAAAATACCCGCATCGCCCGCCCGCCCGCCGTCAAACACAAAAACCGCAAAAAACGCAAACACCGCCGCAAAAAACGCCCGCAACGCACGCACGCCCGCCGCCAACCGCAAAACGCCGCAAAAAACGGCCGCCCGCCGCCAAACGCAAACACCGCCAAAAACGCAAAAACGGCCGCCCGCCGTCAAATGCAAACACCGAAAAAACGCAAACACCGCCGCAAAAAAAAAACGCCCGCCGTAGGCAAAACGCAAACACTGACGCATTAAGACAAATATGGCGCCTTGCGGCAAGTGTGGTGCATTCATATCTGCCGTTTAAGCAGCAATCCCTCAATCAAAGCGCACCCTAATCGTCCCATGTTCGACAAAGTTACGCACATTCTGCGATTTGCGGCAAAAATGGCGCTTTGAGACAAACGTGGCGCACTGCAACAAACATGGCGCATTCGTTCATGTCGGTTAACAATTCATCCACCCACCAAATTTTAGCCCAATCGGACTTAAACTTACAAAGTTATGTACATTTGAATATTTCACTATAAAATATCTCCGCAGCGGAGGTGCCCAGATTTGCACGTGTGCCACGTGACCACCGGTCGTGCAAGCAGGGCTTGTCCCCTCACCGATTGTTCCATTTCAGGCTTCCTGACTGCTGCTGTTTTCGTGCTATAAGGCCACAAGTTGGCTTATACACGATAATCTGGGAGGTACTCGACTCAAACACGTGGCCACGTGGCACGTGCCGGACCTGTGACAGCTTCACCGTTCACGCCACGTAATGACCCATCGACGTAGCCATCAGCATGTAAAAGATTATCCCGGCCGGTGTCACCGTTGATGAACAGTGGACGGCTAAACTCGAAAAACGAGAAAATTTAGGGAAATTTCACCTTTCTAATATATAATTTCCCTAGAATTTTTAATTTCTCATTTTACAAAAAATCCGAGATAGCAGTTTTCTAGCACCGTTCATTCTGTGTCTATACCCGTATTCAGATCGACTCTATCATAAAAACTGACGGCCTGACGGCTATTTCCCCCATTCCTTGCATTTCACAATGTTGGTGTATTTAAGAACAAAAATTGACCCCGTGCCACGGCACGTGCAATAGCACGTGCGCCACGTGACCACTGGTGCGACAAGCTGGACTCATCTGCTCACCGGCTGCACTGATTTGGTGTCGCTAGGTGGAGTGGTTTCGGAGCCATAGGACCCCCAGTTGGCCAATGTCGGATTTTCCCGGAGGTTACCCCATCAAACACGTTTGCACGTGGCACGTGCTTTTCAATCGCCCCATATCTGACCCATACCATGTGGTAGCCGACACCCCGGGGCAGAACATATTGGAACTTTTTCAAAATCTAACGTGGAATTTTTTTGCAAAATCGATTTGAAAATAATTTTTTGAAATCGCCATAGGCTCAGCATGGGGTAACTGTCCTTAACGATTACCCAAAATTTTGTTAATTATATTTTAAATAATTACCATCATGAGGTGGGGTCCCGGCCCGAGATTCGACCCTAAAAATATAATTCATTTCTAACGTGGAGTTTTTGCGCAAATCGCATTTTAAATTTTTCCCCATGTTAACCCTATGGGAAAATGCACGTGCCGATTACCCCAAAACGGGTTAATTATATTTCAAGCGACCGATGCCAGCTGGTAGCTCCCCGATACGGGACCAAACGCTGAAAATGGCAAGAAAATCTATCGAGCCGTTTTCGCGGGGATCAAAATGACCAAAATCGCGGCAGAAACGCTAAACACCCCCCTAGAGAGGTAGCTCAGGTTGGGATTTTCAATAGAAAATCACAATTCTAAAGAATAGTGATTGTCTAATTGAAAAGTCCCAACCTTCGGATAGGCCCGGGCAGCGCTTGTCGAACAGCACTGCGGATCCGAAGGTTGGGACTTTAATTGTGAAAAACCGCCCGCCCGCCGCCAAACGCAAACACCGCAAAACGCGCAAAACGCACGCCCAAAACGCCAACGCAAACTTCGCGAAAAAAAATCACACGCCCGCCGAAAACCGCAGAAAAAAAAACTAAAAAACGCCGCCAAAAAACGCCCGTCCGCCGCAAAACGCAAACACCGCAAAAACGCAAACACCGCCGCCGCAAAAAGAAACCGCATCGCCCGCCGCTAACCGCGAAACGCCGCAAAAAACGGCCGCCCGCCGCAAACCGCAACACCGCAAATAAAGGCCGGCCGCCGCCCACCGCAAACCGCAAAACGCCGCAAAAAACGGCCGCCCGCCGCCAAACGCAAACACCGCAAAAACACCCGCATCGCCCGCCCGCCCGCCGCCAAACACAAACACCGCAAAAAACGCAAATACCGCCGCAAAAAACGCCCGCATCGCACGCCCGCCCGCCGCCAACCGCAAACCGCCGCAAAAAACGGCCGCCCGCCGCGAAACGCAAACACCACAAAAAACGTAAAAACGGCCGCCCGCCGCCAAACGCAAACACAAAATACGCAAAAAACACCGCAAAAAAAACGCACGCCGTCCGCAAAACGCAAACCCTGACGCATTAATACAAATATGGCGCCTTGCGGCAAGTGTGGTGCATTTATATCTGCTGTTTAAGCAACCAACCCTCCATCAGCGCATCCTAATCGTCCCATGTTCGACAAAGTTACGCACCTTCTGCGCTTTGCGGCAAAAATGATGCTTTGAGACAAACGTGGCGCACTGCAACAAACTTGGCGCATTCGTTTCTGTCGCTTAACAATTCGTCCACCCACCAAATTCTAGTCCAATCGGACATAAACTGACAAAGTTATGTTTATTTGAATATTTCATAAAAAAATATCTCCGCAACGGAGGTGCCCGGATTTGCACGTGTGTCACGTGACCACCGGTGGTGTAAGCAGGACTTGTCCCCTCACTGATTGCACCATTTCAGGCTTCTTAACTGGTGCAGTTTACGTGCTATAAGGCCACAAATCGGCAAACACACGATAATCTGGGAGGTACTCGACTCAAACACGTGGCCACGTGGCACGTGCCGGACCTCTGATAGCTTCACCGTTCACGCCACGTGATGACCCATCGACGTGGCCATCAGCATGTAAAAGATGACCCCGGCCGGTGTCACCGTCTCTGAACAGTGAGCGGCTAAACTCGAAAAACGGGAAAATTTAGGGAAATTTCACCTTTCGAATATATAATTTCCCCAGAATTTTAAATTTTTCATTTTACAAAAATTTCGAGATAGCAGTTTTTTAGCCCCCTTCATTCTGTGCCTACACCCGTTTTCAGATCGACCCTAGCATAAAAACTGACGGCCTGACGGCTATTTCCCCCATTCCTTGCATTTCACAATGTTGGTGTATTTAAGAACAAAAATTGACCCCGTGCCACGGCACGTGCAATAGCACGTGCGCCACGTGACCACTAGTGCGACAAGCTGGACTCATCTGCTCACCGGCTGCGTTGATTTGGTGTCGCTAGGTGGAGTGGTTTCCACGCCATAGGACCCCCAGTTGGCCAATGTCGGATTTTCCCTTAGGTTACCCCATCAAACACGTTTGCACGTGGCACGTGCTTTTCAATCGCCCCATATCTGACCCATACCACGTGGTAGCCGACACCCTGGTGCACAACATATTGGAACTTTTTCAAAATCTAACGTGGAAATTTTTTGCAAAATCGATTTGAAAATAATTTTTCGAAATTGCCATAGGCTCAACATAGGGTAACTGTCGGCGTCGATTACCCGAAATTTTGTCATTTATATTTTAAATAATTACACCCAGAAGGTGAGGTGCCAGCCCAAGAACTGACCCTAAAAATGTAGACAAATATTACTGAACAGATTTTGCGCAAATCGCATTTTCAATTTTTCCCCATGTTAACCCTATGGGAAAATGCACGTGCCGATTACCCCAAAACGGGTTAATTATATTTCAAGCGACCGGTACCAGCCGGTAGCTCCCCAATACGGGACCAAACGCTGAAAATGGCAAGAAAATCTAACGAGCCGTTTTCGAGGGTATCAAGATGTCCTAAATCGCGGCAGAAACGCTAAACACCCCCCTAGAGAGGTAGCTCAGGTTGGGATTTTCAATAGAAAATCACAATTCTAAAGAATAGTGATTTGTCTTAATTGAAAAGTCCCAACCTTCGGATACCCGGGCAGCGCTTGTCGAACAGCACTGCGGATCCGAAGGTTGGGACTTTAATTGTGAAAAACCGCCCGCCCGCCGCCAAACGTAAACACCGCAAAACGCGCAAAACGCACGCCTAAAACGCCAACGCAAACTTGGCAAAAAAAAAACAATCGCCCGCCCGCCGAAAACCGCAGAAAAAAAAACGCACAAAATGCCGCAAAAAACGCGCGTCCGCAAAACGCAAACACCGCAAAAAACGCAAACACCGCTGCCGCAAAAAAACGCCCGCATCGCCCGCTGCCAACCGCGAAACGCCGCAAAAAACGGCCGCACGCTGCGAACCGCAAAACGCCGCAAAAACGGCCGCCCGCCGCAAACCGCTAAACGCCGCAAAAAGCGACCGCCCGCCGCCCGCCGCTAACCGCAAATAACGGCCGGCCGCCGGCAACCGCAAAACGCCGTAAAAAACGGCCGCCCGCCGCAAACCACAAAACGCGGCAAAAAACGGCTGCCCGCCGCAAACCGCAAAACGCCGCAAAAAACGGCCGCCCGCCGCAAACCGCCGCTAAAACGGCCGCCCGCCGCCAAACGCAAACAGCAAAAACACCCGCATCGCCCGCCCGCCCGCCGCCAAGCACAAAAAACGCAAAAACGCAAACATCGCCGCAAAAAAAAACGCCCGCAACGCACGCACGCCCGCCGCCAACCGCAAAACGCCGCAAAAAACGGCCGCCCGCCGCCAAACGCAAACACCGCCAAAAACGCAAAAACGGCCCACGCCGTCAAACGCAAACACCGAAAAAAACGCAAACACCGCCGCAAAAAACGCCCGCCGTAGGCAAAACGCAAACGCTGACGCATTAAGACAAATATGGCGCCCTGCGGCAAATGTGTTGCATTCATATCTGCCGTTTAAGCAGCCATCCCTTAATTACAGCGCATCCTAATCGTCCAATGTTCGACAAAGTTACGCACATTCTGCGCTTTGCGGCAAAAATGGCGCTTTGAGACAAACGTGGCGCACTGCAACAAACATGGCGCATTCGTTCATGTCGCTTAACAATTCATCCACCCACCAAATTCTAGCCCAATCGGACTTAAACTGAAAAAGCTATGTACATTTGGATATTTCACTATAAAATATCTCCGCAACGGAGGTGCCCAAGTTTGTACGTGTGCCACGTGACCACCGGTGGTGCAAGCAGGACTTGTCCCCTCACTCATTGCACCATTTCAGTGTTCCTGGCTTGTGCTGTTTTCGTGCTATAAGGCCACAAATCGGCAAACACACGATAATCTGGGAGGTACGCGACTCAAACACGTGGCCACGTGGCACGTGCCGGACCTTTGATAGCTTCACCGTTCACGCCACGTGATGACCCATCGACGTGGCCATCAGCATGTAAAAGAGGACCCCGGCCGGTGTCACCGTCTCTGAACAGTGGACGGCTAAACTCGAAAAACGGGAAAATTTAGGGAAATTTCACCTTTCGAATATATAATTTCCCCAGAATTTTGAATTTTTTATTTTACAAAAAATCTGAGATAGCAGTTTTTTAGCCCCCTTCATTCTGTGCCTATACCCGTTTTCAGATCGACCCTATCATAAAAACTGACGGCCTGACGGCTATTTCCCCCATTCCTTGCATTTCACAATGCTAGTATATTTAAGCACCAAAATTGACCCCATGCCACGGCACGTGCAATAGCACGTGCGCCACGTGACCACTAGTGCGACAAGCTGGACTCATCTGCTCACCGGCTGCGTTGATTTGGTGTCGCTAGGTGGAGTGGTTTCCACGCCATAGGAACCCCAGTTGGCCAATGTCGGATTTTCCCGGAGGTTACCCCATCAAACACGTTTGCACGTGGCACGTGCTTTTCAATCGCCCCATATCTGACCCATACCATGTGGTAGCCGACACCCCGGGGCACAACATATTGGAACATTTTCAAAATCTAACGTGGAAATTTTTTGCAAAATCGATTTGAAAATAATTTTTCGAAATCGCCATAGGCTCAACATGGGGTAACTGTCCGTCACGATTACCCGAAACTGTACCCTATGATTTTTAAATAATTACCCCCAGAAGGTGAGGTGCCAGCCCAAGAACTGACCCTAAAAAAGTGGACAAATATTACTGAACAGATTTTGCGCAAATCGCATTTTTAATTTTTCCCCATGTTAACCCTATGGGAAAATGCACGTGCCGATTACCCCAAAACGGGTTAATTATATTTCAAGCGACCGGTACCAGCCGGTAGCTCCCCCACACGGGACCAAACGCTGAAAATGGCAAGAAAATCTACCGAGCCGTTTCGGCGGCGATCAAAATGACCCAAATCGCGGCAGAAACGCTAAACACCCCCCTAGAGAGGTAGCTCAGGTTGGGATTTTCAATAGAAAATCACAATTCTAAAGAATAGTGATTTGTCTAATTGAAAAGTCCCAACCTTCGGATACAGCACTGCGGATCCGAAGGTTGGGACTTTAATTGTGAAAAACCGCCCGCCCGCCGCAAAACGCAAACACCGCAAAACGCGCAAAACGCACGCCCAAAACGCCAACGCAAATGTCGCAAAAAAAACCAAAAAAATCGCCCGCCCGCCGAAAACCGCAGAAAAAAAACGCACAAAATGCCGCAAAAAACGCGCGTCCGCCGCAGAACGCAAACACCGCCGCCGCAAAAAAACGCCCGCATCGCCTGCCGCCAACCGCGAAACGCCGCAAAAAACGGCCGCACGCCGCGAACCGCAAAACGCCGCAAAAAACGGCCGCCCGCCGCAAACCGCCAAACGCCACAAAAAAAAAACGACCGCCCGCCGCCCGCCGCTAACCGCAAATAACGAACGCCGTAAAAAAACGGCCGCCCGCCGCAAACCACAAAACGGCCGCCCGCCGCAAACCGCAAAATGCCGCAAAAAAACGGCCGCCCGCCTCAAACCGCCGCTAAAACGGCCGCCCGCCGCCAAACGCAAACAGCAAAAATACCCGCATCGCCCGCCCGCCCGCCGTCAAACACAAAAACCGCAAAAAACGCAAACACCGCCGCAAAAAACGCCCGCAACGCACGCACGCCCGCCGCCAACCGCAAAACGCCGCAAAAAACGGCCGCCCGCCGCCAAACGCAAACACCGCCAAAAACGCAAAAACGGCCGCCCGCCGTCAAATGCAAACACCGAAAAAACGCAAACACCGCCGCAAAAAAACGCCCGCCGTAGGCAAAACGCAAACACTGACGCATTAAGACAAATATGGCGCCTTGCGGCAAGTGTGGTGCATTCATATCTGCCGTTTAAGCAGCAATCCCTCAATCAAAGCGCACCCTAATCGTCCCATGTTCGACAAAGTTACGCACATTCTGCGATTTGCGGCAAAAATGGCGCTTTGAGACAAACGTGGCGCACTGCAACAAACATGGCGCATTCGTTCATGTCGGTTAACAATTCATCCACCCACCAAATTTTAGCCCAATCGGACTTAAACTTACAAAGTTATGTACATTTGAATATTTCACTATAAAATATCTCCGCAGCGGAGGTGCCCAGATTTGCACGTGTGCCACGTGACCACCGGTCGTGCAAGCAGGGCTTGTCCCCTCACCGATTGTTCCATTTCAGGCTTCCTGACTGCTGCTGTTTTCGTGCTATAAGGCCACAAGTTGGCTTATACACGATAATCTGGGAGGTACTCGACTCAAACACGTGGCCACGTGGCACGTGCCGGACCTGTGACAGCTTCACCGTTCACGCCACGTAATGACCCATCGACGTAGCCATCAGCATGTAAAAGATTATCCCGGCCGGTGTCACCGTTGATGAACAGTGGACGGCTAAACTCGAAAAACGAGAAAATTTAGGGAAATTTCACCTTTCTAATATATAATTTCCCTAGAATTTTTAATTTCTCATTTTACAAAAAATCCGAGATAGCAGTTTTCTAGCACCGTTCATTCTGTGTCTATACCCGTATTCAGATCGACTCTATCATAAAAACTGACGGCCTGACGGCTATTTCCCCCATTCCTTGCATTTCACAATGTTGGTGTATTTAAGAACAAAAATTGACCCCGTGCCACGGCACGTGCAATAGCACGTGCGCCACGTGACCACTGGTGCGACAAGCTGGACTCATCTGCTCACCGGCTGCACTGATTTGGTGTCGCTAGGTGGAGTGGTTTCGGAGCCATAGGACCCCCAGTTGGCCAATGTCGGATTTTCCCGGAGGTTACCCCATCAAACACGTTTGCACGTGGCACGTGCTTTTCAATCGCCCCATATCTGACCCATACCATGTGGTAGCCGACACCCCGGGGCAGAACATATTGGAACTTTTTCAAAATCTAACGTGGAATTTTTTTGCAAAATCGATTTGAAAATAATTTTTTGAAATCGCCATAGGCTCAGCATGGGGTAACTGTCCTTAACGATTACCCAAAATTTTGTTAATTATATTTTAAATAATTACCATCATGAGGTGGGGTCCCGGCCCGAGATTCGACCCTAAAAATATAATTCATTTCTAACGTGGAGTTTTTGCGCAAATCGCATTTTAAATTTTTCCCCATGTTAACCCTATGGGAAAATGCACGTGCCGATTACCCCAAAACGGGTTAATTATATTTCAAGCGACCGATGCCAGCTGGTAGCTCCCCGATACGGGACCAAACGCTGAAAATGGCAAGAAAATCTATCGAGCCGTTTTCGCGGGGATCAAAATGACCAAAATCGCGGCAGAAACGCTAAACACCCCCCTAGAGAGGTAGCTCAGGTTGGGATTTTCAATAGAAAATCACAATTCTAAAGAATAGTGATTGTTCTTAATTGAAAAGTCCCAACCTTCGGATACGGCAGGAGTTACACTGACGGCTGGCCACGTGGGGAGACACCCCAGCGCATTGCTGAGCTCCGGCATGAAGCATGATTCGGAGAAAGAGACGGTAAGGTATTTCCGTGGTAAGCTCTGACTCACTGGTAGGCTGGGGCATCGTGAGACATCGATCGGTACACTGAAAACAATTTCACCCGAAGCTGGCGAATTAAGCGTTGCTCTGCGGGTGGTATATGTGTATTAACTCGCCATGTCCAGATTCTAGCTAGAGGGTAAGCAGACTTGCCTGCCTTATTACTCGTAAATATGCACTGTACCCACATTTTGCAGTAAGGTAGCTACCCAGCACCGGATATTGTCCCCGCGGGTGTCGAGTCATTGGCATAGCCCTCACTGAAAGAGTTGGAACTACTCGAGGTATCGTAAACGCGTATCCGTGGATGGCGAACCTTAAAATAACCTGCCCTGAAGGAGTTGGATCTACTGTTACAACTAGATGGCGTTGTCTCATACAGTTTTGAATTACAACAATTGTTTAACTTTTTTTTGAACCAATGATAGTGCTGCAAGCTCCGCAGTCGCCTCACGTACGGAGATGAGTGACTGTTGTGTCAGAATGATGAATTGCAGAGAGCTGTCACACATGACAGCGAGCCCGTCAGATCAGACAGTTTCCGCTGGCAGCCGGTCGCTCTTATCACCGCCTTATTATATTCGAGAGTAAATAAATGTCAGGTGTCGGTATCTGTTAATCTTACTTTAAAAATCAGTCTGGAGCTTCCAAACTCGCGCATTTAGTTGATAGTAGTTGCAACTCGAGGGTTTGATTTAATTTCACGTGACTTAAGAAATATATCCATGCCGCCTCTTCCGAATCGCATGCACCATTGTATGAAACCGCCGATGCATTTTTATCTCTTCTAAATATGCTTAATGGTAGGTAATCCATGGTTTCTTATTTTCTTGATGAAAATATCTAAAAAGGGTCACACTAAGCAAACCGTTTGTCTCAAACGGCCACAAGAAAACCAATCGCATAGAGCGCTAGCACGTTCATCATGAGCCCGATCTGATGCAGCAAAAGCTTGACAAATTGGGTACTTCATGGCCGTGCTTGAGCGGAAGATCTCATAAATTAATGCGCATATCTGGTGTGGCTGCACGTTTTCCGGGTTATCATAACACCACCATGTGGACGAGGAAGACCCGTAGCGATTTATCTCATCCGTCGCGGGGCTTCAGTCCGACTAATGAACGACGTCCCTCGGTGTGAATTATTTCAGATTGATGCATGCAGAAAAGTTGATATCTCAGTATTTTTGCTTGATAGATAAACAAGTAAAAGGAACATGACTATTCTGCTTTGCTTTGATAATAAATAGGTACGTCTATGTTTACTTATACCTAAGGAAAATGGTCTTCTCCTTATCACATTTTTCACCCCATCTCACAAGCATCACTCCCAATCCGACCATAAAAAGTCTACGGTTTGTATGGGTACTAACAAAAATGTTTCTTCGTATATTGTTAATAAGCTCACAATACACGACCGTGTGCTATGTATGATCTCCATCCCCCATCTTCCCATTGCAGTTCGCACGCAGGGATACCCTCTCGCGTGGCAATGGCGCCTGAAATCACCACGCATCCCCACGATGACACACCCCTCTCCACTGCAACCCCTCCCCCTCCCCTTCACTGAGTATCTGGCGAAGCCCCTCAACGCGCCGCTCGAAGCCTCTGTGGCATCCACGGTAGGGTGAGTCTGACAACCCTGTTCAACGAAACCTTACCGTCAGCAAGCGCACTGCAAGAAATGCAGAAATCCGAGAGCATCATCATCAATCTTACCATGGAAAAAGCCGCGACCGTGCGCGCCCATCCCGCCGTAATGTACGGCGCTCCATTCGTCTACATGCCTCCAAAATGGCGGATGCAGATTATGGGAGCATCGTGTCTTGCACTCTGCCCAGTGAGGACTTTATTCTAGTGGGGGTGAGAGCTAATAACTATCATCGAAGGGACGGCTGAACTGATGGAAAATGTGCGAGCCGCCGCAAAGGAGGTCAAACAGACTCTAGCAGGGCGGATTAGGCCTACGTGAAAAGTTGATAAATTATTGTAGAAAATCCACTGGGTCACAAATAAATAATTGCATAAATGAACAATTGCAAATGTTAAATTGCAATTTAGTATAGCTATAGATTTTAAGTGTATGTGAGCACCTGTGGATAGGTGCAAAAGACATTTCTGCACTCTTTTGCGCATACTCGTAGAGTTCCGAATCTAGCTTAAAAACTATTTATTACGTTTATTTACCACAATGATCTTTTCGATTTTATCAGACCATCGATTTTCACTAAAAGCAATTTTAGCCCGCATGCCAGGTCTCGTTACGGCGTGACAGTCCCCCATTCCCCTCTCCCGCTACCCCCAGCACCCCATCTGGTCCATGTGTGAGGGCTGTCAGCTCCCGTCCCTTCCCCTCTCCGCGGCCCGTTTCCGGGCCTGCACACCGACCCAGTCGACGCCGCACCTCTCATATCAAAAATCCGACCCGGCCGATGACAA
This sequence comes from Amphibalanus amphitrite, assembly GCF_019059575.1. NCBI lineage: Eukaryota > Metazoa > Arthropoda > Thecostraca > Balanomorpha > Balanidae > Amphibalanus > Amphibalanus amphitrite. The sequence goes on along the minus strand of NW_024881606.1, from coordinate 729,878 downwards.
TGTCCCATCGACGCGGCCCGCATCGCGCGCCCACAAAGGATTAGCACGGTATACGAATCGCCCGTTATCTGCAGCGGCCCGCGTTAGTTATTCTTTTGTCATTCACCATCTGCATCTCTAGCAGCACCCCGTTATTTTTTGCTGCGTCCCACTGCCCGATGCGGCGAATTTGACGCGTTCAACGGGTGACGGCAAACGCGCCGCGGTGACGAGAGTGACGCGGACGGCAGTGCCGGTTATGGTAGCGCACCGAGCTGCCATTTGCGCAGCGCTGAAAAAATGACACGTCACGGACGCGTCTTGACGCTGGCCTCGAGGGAGCCAGATGTCGGTGAACTCCAAGGGCCATTGAGACGAGGGCGGCGCGGCAGCGGCGGCGGCGCCGCGCACCGGCCGGTAAATTTTCAAATGACAACAAACATGGCGCTCTTCTAACGAGTCTGTGACAGTGGCGGCGCGGAGAGACGCCGGGAGTGTCACAGCGCTGCTGACAGACGAAAACCGGGCCAAACGCTGGATAGAAAGGAAAAAAACTGGCTCCAGGAAATTCCTTTAAACCCATTGATACATCGCTTCCAGTAGGTATTTCCATGCCTATCTCGCAGTGTTCTTAACTTTAGGAGATATTTATCGCCCTTATCTCCAAACGATAACATTCATGACCTGAAATACCGACAACATATTTGTTTATTCATTAATGTATTTCTCAATTAAAGGGACCCTCCCACCTTAACATTAGTTTTGAGTTGAGATAGCCAAGTTTGCGGCCAGGCTCAGAAACCACCATTTATCCTGGTCGCAACCTCCGCAGCTTTATGGTGTTCAAGAAATTTCTTCCCTTTACTTGCAGGGTGGGACCAGCGTGGTCCCTATCTCTTAACCATTACGGGAATCTGATGACGTCATCAGGCTTTCAAACGTCCGCTAAATTTTTGACTAAAACGTTTTGTAGCACGCGGTGGTATATGCTGCTTTGCGCGCAACAAATGCCGCACTTTCAAATAAAGTCGCTAGGAACAGCGGAGATCCCAAAAAGTAAACAAAAGTAAAAGTCTAATATCTTGAAAACCGGTGAGTATTTTTCGATGAAATTTGGTAGATATACGTTTTTTCTCTTCCTGAACCGAGCGACATCACTTTCATGCCAATTCATTAACTTTTTTGAAGGCGGGAGGGTCCCTTTAATCAAATTGCCAACTGATTTTGTCATATTTCTTCCTTGCATCCCGTGGTGCGCCCCTCTGATGGCGACTGCCTGCACAGGAATCTCGGCCTGTTCTTGGCCCATCTGCCGCTACAGTGGCCAGTGGCTCTCCTTTACCGTGATGGGAGCACTTCATGGCCGGGTCACGTGACTTCTGGGAACAGTCACGTGACAATAGGGGCAAAGCCGGGCGACTGACGCTGAGCCGTTGGCCGGCACTGACACGCGGTCAGCTCTGTTCTGCCCGCGCCTAATGGGCCGCCCTGGCCGTCGTGGCCGTAAACCGCGGCGGTCGCCGTCCCATTCATTAGTGACCGCCTGTGCTCGCTGCCGTCCGAATCGGTCATCAACGTGTCCCACTGGTAGCGCTGGCCGGATCCGCGGCCAAATCTGCGATAATGTATTTCATAGTGCCAGCGACAGCGCATATGAATCTCGCCGGTCATAACTTGTGCTGCTATACCAATAGCAATCCGCATGAATCTCTTTGGCTAAAGCTGTGCTTTGTACAATGACCAGCAGAACAGTTATTGGCAATTTGGAAGTTATCATGTCATGGCTGGAAAGGGCTCGTTTCCCGTTTGCCCAATAGGATGATGTTGGCTCCAATGATGTGTGTGCGCCATTTCGGTATTACATCTGGCCCGTTTATGAACGCTGCGATTTATGCGGGCCATCCATGATTGCGGATATAAACCGTCAGATGATTTGGAACCGTTAAAGGCAGGGACACGCGTAAAATAACCGCTATGGGTGGCGGCTCAATGCAAATAGCTGACAAAGATCACCTTGGCGTGGGCCGTTGACGGAGGAGTGCGCTGTCTTCTTCAGCAAAAAACATTTATCAAAAGCGGCACGAGTTGACAGCACTAATCAGATGCAGAGCGCTTTCACCGCTCCTCAGAGGCGGCACCTGGCGTATCAGGGCTTACCGTGCACATGAAAGGCCTCATCCCCCTGCCCCCTACCTACCATCTGCACGGAAGCGGGCACAGCGCCCGTCCTAGCTGGCCCCATCACTGGAACAGACTCATTTGCGCTCTCTGGCTAATACGCGGCACATTGGCACGGACGCCTTGCGCGCATACACATGATTAAAACGAAGCCCCGGTACGCCCGCATCCGTTGCTGATTAGCATTGGTCTCTGACCACCGACTAGGATGATGGGTAATGCGGTTTTTACGGCAGAGCGGACCCTCGCGCAGGAAGCTCGCGTATGTCCTTGAGCAGCAGGCAGGGAGGGGCGCCGGTACCGGGTGTGCGCGCTGCTGTGGCTAATTCAAACGGCCGACGGGACGTGTGGGCACCGAGACCTTGGCCCGTGGGGCGCCCATGAGGCGCTCACAGAGGGCACCACGCCGAGTCATCAGCGTGTGTGAGAGCTGTGATGACTTTTGGATTACCAGCTCACTGTGCCGTGTGCGCGGCAGATGCTGTTTTATGATAAATTCAAAACATATTGCGTTCGATGAAGGTAACTATGTACAATAGATCTCTAGCTGCAGCACCTAAATGGTCAGGACAGCTTTTATCAAATGGGGAGGATGTTTATAAATAGTTATTGTGAACAAACAGAACAAATTAAACAAATAGCTAATTAACTAGGTGTAAGGGGTCAATGTGCAGCGTTGCCTGTCAGTCAACGTCTTGATTAGTTTGTTATGTTGAAACGAAGTTATCAAATGCAACCTTTTAAACAATGTAGAGCAGACATGTAAATCACGTCCATAATTACACGTCTTTATTCAACCAGGTGTCTGAAACTAACAATGGTCATGTGCCGACTGACAGTAGTCGAATAATGGGTATATTGCGAGACACGTGGGTATTAGACCAGTTTAATAAATATATCACCATGCAGGTGGGTACTGGCACCACTGCTAAGTTATTATGGGACCAGATGGCAAGCACGGTAATAATAGCTTGTAAAGCGTGGTATTTCAGTATTCAAGATTTAGTTACATCACATTTCACTAATAGTACACCTATTTATTCACCCAGATACTGAAAAATGCTCAATTAATGAATAATGTGTATCATATGATTTGATTACTTATTTGCAGCATACACAATTATTAAAGTCAGGCTACGAATAAGTATCAACATCAAAAAGTGCGCAGAGCTAGCGTGTAGTAGCAACTTCAACGGCGTTTACAAGTCCCAAGAGAGAAACCCCTTGTTCCAACTCAACTCAACTCATTTATTTTAACAGACCAGACAAAGTAAAGACACACAAAACATACAAATAGGATTGGTGCAAAAGCCTAAAGCTTAACCCGCGCCCCACGGGGGGGGGGGGCTATTTATAGCCCCCTCCCGTTTTTCTGCAATAACTTCCAAACCGCTTGACGGATCAACGCCAAACTTTCAGTACCTTCGGCTGCATCAATTTGACACCTTGTGTCAAAATTTGAACTTCGTAGCTACCATAGGTTGGCCGGAAATGACGTCAGAGTGACGTCATGTTCGTCCGATTTCGACGCAAAACAAAAAACCACGGCAGTCGCTCCCAAGAGCTCAGTTTTTAAACTAGATCCAATTTCTTTGCATGAAAGGACTCAGAATTGACCGCGCTATCAAACTGCTATCTCGGATTTTCAAAATTTTGAAAATTTCGAAAATTGTTTATAATAATATTAAAAATTTATATTTTTATATTTTTTCAAAAGGTGTTTGACTTTTCGAAAAAACCGGAATATATGTGACAGAATGCATGATTATTACTAACTCTAGCAAGTTTTAGCTAAATATCGTCAAAAATGGCCAAGTTATACGCATTATTACAAAAAATTCACAATTATTAATTTTTCAAATCAATTTTGCAGCACGTATTTGACATCGTACACCAATATAAATGGCACCATCGTGTTCCTGAGCTCAAACTGCATCCAATAGACACCTTTTTTGTTGAAAAATTTTAACTTCAAAATTTGACCTTTTTTGACCTGAAAGTGACCTGACCTAAGCTAAATTCGACTCAAAATGACCTCGAATGACACAGACGACAACAAAATTCGAAATCTATGGCCTAAATGGACCATAAAACATGTGTCACGTGACCGACGCAATGGGCGACGCATGGTATAATATTTTGTGACCTGTGATGACCTGACCCTGACCTGAAAATCAAAGTACAAGTTTGGTACCCTCAAGGTATCTAGAGCATCTGTTCACGAGTGTGGAAACCAAAAATGAGCCTGATCTGACTTGTAAGACGGCGGCCAGAGCCCAAAATGTGAACAAGCCAAAATGCTAATAATTTTTACTTTGACCTGACCTGTGACGTCATCGGTGACCTCGAGGTCAATGAAACTAGGTTTCGCTCGACAGTTTTCCGGGGCTGTCAGACGCCGTTTGAATTTTGACGATCGGCCCAACAGTTTCGGAGTTAGGAGGGGGGCTGTGAATAGCCCCCCCCCCCCCAGTAGGGCGTGTTATACACAGACCCCAGTGGGGCGCGGGTAACTCAAGGCACCTCTCCACATTCAATAGAACTTAACAAAACATGACACCGCCGGGATTAACATAATACACCAACATAACTATAAATTAAATGAAAGGCGAACATAAACAGGAGTGTGATATTACTCCTCCGCTGAGTCAGCAGCCGCCCCCGCCGCCCGCCGCAGTGCCATCGCCCTGACCACGTCGCATCCAGTGCAGTTACAGCTCAGCCCTCATATACAAACATCTAACCAATCCAATGTCAAATATCAAATACCCATACGGTCGTTGGGAACGTTTTGCTCGAAATCATTCACTGTTCGAACAACCCCACTCACGTACGGGACGCTGTGCCATCATCCCGAGTCCCGACCGTGTCACCACTACTGTCCGGCAGCCCGAGCGGCCGGCGGCGGGCATTGCGGCACAGCCGACCAGTGCAGGCGCACCAACCCTAATGCCATCTGTTGCACAGTGACTAAGCTAGTTTGGAATGCGGGAGCCCGCGGTGTTGCGGTCTGTCGGGCACACGTCACAAGGACGACGGCCGGGTGAGGGCCGAACACGGCTCGACGAAACGGCGCAATGGCAGGTAAACTGCAGACGAGCGATGCAAATAAATAAACTAATAGAATGTTGGTATCTAAAGTTAGTCGTCGGTGCCTGGCGGACAGGACAGTGCCCATAAACGAATGTCTGTTGCAATTTGCTGGTGTCTAAATGAAGACTGGTACATCTTAGGGTTAGCTAAAAAATATCTGGAACGTGAGTCTAGCAGAGAAGTAATGTCTGCGAGATTGAAGAGCCTTTCTTAGGGATGCATGGTTCAGATCCCTAAAAATAGTCCTCCTGCGTTTTAAATCCGTTCTTTCTTTGGTTTGTCAGACCTAGTGCTTTAAAAAGTTCCTCGCCAATATTCACTCCGAGGTAACACTGAATGAATGCATACTTTAGTCCAAAAGCTGGGCAATATTAGCAAACAACTCCAATAAGACAGAGACCATGTTCCTCTTAGATCATACGACCAAATCACTGCTGGGCCAGAAATCCTATAACTCGGCTCGAGTGATAGACTGCACTACAGTTCAGCATAGTTATAACAAGAATATCTAAGCACCGGCTAAACTTGCAGTTCCGACAGTCAATATTTGTCAAACTCATGAATGGATATTGTCATGCGAGCTGAAACGCAAACTTTCGGCTAATCAGATGTTTCGTACTGACGTCGCAGAATCATAATGAACGTCTAATTGATGCATGGAAAAGTTTGACTAGTTTGATAGCAGTCTACAGAGTAGACGACAGGTTTCAGACATTTCCCGAGAACGTTTTCTGCTGAATATGTTAATGCCCTTACATCATGCGATTGTCCTATCTTTGTTTTTCCTTTGTAATTAACTTCAAGAATATGTGCCAGGCTTGAGTGGGTCTATGTGACACTTAAAATATATGAGTCTGGCTCTCCCCATTTACAACGTTTTCCACCAGGCCAGTAATCCATGAAAACAATAATTGTTTTCAGCTGTGAACATTATGGCGCAAGTAAATTTGTCGCATCACACCCTGAAAAACCGGGATTAGTGTGAACAGCATGATGGCACTAACTTCTGGCAATGAGGTTGGCGGAAAGAGGAAGACGCCGAAAATATGTAGGTAGTTCACATAGTCAACGAATGAATGCTAAAATTTCCTTCCAAGATAAGAAGGCTACCTACTGATACTCCTCAATTATATTTTAACCCTCGCCCGTAAACGGCGATCTGCCACCTTCGCCCATGCAGGGGGGGGGTTGGTGCGACCACCCCCCTTGGCGTTTGAAAACGGAGCGTCGTAGAGCTTAGCGGAAAAAACCAACGGATTGCTCTCAACGAGATCTCGCGATTGGTGGTATATTTTTTGGTCCTAGGTCAACATTTGACCTACTTTTGACCGGTCAAAGGTCAAATTTTCGGAAAAATAGACTTTTTTCAACTTTCCGCGGCGATTGCGGCAAAACGGTGGGAGATATTGACTTGAAACCTTCACTATTGTGTTCCTTGATCAATTCTCTATCGTTTGGTATGTATTTCGTTTCCCTAGCTCTAAAAATGGCGCGTTGGGAGCGCCGGAAGTCGGCAAGGTCACAGTCGGCGGCAGAAATTCGAAAAATCAAAATCTAAATTTTTGAAATCTGATTGTATTTTTTTGATTTGGGAGGTCCATTTGCTCCCTATAGAAGCTAATATTGCTGCATATTCCCATTGAGGTGACAAGAATTAGCAAAATAGTGGTTCGGGCGCTTTTCAAAAATAGTACCGGACGCTGTTCCTCTTGTGACGTCATAGCTCCGTGACCTGACCTGACCCGGTCAAGTTTCTTATACCATATGATAGCCAATACTTGCCCCAACATGCATGGGAAGTTTCATCACGATCCATCAACCGATGTCCGTACCACCGGCAGGAAACCTCGGGCGTTGGCACTCAGTTTGTGAAAATCCGGCCGGAGGCTGTTCCCTTTGTGACGTCATAACTCCGTGACCTGACATGACCCGGTCAAATTTTTTTTTATCAAAAGATGCGCAAGGTTTGCCCCATAAGGTACCCAAAATTTGGCGGCGCTGCGCGCCGCCGTTTTTGCACTATTTCCGAAAAACCTCAGGGGGGGGGGTTGCACCAACCCCCCCCCCCCTACATGGGCGAGGGTTAAGATTGGCGTCTGCCATGGTTACTCATCGTCAAAATTAATTTCAATCTTATGTTGATTACAAAACAGTATCAATCAAAAAGTCTAGCGTGAATGAACCTATTTATGTCAGTCAAAGCCTTATATGCGCAACCACAACGCGTGCACTGCAGCGATTTGTCGGTTAAGCGTCCTTTTATTACCATTTCCATCAGTGTGAAAAGGTGGCACATCCATCCGTAGACGACAAATCGCACGGCGCACGCCGTTCCGGCCATAATTGGGTCCGGTTCGCGTGTCGGCCCGCCATACCAACAACCATTACCTGGTCGGGCTCCTATCTGGCCTACTGCACTGCTTAGAGGCATTAAATATTCTAATACGGCTGCGTGGCGTACACCAGTAACTCGTGCTAGTGTCCACACGGGGACCGGCCGCCGCCCATTTCTAATGATAACATCCCACTGGCTGGAAATGGCCGTGTTTGAACGTACCGATGTACTGTAAATAAATATTGTTTTTACACACGGAGGTTTGGAGTCGAAAAGGACTGTGCCTTCCGTTCCCACGCCCGCCGCGCAGACCCTGAGCTCTTCCGGCTACGTCAGGGGAGGGGAAGGGGAGCGACCGATCCGCCAATGCCTGAGTTCAGCGCGGTGTCGCCGGTTTCCGAGCGGCCCTGGCGTCCCCGCTGGCGCACTTGTCCGCTGCCCGCCGGCCTCTGTCCGGTGCCGCCGGAGCGGGGGGGGGGGGGGGGCAACGCGTCTCTGTCTGCGTCACACATGGCTCCACCGCACTATGGTTGGAAACGGCCTCACGGATGGCCGGGGGTCAACGCGAAAAAATGTTTTGCCCATAACTTGTTAATGCGTAGACCGACTGCGATGAAACTTTGCATAGGTATACCAGTGTCTTTCGTGCATCATACAGTAACTCAGAAATGACGAGGTCACGTCACGTCACGCGTGTGTGACGTCATCATTGCAAGTATGTTATAAGTCGCCTATGTCTTTCGTTATGTTATCGATATCGCGAGGCATTTTGAACATGTTTTGAATACTGCTATTACTGAATGGATATTGTTGTTATGCTTTAGGGCGAGAAATATCAACGTAGTGACGCACAGTGTCTTACTATTGGTCATAAAGGGTAAAAAATTTGGAGAAAGAGTATTTATGATTTTTTTTAGATTGGGCAAAAAAGCAAGAAATAAAATAACGATCAAATGACAAAACATGCGTCAGATTAATCCGGCAGTTGCTGGGGTATTTCCCCATCCGCCGTTTGCCGGGGGGGGGGGGGGCGTTCAACGCCCCCAGCCGATAACTCGCGAACAAATAGGCGCAGCGAAACGCACGAGGCGCGGCAAACGAAAGAAGAACGCGACGAGACGATTCACATGAGTACTTTAAAGTTGAATTTCGAGGTCACAGGTCGGGTCAAGGTCAGGTCAAACACTTGAAATCGGGCTTTCAGTAGCATGGACTTTAGAACCTCGCAATCGGTGCCTCGCGTTTCGCGTTTCGATTATATCGTCATCAGTTGGTCCTAAATAAATTCAGTCATCAGTTGGTCCTAAACAATCTGTCACAACTGTCACAACTGTCACAACCCTTCATATAAGTGCTAAAAGAGTGTCAGATCAATGTAGGGGTCAGTCAAACATAGGCCACTGGCCAGTTTCAAAGTCAGGTCAATCAGGTAAGCATATAACCCCGAAAATTAAAACTGGTACCTATTCGCAGCCCATGCATGACACATGTTTTATGGGTACTTTTGGGCGTAGAACACGATGGTGACATTCATTTTATCATACGAGTACGTGGCTGGTTGAAAAAAGATCAATTTCAGAAATGCATGCATCATGGTCGTGAAGTATAGTCACGAGAAATTGCCAACATTCAGCTCAAGATTTTGGAAAATGTAGAACGATGATCAAAAACCATAGATAGCCATTTGATTTGCCATGGTATTGGCAGTGTAATGGCGTTTACAGCATGTCTGTATGTCTGCTCTGTCGGTGGATATTCATATCCATACTCCAGGATATCCATATACGTTTGCACGATATCCATACTCCAGGTGCAGGGGCGAGCAGTTACTTCTTACGAGGGGTGCGGAGTCGAAGTCAGAGTCGGAGTCAGAGTCGGAGTCGGAGTCGGAGTCGCCCAGAGTCGTGGCAACGAGCCAGGAGTCGGAGTCGGAGTCGGTGTCGGTCAGGAGCCCGCAGTGGAAGTCTGAGTCGGTCCGAATCGGAACAGCTCCCTCACGACTCCGAAACACTGGCAGGGGTCCGGAGTCGGAGACAGAGTCGGCCGGAGTCATGGCAACGAGTCAGGAGTCGGAGTCGTAGTCGGAGTCGTATTTGGCGCCACCACGACTCCGCAACCCTGCTTCTTACCATCATTTATAAGGATAAACGATTGCAAGACTGACGAGCCGACCTGGTGCTAACGAAGCGACGGGTAGGTACGCCTCGGGAGATGAAGCTTCACGGACGATTTTGCGCACAAGTGCGCAGTCTGCTTTTACGTTCCCCTTACACAGAATTGAACAGAGATTTATTCTGCCAAAAAGCTCAATGGAGGTCGATGGAGAACTTTTTGTATGTCCAATGAAACATAACCGTAATTTTGCAAATATTGCTGTGGTGACACTGCAAACAGAATGCAATGCCGTTCCTGATTTTGAACACGCATGGGAAAAAGAGTCACTCCACTCGATAGCCAACATAACAAGGATTATTTTGATATATAATAATCCAGTTTTACAACGTCATGGAGGTACTCCACATGCTATCACCAGCGCGGTTGTTTAAACCTTTGACGGCGCACCAAAAAAGCCACTATCAGAAACTCCCGATTCCACGTACAATAATGGAGACTAAATGCGCAACTAAATAATTTTTTCTGCCCAATTCAAAACATTTCATCAATTTCCAACAGAATGACACCCCAAATATACATATATTCCGAAATTGCCCACGGCCATCCGTGAGGCCGTTTCCAACCATAGTGCACCGGTCCATCACCAGCCCCAGGGAGGGGAGGGGAGGGGTCACTAATCTCTAACACCAGTGAGTCAACTATTCGCCCAGTCGAGCTGTGAACAGCGCCAGGCACGCTGTCTCCGCACAGACAGAGGTTTATGTTCCAGGGAAAATACAATGTTCCAAGAAAATGGCATGCCTCGGTGCAGTTCGAAGAGCTTCTGAGTGAAATGACGAGATTTCTGGTCGGTGCTTGCGTCATCCGACTCGCTAAGTGACATCTATATAAATGCATGCAGTCTTTTGAGCTTCGGAAACTAGTCCAGAAAAACCGGTGGGGCATGAAATAAGGTTTCTAACAAACTCATATATCTTCAACTTAACAAGCTCGACCAACTTGTGATATATGCTGGTAGCAGGAGCCTTTTTGAGCGGCGTCCAAACTCTGATGAGATGGAGTTTGTGCGCTCATCCCAGCCAGCAAAGGTAATATTTTTCTAGACGGATACAAATGTGACAGCCAACAGACACGTATGCGAGGCCAACAGAAACGACCGTTCGTTACAAGGGGAGCATGCAAACAATACGAGCCGACGACTTGACCTGATTTAAGTGGAACTGCAATTTGAAGCCGAAATATATTTACTTGGAGTAGCATTTGTCGCCAACAAAGATTTTGCCTGCTGACACTCACTCGTTTGAAAAGGGAAATGAAAACGCAATGCTCTATCGAATTTAAGCGCGGCGCACCCCGGAGTGAATTTCATCATTTCGGCACTAGTTTCTCAGAGGAAAAAAAATCGACACTAGGTTCATTTCATTGAAGAATAAGCTTCGATGAAGATGTACAAGTTCTTATTACGCCTGTCATTCGCACGTGTTTATGAAAAGATATTGCATTACGGCAATTTCTCATTAAAGCCCCGTTTCATCCAGCTAATAAAACACTGTAAAGAGCCGCACACTTAACACAGCTCATACACAGCATGACATAACAGCATAGCACAGCATAAAGCGACACTTAATACGCCAGCATGCTCCCAATAAAAAGAAATGACACGTTGAGTGCCTTTAACCTACGCGGTAGTCGCCATTACCGACTACAGTGATTTTTCCCATCAACCGTGTTAAAAAATCAAAGTTGAAAACAATAACATAATAGTTTCAGTAAGTAACAATGTAACTAACTATAAAACTGAAATAGTACGCCAAGCTAGCTGATCCTAAATACCAGTCGGGGGTATAAACGACAAAAAATCTGAGCGACTTGTGCAAAGGAATAATAGGTATCATTCCGAAGAAATAGATTGATTATTAGACATAAATTTAGAATGAAGCTTTGTAGAGCCTGCCTGAATAGGTGTGTAGTTGGTAGGTAAGCCCTAATCCCACCCAAAAGAGCGTTGCATTTATTTTTACTTTCATAAACTAAATCTCCCCTATAATGGTATGACATACATTATGGTATGTAAGTATTTTTGTTTCCTTGTAACTAGTAAAAGTATATGTATTTCCAATGAATTTTGTATTTTCCAAATATGGAAAGATAAGCTTTTAAAAAGCTGAATTGTCCCCTGAATTGACTCTCATGTTCATTGTATGTTTTCTAGATTTTTATTCTCCCGCTGAATCAACAACTCAGGATGAATATCTATGATGCGAAATTTAGCTAAAAGCACACCACATTTAGATAAGTTGATTATCTTATTTATTTGTCTTACATTCATTTCAGGATTTGCTCGTTCTCACTTGCACCGAATTTTGCCCAAAGTTAATAACCAACATAATTCTGATAACTTTTATTTTGAGATCAAAATACTACTCAACTCTTTTGCTTATGACACTTGAACAATTTAATTTCGTCTTTGTAATTGCTTGGTATTCCGACATCATGTGCATCTACATATATAGTAACTTTCAATCACATCGTTTCGCATAACACCATTTTCGCAAACTGACAAATGCATTGAAATTGACTCCATAAGAATACTGCAATGGAAGTAGGTAAATATTTTCATTTGTATGAATAGCACTAAATGTTACAGCATTTGATATGCATAACTAGCACTCAAAATAGATCCCGGCGATGCGTTTTGACCGAAGTATTTTAGTCAAACCCTTTCAAGTTCGTAAAGCCCTGAGCACGGACTACATGTAATTTGGTATTTAAATACCGGTGGCTAGTTACAGTAAGAGCTCGGATCAAATGGGTCAAACACCAAAAGTGTGTAATTAGGTGCACCTGTCACTAATAGCCGGCCAATTAGCGACCCCGCACCTCCCGGGGCCCACCTGGGCCGTGGACCCCCGCCGGGCCCGGGGGTCTGGGGACCCACCTGAAGTGAGCGGCTGCCGAGGTGCGCCCACCGGCGATGGAGCGCAAGGCGCGTCTGTACGAGGCGTACCTCCTGCAAGAGACGACCGACGCGCAGCGCGCTGCACCGGTGCGGTGCGTACCACTCAGCTGACGGATCGATCGGGCCGCCATCGACCGCTCCGCGCCGCCGCCGCCGCCGCCGCCGCCGTCATCGGCACAGCGCGCCGGCCGCGGCCGTCCGCTGCCGACCTGACCTGAGGTGACCGCGGCGCGAGGAGCGGCGGCGGCGGCGTGCCCCAGCCGGTGGTACCGGCGCCATGTGAGACCATGTCGCGGCCCGGGTCGCAGGCCGACGCAGAGAGCGAGCGCGGAGGTCACCTCCGGGAGAGATTGCAGGTGAGCCCGGCGGGTGCGCACGCCCTCCTCGAGCGGAAAACTGACCCCCGTTTGACCCATGGGTATGCAAGGGGAGCTGATTTTTGTGAGGATATGCAGCAGGGTGGCAAGGGCTCTCAGGCAGGTACTGCGCATGTCTAAACCGTCTGGATAGACAGAAATCACGTCAAGGACGCTGGCTGCGGCGCACCTGGCGCAGGCGGCGGCGAGCCTGGCGCGGGCGGCCACATGTGCGCCGGCCGCGGTGTGAGGTTTGGCTCGTAACACTTTACGGCTGTGCCCGAGGGGCTGGAGGATCAGTCTGCAGAGTTGCAGAGTTTGTCTACTGCGTCATCCAGCCGCACTGTTGGTTTTGATGGTCAGGTTTCGGTGCTAGATTACAATCACCATGCATGAGCAATGAATATGCAACATGCATGTCAAACAGCGTAAGTGCAAGCACACGATAAGGAGGGCCTTTGTTAGCATTTGGCGTTTGATTTGAGTGGGTGATGTCACGCGTCTTGTTGCATATCCACCCCTTGAAATGAATCAATTCAGAATAATGTTTGCTTGCAGTAAAATCAAAGGGGACTTATACATTTGCCTATGTACTGATCCGGTGAATAACGACAAAATCTCCTCATTGTTTCATGTCATTATGATTCAAGACCCACAGTTAAGCCTGAGGCATAGTCTGCTGGTCATATATCTTGCATACCGCATACCACATTGGCCGCCCACTGCACGTGTCGCTCTTCTTACCTATGCACAGTAAAGCCAACACTTGCGTTCTGTTGTGTTCACCATGTGTGTTGAGACTAAAAAAGAAATCACCGTTTAGGTGATAAATGCAAGCTTTGAATTTGTAAAATGAACCTCTATTCAATTAAAAAATAAACACTTACTGTGCAGACTGCAGGCATCCCACGGCAGCATGGGCATTCCTTTATTCATGTCGTCACATGGTCACACATACCTAACTAACTAACGATTTCTTTAACCTTTTTCGTGGAGAGGCAACAACTTATGCAGTGATTTGTCTTACTCTTATTGAGCAAATAACTACATTCAAGATTCTGCCGAACCAAAAGGGACTTGCGGTCAGGTCCGGTTCACTGATTGCTTGGTCAAGGACCTCATTTTGATCATTTTTTAATAAACATTTTTGCTACGGATCATATCTTACAGGAACAATACCGAGCTATCCAGTTCAAAACATATAGAGACTGTCGACATTTCACGGCGTCGCCTTCGGAAGGTGCCCGCTTGCCACGGGCACACGAAGACCTTCGATTTACCACTGACAGGAAGCGGATACGGGCGCATGCCTCGCGCTTTATCCCAAAGAGGCGCGCTAGGACCAATGAACGCGCCGGTCGCGGTGGTCGACACAGTGGTGGCTTTTACTGAGAGGTCAGTGGCCGAGCTCGGCTCCCAGCGCGCCGCGACCAAGGCCAGGCGGCCACACACGGACGCTTTGTCGATTCAAAAAGCGCTCGGCCGTGATGGGCAGACGCGGTGCCGGCTGGCGCTCGGCCGCGCCGCCCGGCGACCATGTGTGCCCCGGGACTGAACTGAGGGGATCACATGGGGCTCAATGCGCACGGGATGGGGAGAGTGGTGCCCCATCCCTGCAACCCGACGGGGAGGAGTTAATGCCCCGCAAAATGGCGGATATTCGATCGTTGTGCGAGGGTGTAAAGTGCCTGCTGATGTGGTTAGTCTCTCATGGCAGATTCAGGAAAGAAATGTTAAACGTAAAGTCCCCCATCAAATGGCAAATTCGAAACAATGCGTTTTTAACAGCATACGGAAACGCAAATGATTTTGGCATTTAACTTTCATACCGTGATTCTGCTACTTAGCGCATTTCAGTTGCGTTAATTCCTTTTTTGAATTCCTTAATTCATATTGGCATCTTGTAACTGCCTTTTATGTAGATACCTAATTCGACGACAGCATCCACAACTGGCGTTTTTAGGTCGATGCTAATTTGCGAACTGTTTTATTTTAACCCATAAATACCTGCGAGCAAATCCTCTTTTCTCGTTAACTTTTTACACATCAAAGGATATTAACCACAATCACTTTGAGGGTTGGGACGGGAAATACCTTCCACTATTCGCATCCGCTGGACTAGAATTCCCGCTTTATTCTGGGCGCATGGCAACGTCGACCATATGACAAAGCCCGATTCATCAGGCTCTCATATCGACTATTCATCTCCTCCACGACGATTTTCGGTTTGAACTCACCCTCGTTTAGGCAAGTCAAGGCCAGCGTATGAATTTTCCGTATTATTCTGAGATTAAAAATGGTCGCCGACCCCGTGGCCGTGGCCATGTTTTACGTTTCTCGTCTCGCTCCATTCTTCTCGCGGGCCTCTTCGTTTTCCGAGTCTGCCTCCCACGGTCGGGAACAGGCGGAAAACCGCCAGTCATGCGTTCATGGCCACGCCGCCCACAAAGTGACCCATTGTATAAATTTGGTATACATGCTAAAGGTACTTGCTCTTCACTGAATAAGACACATTTCAAGGTCAACCGGGGCGTCGAATATTACCAGCAAATACCTCGCGACCCTCACAGGACGCGACCCTGAAAAGCGGGCATTCATCTGTGTAAGCAGCGACCAACGGCCGGGTGCGGCGGCGCGCGTGCGGAGGAGGCGGCTGTCAGCGGGGCGTTATAATCTGTGTCCTGGTCCGGCGCCGCATCGCCGCCGGCAGGAGCAAACAACTGCCGCCCGGACGGCGCGTAACGGTTCCGACGGCCGAGATAAGGACGCTCGATAAAAAGGACGCATTGTCGATCGAGTCATGCTCGGACCAATTTACATTTTTAGAGCCGGGGCAATGAACTTGGAGTATTTTCTGAGAGGCGGCGGCGGCCGGCCGCCGGTGACGGATGCGGCGCGGATGACGTGGACGGCGCGGCCGTTTCGGCGCGGCTCTGAGCGGCGCACCAGACGCGCTAGGCGAGAGCACCGTATGCACTCCCGGCCATACGTCCCTCATCCCGAATATCAACGAGATGGAAATCAGCCAGATCTCGCCTTGAAGCCGGTAAAAAGCCGAGTCAGTCATGAAAAAGACGCATTAGGTATAAGTTCATGCTGGAATAAGATAATGCTGCGGGACTGTCTTTGTTGGCGGTCGATAAAAAGTGGGAGGTCAGCGCGGGGGCCGGCCGCGGTCAGGTTAGCCGCGATAACTCGCGAGAACAGTAGAGACTTTGAGAGGGTCGACGTTTCTTCGCTCACTTCTCGACCGACCGTATAAATTAGAGCATTGGCAAACCGCGAGGAATGCCGCTGAAATAATAATCCGGGTCGTTGTTTATGGCTTCCATGCAGGGATGACGTCCACGGCCAAATATAACCACCGACGGATGGACAATAGTTGTCGGCTGTGACCGGTTCTGCACGGCAAGATATTAACAAATCTGGTAAGGTTAGACTGTCGCTGGCCTGTATACAATTACATGCTCGTGTATAAAACCTGGAGGCAGCACTAACCATATGATCGTTTTAACCATATCACCGCGGGGTGGATTTGTGTCTCAGCTCGAGCCACGCGTGCTCAAAGTGTCTCGTCACGAGAGAGCTCCGGCGTGATGCCGAGTCGCTCAGTTCCATCACCACCCCCGCGTCCTTACCACGGAGGTCACGCCGCCGCAGGGGCGCCGCCAGCAGATCCCACCCAGGGTGCCGACGAGCACGATCAATCAGGATATTAACCCGTCAGTTATGATCAATTTGTCTGACCGCTTCTCGACGGCTCCACCTTCTGCGAACACGCTGCTCGATCTACCATGGCCTCAGCGCGGCTACACCGACACTTATTTCATACACCCCTCTCGGCACCCACTCCACCTACATCCTCCCTCCGCCTCTGCCCGAGTCTCTCCGTGCACAACCAAAGACCTCCCGCGGCTGCGCGCATGATTTCAGGAACGCAGCATCATCGCGCGAGCCCTGAGTCAAGGCGGCGGCGGCGGCCCACTCAGCGGCGCATGACTCGGAGTCTTGCATGTACGGGCTCACTTCCGGCCGGCGGGGGAGAGCGTTTTTACCAGGCCGACGCGTGGGGCTGGCGGCCAGACATTTCCGGGGCGGTGCGGCAGCGAGGGGCCGGCCGGTCACGTCTGTTCGTCAGTGTGCGAGTGTGAGACCGAGAGAGAGGGGAGCCGATCACCGATGGACAATGGAGGGAAGAGGGGCAGAGTGCCGGGCAGAGGGGCGGTCAGGGGAGGGGGAGCGGCGGAAATGAGGATGAAACTGGGTACCGGCGATAGGGTTGTGAATTTAGCGGGAGTTACCTTGAAAACATTTATAAACTTTTCATTCCTCGCCCTTTCATTACTGACACATTATTTGCAGCATGCCATCCAGACTAGTAGGTATTGCTGGAATTTATGGGAAACATATGGAAGTTGTTCCACGGAGTATTATCTCCTACCTTTTTCGAACGATCATGAATCCATTCTTTCCATCTTTGATTTACCATAATCCAATTAGTTCCAGGTGAAGTGTCATGAGTTAAAAAATTGCAAAATGACAAATTATCCATACGTGCTGGCTGCTACGAACCTGTTTGAGATAAGATGTTACTAGTTATGTAGATGGATTTTGTGACTGCTATAGCGTCTCTTCCCAATCACCATCCAATCTGTTGACACTAATCGAAGCCGCTCTGTCACCTCGTCTGCGCGCCTCAATCGCCTTCAGTCGACCGCGGCTGCCCAGTGGCAGGAATTTCCCGGGCACTTGGCATGACACCGCAAAAACCAACAGCGCTCTCTTCCATGACGTCCGAGCTCGTCGGATGGCGCCCGCTGCCAGCGCGCCGCCAGCTGCGCTGAATTTGCCTCAGTGCGCCGCCATTCGGTGCGCCGCGTCGTCACCGATGCGCCGATTCCGTCGCTCTGCAGCGCCGCTGTCGGTGTCAACTTCACTGAGGCGGAGAGCGGCGCGTCAGACCCGCGACCGTCAACATTCCCGTCAACACCCCGTTCGGCAAACGGCCCGCCTCTTGAGGGCTGCTGTGCCTGTCCTGCCGCTCCGGTACTCATCCGAGTACCCCCTGTCCGAACCTCGACATACTAACGTCGTCCTGGACCAGTAGTGACCGCGCCCCCATTCAATCACGCCTCCATTCAATAGACGCACCGCCCCCTTTCTGTCCAGGGTCGACCGGGCCGTGACGAATGCCTTTTTCACCGCCTCGGCGGGCGCACACCCACGGAGCTGGTCGTAAATTCCACCAGGTGCGCGCTTCTGGTCGGAACGAGTCTCGGCCGAGGTGCCACAATGCGGCGGCCCGTTTTACCGCACCGGCCGACCGGTTAATGGTCGATCCACCGGCGCGGTGTCTCTCAGTGCGGGTCTGTTCGGTGTCCGGCTGACAGCAGAGCGTCCCGAACGCGCCCGCAGTCGGTAGTTCACGTGTGCTGTTCGCAGTCGGCGGCATGTGCGACCTAAAAATACGCGACTGACGTCAGTGCTAGGTATGTGACGCCGGCCGGTGATGCCGTCGGATTAAAGCGACAGTAGCGGCGGGGTAAATACGATTCCTCCTCCCGACGACGGTGGTTGAACACTCAAACGGCCCAGCTCGCTCTCGGAGCGCGGTGACAGCTCAGAATATGTCTCCCCTGTGGCGCCCAGACCGCCGAGGTTGGCAGTGTCGATACGGCGGTAATCGATGGCTGACACCGACTTACGCCGTGTTTCGGAGAATTCATGGCCGGCAGTGTGTTTGCCCGCCGGCGACGGGTATTCGCTGGAAGCGACTGCAGGCCAGGGGGCCGTGTCTAGACTGTTATCCACCGCTGTCTGCAGCGTAGGGCTGATATTCCGATTTCCAGAAACTTTTTAGGCATAAAGCTGCCACTAAACAATTAGCGGAAACATTTCCTTTCCGAATGCATACACTTGGGGTACGGCTGGCATTAGTATCTCGTTTTCATTCCTTAGTGTCCTGTTCTTCCAAAAATGTTTGTCACTTTTTCAGCCCTCTCCTTCATCCACCCTCAAAATGAATTATGTGATGCACATGAAAATTTATTTTTGCTTTTCCTGTCTCCATCACCAACATCGTCACCCCCCTCTCTCTCTCTCTCTCTCTCTCTCTCTCTCTCTCTCTCTCTCTCTCTCTCTCTCTCTCTCTCTCTCTCTCTCTCTCTTTCTCTGTTTCTCACTCCTCTCCGCTTCTGGTACCCATCACCACACATCACAGCCGCCACTCGGCGCTCGATTACTTCCATCCCTTCCCTGCCCATTCCGCCAGCCTACTCCACTCAACAGCTATCTCCAGAACCACCTCATCATCACGGATCTGCGGCGTTCGTGCACCTCCCGGTGCGCCAGAATTGCCGACGGCCCTGCTCAAACAATAGCAACCTGTTTGCGCTGCAACGGCACGTATAAATAAACGTCGCTCTCATGAGGAGACATGCCAAGTGGCGCGGTCGTAAAAATGGCCACCGCCACGCCTGGTTCGAGACCAGGTGTATGCCGTCGAATAAAAGTATCACTGGATGGCAGAGGCGCACTCAGGCGCTTCCATATGGGAGGTGATCGACTGAAGGTAACAAAAACGGTTCTGATTTTAAAAAAGCATTATCTCGTAAATACGCCGTGCTGGTTGCCAGTTGTGACGGATTCATAGAGATCAATGCAAATACTGCGTATTTGTAAGCGGTTTTCTCACACCTAACAATAACGCGCCGCCCCACGCGAAGGCCCGACATTCGTCTGCTGCCTGCTCTCCGTCGGGAATGTGCCAGTCACCCGACGGCTTTTGATCAGTCAGGACATGCCAGCACCGCGCGGCGCGTCGGTGAAGGCCATCCCACTCCGGCGTCCCACTGCCTACCCTCGCTCGACAATGTCCGGACGATCGGGCACATCAGATCCTATCGCCATATAACCAGATGGCCATTTTATAACCGGTCCGATACCGTCGCTGGTAGGTAAGGGAAATACCTACTTCCACGCTGACATGTTGGGTTGTGAAATACCACTTTACGTTGACATATTGGAATGACGACTACTGTAGCGCGTTCCAGCAAGAACGCGTTGACCTGGCACCTTCCAACGCCTCCCAACCAGCACATAATCATACGCACTATGCAGTGTGAAATTTACTGCAAAGCAAAGACTTCTAGTCACTCACTCTCGACTCTCATTCAAATCCCACTCTACCCTGGGGTGCGATGGAAACCCGGTGCCTTGCTCGTGCCCGTCGCTCAGACTGGGCTCGCCTCTGTGTCGCGCCGTTGCTGACGCGAGCACTCCGACGGCCTATGAGCGAACGACGGTGGTGCCAAGACGGCCGTCTACCGACGTGTACTCCACGCAGCGACGTGCCGCAAACGACAATCGCTGGCGCACTGCCGCAGCCGCCATCGAGCGGGACTGGAGTGGCGGAGGAGCTGATCGGGGGGGGGGGGGGGAGACGCAAGTCGTTTGCTCATTTCTCCTTTTCGCGGACTCGCGGTGCGAAAATATGGTTTTGCTCAACGAGCTCGCGTAGGTGGAATTCAATCAAGAATGTCGAGAGGCCTCGAGTGGCTGTCGTGTTTTCGGAGCAGGGCGTGCCGCGCGCACAGCCGACGAGCTTTCACCCCAGTTCCCCGGCCAGGAGCGACGTATATGTTTGGCCGAAGGGCCGAACGGCCCACTTACTACCTGAGAAAACAGCCAGTGGTATGAGGTGTTTTATCCCGGCGCGAAGGCCAGCCAGTGCCAAAATCGATAAAACCCAAACGGCTCATTAGGAGGTGGCCACTGCAGGGCTTTCATTCAAACCAAATTTACTAC
The DNA here is from genome assembly GCF_019059575.1 of Amphibalanus amphitrite. Classification (NCBI taxonomy): domain Eukaryota; kingdom Metazoa; phylum Arthropoda; class Thecostraca; order Balanomorpha; family Balanidae; genus Amphibalanus; species Amphibalanus amphitrite. The sequence goes on along the minus strand of NW_024881606.1, from coordinate 709,057 downwards.
CGGGTCATCCGGAAGCCTTGTGCTTCAGTTAATCATCGCACAGGTGTGTCCGTTGTCTCAGAGACGGCCCAGGTTTGAGGTTAATGCGACCTCGGACTGGTGCAACACTGGTCCGTTTGCGCTAACCAAAAACGCTGCACAAGTCTCTGAACATCCCGTCGCCTTATGTTCAGAGCCCGGTGAAGTGAGTTGTGTTGTGAAAGCAAACCGTGCTGACGGTATGGGAAACAATGACACCGCACGTTATATGCTCGCACGATTTGAACACGCAACGTGCGCTCTTACCAGCCGAGAGAGCCGGAACGCGACAGAAGAGAGAAAAGATATGTTTTAATCGGACAAAATTGAAAACCTATGATGACCGGAAGGTAATTCAGTTGCTCCATTTAGGTCATTCAAACATTCCCCACCTCTATTTTTAAATGAAATAAATAACATTTTATACTATAGCAATTTTGACCGTTCAGATCTCGAGGCTCATGGTTAGATTCTTCATTCAAGACCAGATAAAAATATTTTTAATTACTTGTATCTAAAAATTGAAGCACTGACAGCGTTTTCTACAAATCCATCGAATGGGTCTGAATCTAAAACCTCAGAAGCAGATCATGCCATAATTTTAATGCTAAGTTTGATCAGCACTCAATACTTATAAGATTTCAAATTTCTTTTTCTTCGCATGTTTGAAATCAACTTTAGATGCATTGTACTGTAGCAATATGCTTCAATTTTTAAATATATTTATGACATAACAACAAAGGTAGAAAGTATCAAAAGCAGCCGAGCGCAGCCCTAAACATCAAATCGCGTGCTTATTAAATGTACCGCCACAGACGTACTAGTTACCTTTGAAATATGCGCTGAGTTTCACGGGTTTAAATCCTCCGAATCTCTCAGAAGACAATTCACCAATCGATGTTAACCTCCATCAGACCTCAACAGTGCTCACCGTTTTTATTCTTCAGAGTCATTTGAAGGGCACCCCCTATCGCGATGACCCCCAGCGCCCAGACAAGAGGCACGTAGGAGGCGCCTCCCCGCCTGGAGACAGACCAGGGTAGATGGATGCCGGGCCCGCACAGTCCGCGTCGTCTCCGTAAAAGGCACTGATCAAAAACGTAATGCGAAATGGCGAGATATCGATCAGAACTTAGAAACTCACAACTTCAGATGTATGTAACTGGGAGTTTCTCAGACGCTAGTTTGTTCTGTGTTACCAGAAAATTAACACTTGGATTTGAAGATGCTAGCAATTTTAATTATGATCCGACATAATTTGGCGATGAATTGTTAACTACAATAGTTCAGGTGTACTTTCTAAATTGTTATTTAGTGGGGATAGAGTGTCATCTAATGGAACATTCAATCATAGACATGACAATTTTAATTGAGATTGCAATAAATAAATAAAACAGTCTATTCAAGCGTCCTGGAATGACGCACAGACTCTCCTTGGAATCAGGAGTGGCCCGTAACATCAAAACCGGTAAATGCTTTCCGTGAAACCAGCGATGACCCGAACTGGTAGCCCTAAGTAGCCGGTCAGTTACATTTGGTGACCCCGTTTCACGAGCTCTGCTAACGGAAATGGTGACGGTGATACTGATAAGGTAGGTTCCACGTGTGAGGCCCAGTACACGCATAGAGCCTGTCCGGTCCAGTCCCATCACAGGACGAATTTGACGAATCAGAGTAACAAGTTACCAAAGGGCGTTTGTGTTACTAAATGGAAGGTGTGTGAAAAGATGAACGTGGAGATTAAATATGATGCACATGCAAATGTTGAACACGGTACCTACAGGGTGGAAAGTAATTACGCGAACATGTATTTTCTTACAATTTTGACCGTCAGTGGAGCATTTTTATGAGTACGGGCTGTCATGGAACATAATTGGTCGTGTTTGTTGTCGCCTCATCTACCAAAAGTGACCTAACTTTGAACAATGACCTGGAAGGTCTTAAACACCTCTCGACTTGAAATGGTGCAGACACCATACGCTGCACAAGACCGAAATGGGCAAAGAGCTCAATTTGGAGCTGCCAGGGAAAGCGTTTGTGATTATTTTCGCTGGACTGGCGGAGAAGGGATTCGTAGCGGTCTCAGCACCAGCATTGCACAATTATACGTTTTTTAAAAACATAATAACACTTGAGAGGACTTAAAAAGCAAAGCCGTCCGCGGCAGCAACCCCTCGGCGAATTCTGTCGCCGGGCGGGTGGTCACCATGTCGGCGACAAAACGACGCCAGTCGACCCGAATACTGGCAAAATAGCTTACTCTGGCCGGGTACCCGATCTAGGATATCACGATTCGCACATTAATACGCAAAAAATTCGAAAATTAAGTCGTACAAACCCTCGGGATGACCAAAATTCACGAATTAACAGCAGAATTGTTAATTGAAGCTTTTCAAAGACAATCAAAGATGGACAGAGGAGGACAGGCAGCTGGATTTGTGGTTGGGTGAGACATCTGTGAAACTGTTTCATCCGTCAAACCTGCAGAACAACTGCTCTGAGGGCTGCTGTTGCGTCCTATGTCCCGTCCGTCCCAACCTTCAAACATCCGGCAAAGGAACACATCAGTGGGTCACGAGCCCCCGGGTGGTGTCAGAATTGCGTGTAGCGCTAAAAAAGGTCACTAAAAATAAAGTATACAACCGGTGGAACATCCTCCAAGACGAGTGCCTCTGTCTAATCCACCGTGCAACGAAAGGGGCAAAATGACTGAGCGCACTTTTGTGCCTGACGCAAAGAAACTACTCTTCATGATTGGTGAAATCCTTACTTTCACGGCCAACAAAACGCAATACTGGTGCTCTGAGAACCTGTTTTTCTTCAGGACATACAAAAGCTGATCTGGGAAACGTCTGGGCCTCAATTCGATTAAAAATCTCCAGATGACTCCTCAGGAGACCGTCTAAAAGCTGCAAGGAGCCACCAATACCGATTACCTCACTGGACAGCTCCATAAGGTGTGGGCTGAGCTTTAGCCAACAGATCTTCACATGCTGATGTAAATCATGCCGGAACGCCTATGTCAATGCATCGCAACTAGATAAGGATAAAGTAAAACATATAATGTTTATGTCACCGCCGTTTTTTCATTACTAGAAGACGAAAAAGTATGTTCGCGTAATTACTTTCCACCCTGTATGTGGGGCACGTTTCCTATTTCATACCTGCAAGAAGCACTGTCTCGGCTTTTTGTCTGAAAATAACTTCTTTGCAATCTTTTTTATAAACGAAATAAGGATAGCTGATATTTTTTCTAATTTTAAATTCAAATGAAGAAAATTGTTCCCCTTTCTATTCCTAACAAATCATCACGCATGTATCAACGACGATCTAACTAATGCGGTGATAAATGTGACATATCGGTATCAGTCGGCCGGCCCACCGCTCGACCCGTGCCAAGTTCCTTGCACTGAGCAGGCCGCACATTATAACGGCATCCCACGACTGGCGGCAGTCGATGCTGATGGATCTAGTACACAGCACCTCCATTTGTTCCCATGCTGACTGCGGCCCGGCCGTCCAAAAGTCTGCAGCGTGATCTATCTGCCTTCAATTAGATCACACAAAGCCTGCTTGGCTTGGCAAGTGTGGCGCTTACTAAATATAATCTCGGTCATGTCGGGTCTGCCGACTGTGACAGCTCTAATGACTTCAGGCTGGCCAACGCCGGGCACTGAGTGAATAGTTCAGCCGCATCCACGTGCTGCAGCATATATGAAATAAACAAATATGATGCTCACTGTAAATAGAGAGCCTCAAAGTCGGCCGAGTGTCCAACTAGCCCATTCAGGAAAGGGCTGGACTTTTCCGAGGGTCGTTGAGATAACATTCATCTGCGAAAAATTATGCCTTCTTACGTCTGCAGTCTGTCCCACCTGGACGCAGTACCGGCGGTATTTCAAGGGTTATTAGCACCAAGTAAACAACCTTCCCCTGTGTCCCAGGGAGCCCGGCTGAGGGGCTCCGGGAGGGGTACCCCTGCCCGACCCGGCTGTCCCGAGGGGAGGTCAGTCCTGCTGAGGGTTTCGAGGGGCGATGGGGCCCTGCTGAGGGGTCCGATGAGCGGCCTAGTCCTGTTGAGGGATCCAACGGTCGGTCCAGCTCCGCTGAGGGGTCTCGCCCCTCGAGGGGTAGGTACCCACTACCCAGCCCTCCTGAGGGGTCCCGAGGGGCTCCCCGACCTCCCGAGATGTCCCACCGCTTCCACTGACCTGAGTCTGGCCGGTCGTTTGTTGGCAGTCGAGACTGAGCGCGGTGCGACACAGGCGGCGACTCCGTCGCTCCGATGGGAGCGGCTCCGACAGCTCCAACAGTTTCGTACGCCAGGTGAGCCTCAACCCGCCGTCAGCACTCACTGAGGTGCCCTCCCCGCCTCCCCGGCCCCGCGGCCGCCCTTGAGCAGCGACATCTAGCGGCAAGGTGGCGTAACACGCGAGAGTAGCGACACCTGACGGCGTGATACTAGCGCCGCTATTGAGGTCCCTCTGCCTCAGTCGGTGGCCACTCACAGGGCCCATTTCCCCGGCACTGGGCTCAGATTTTTTTTTTGTCAATGAAACCAATGAAATATTTGCAAGCAGATCCTGTGCTAAGAAGGTGGACACAAAGGAAGCTGGGAGCAAGACCGGTAAACTACGGGAGCATGAAAAGCTAAACTAAAACTAAAACGGCTGAAAGCATGCATTTTTTCATATGTTATAGCAAATGCGATGTACTTAGTGAAAGACGTTCTAAAGAAAGGAAATTTTAATGCATACCGAAATCAGTGATACCATACCAGGCTAAAAATTGTTCTTTAAATCTATATTACTATTTGAGGTGACGTAGTTTCTGTTTGTAACCGAGGTCGCGACATGGTGCTACGTAGCGCGGGTTACAGATCACACCGTTGCACCTACCGCGCTGAAATTTGCGCAAGTTATAGAACAAGGATGGACAACGTGCCTTTGAGCGGTCTCGGCTCGATCGGATCGATAGCGAGCGCGTGGCGCGTGCCCAAAAAGTGCAAATTCGCGTCATAGACTTTACATGGATAAATCGGCTGGCAAAAACGGGCGAAAATGGCTAAATTTGCCCGACACGGGTCCGTTCCCCGTGCAATATCTCGGTAGCCGTGCGCCCGATCGGCACGGGGAAAACAGCATCGTGTAGAGAATCGAACGGGCAATCGAATAGTGTGCGGTGCATGGGTGGCACGCGCCACGTGCAACTGTGAGGGCAATTTCATTTCATTAAGTGTCATTTTAAACGGATTTTGGATTTTATTTTATTTTCCCGTGACCATCAGACTGAGAGAGTTGAAACAACGTCAATTGGCAAGAGAAATGTACCGCCTCTCATGGAATAATTGTGAACAGCTAATTCAAAAACAATGTGGAAAAAATCGCTGAATTAAATGGTATTTGTCCATAATGTGCCACTAAAAAGTTACACGGGATTTCCTGCTTAACCTGATACGCTTGACAATGGAAAATGCTATCATTAGAAAGAGCATTCAATTCTCTCCAAGATCCAATCATCACGTTTGCATGACAAGCAACAGTATTCTTAAAAATATAAATGTTTTAAACCTCTGCAAAACGATTTTTAGCGAAAATTATCTACGCCTTTCATTTGTCTTAAAACTACGCACCTCAATTATAAAGCACATTTGACAGATTCTGAAGTGGAAAGCATGCTTATCAGACACGGGCACCTCGATGCGGTGGATATTTTTTCCACAAACCAAAACGTTTAGCCGTCAAAAAGCAATCGACCGAAATTGATAGATAACCCAACCGACACAAGAACAACCGAACACCCGCCGATCGAAAATATCCCTTTTCAGGGCCTCGGCTAAGGAATTTTGACTGGTGGGCCACTTGGGCAGCGACATGGACTGACCTTCGTAGCCATAGCCCCCCCCCCCATCAATTTTCGATTTCTCCCCAGATTTCGGCCACTTTATTCTGCAAAAAAAAACATCAGGATGGCATTAAAAAAAAAATGTAAAAAAGAAACGGGGCTCGACCCCCGCCTCCGACTCTTCAGAGAGAGGAGAGAGTAGGGACCCACAACCCTCTCAGTGGTGATACTCCGGCGGTGCACATTAAATCGCACAAGCATGCACAAAATATTGACACAGATTATAAAACTTTGGACGATAACTTACGGCCGGTCGGATGTTAAAAATCAGCGAGCCCTGAGTGGATCGCTCGCCGACTAGTCGGAGAGTCGGAGAATCGAAAGCGGTCGGACGCGATCGGGCGTTGTCGGGTAGATCGGGAGGAATTGTGAACAGCACGAGTGCAACTTTATATATGTAGTGGGTTGTAGCAGGAACCCCAAAAAGGGGTTGTAGCAGCAACCCCAACATCTCTGAAAATGATCATTAACCTATTGGTGTCGCATGGAAAAGAATTGACTCAAAAGCCCAAGGGCACTGCGCAACCTTAATATTTTCTAAAAAAAAGTTATGTACCTACACTTCTGGTGAACAATGTCCCAAACTTCAGATTTCTCTTGGGTGTCTGAGTGGAAAATTCTAGCCACCCAAAATGTGAGTGTGGAAAATTATCCATTCTTATTCTTGAGTGTCATCTCCAGCCCAAATGAGAAATTTTTGGAACGCTGACTGTGAACGGTTCGAAATTCTTCCGACTGGTCAGATGTGTGACTGCAAGCATCATACCGGTCGTGAAGACGCATATTATCGCTTGCAGACTTCAATCGGCTGGAAGTCGCCGACACTACCTCTATGTAGTTTGACTCTGGCTTGTATCGTGTCTATCGGCGAGCCGTCTGAGATCGCTTGCAGGCTTATCCCCGACCGTCTGAACTGGTCTGTTCTTTATTCGTAGTTTTTCTTGCAATCGACTGGTCTGCGGCAGATGCTTATGTGACTGCAACCACTCGATCGATCGGAAAGCTTGCAAGAACTCTCACAGACCTCGATCGGCTGGAAGCCGCCGACACTGTCTGTAATTGACAGAGGCAGACGTCTTTCACGATTATTGCATAAAATTCAAAGCCTCGGTCACACTTCACAGGATTGGACCAACGGACGAGAAACGGACGAGAACTGTCAGCGTCCGGTGATGTCCGTTTGTTTCCGTTGGACGCCCGTTTGTCATCCGTTAATAGGTATCCGTTCCATGTCCGGTGGTGTCCGGTTGAGCACACCGGACACCACCGGACATGGAACGGATATTAACGGATGAGAAACGGACGTCCAACGGAAACGAACGGACATCCCCCGGGGCCCGGACATCACCGGACGCCGTCCGATTATCGTCCATTGGTCCAATTCGGTGAAGTGTGACCGAGGCTTAACCTACGGCTGTCTCAAGAAACCGGGAATGGTGATGGTATTAGGCGGGCAGCGACGATCATTTTTTTTTTTTAAGTTGCGGGTACTATAGTCCACTTTTTACCCCAAGAGGATATTGCAAACAATAGGTTCAAGTTTTTTTTTCACAAGAATATGTTTCGCCGATGTGTATTTTACAGCCTGAAAATGTACGATAAGATCTGCTAATTCAATTTGAAATGTGAAAAATGTGAAAACTCTTAGATTTTTCGAAAATTACTGGTGGGCCAAATCTTTGAGGCTGCTGGGCCATTTCGGGTCACTGGTGGGCCATTTGGCCCACCAGTTAACATGTTAGCCGAGGCCCTGTCCCTTTTCGCGTTGCGGAGCACGCGGGTCACCCTAGTCAACACCTAAGTATGAAGGTACATACTTCAAACGTTGTTCGTCCTATCTTTAGAAAAAGCATCAAAAAGCATCGTCCTATCTTCATCGTGTCTCGTAGGTGGCGCTGCTGCTGCAGTGCTCACCTCAATATTCCGGCAACTGCTGCCCTCTTGTGGTCAATGACTGAAGCTATTCCATTAGACAATGCAGCTGGGCAGGCAACATTTGCCCTCTGGGACCGGGTTCTGGCCAAACTTTGGGAGCGTAGACTTCCATACAGACGGCTGGCGCTCAGGCGCAGGCCGGAAATGGGACACTGTTGGTAAGTAAGTGCAGAGAGGTGCTTACACCGACGAGAGCTAAGCAAGCTGACCCGGCTGATGCCTATTGATCCGGGAGCTTACAAGTCAAAGTTTGGCCTCCTCTTAACCTTCCAGGCGGTGGGGGGGCATTTTTTTGCCCCCCCCCTTTAGTTTTTTCGATATATCTCGAGAACCGCTGCGCCGATCGTCACCAAACTTTCAGTACCCTCCCGGGAGCAGCTAGCGCACATGGTGACCAAAAATTTTTCCAAGGGCTATGATAGGTTGGCCGCTAATGACGTCAGAGTGACGTCATTTTTGCCATTTTCGACCAAAAAAAAAAAAGGTTTCGCGGGAAGAGCTGTCAGGCCTACAGCTTTAGAGATACAGAAAAATGTTTCGGACATAAAAGGTGTGGAATTAAAAGGGCTACAAAACTGCTATTTCGGTTTTTCGAATTTTTTGGATTTTGACCCCCAAAAATAAAAAAATAGATTTTTTGAATATAATAGCCAAAAAATCCAAAAAGTTTTTTGAATTTCGAAAAAACCGGAATATATGTGATAGCCCCTACCGCCTTCTATCTACATACCAAAATTGAGATCGATTCCTCTTTTTGGCCTAGTTATAGCGAAAAAACTGTTCAAAATTGATGACGTCAAATTTTCAAACTCAATTTTTAGCAATTCTAGACCTCGTAGCGCAAAACAAGACCACCATTAGACTCCCCGTGACGAGCTGCATCGAATCGATACCCATTTTATGCAAAAATATCAACTTTGAAATTTGACCTTTTTTGACCTGACCTTGACCTGACCTCCACCAGAAAGTGACCTAAACCGTACTTGATGGTCTTATAACCAACACCATTGAGTTGGAAATGAAAAACTGGCCATAAAACATGCATAGCATAACCTTAGTAAAGTTGGACTCATGTGGTGACCCTTGGTGACCTTTGGTGACCTGACCTGTGACCTGACCTGGTATGACCAGTGACCTCTAATAGCAACATATGTAGGGGAGGGTGGGGCAAAGCGGCCACCCTAACGCTTTTCACGATGCCAACGCTTGATCTTTAAACTTGAAAAGATTCTTTCTATACCAATGTGATCCCTATTAAGTTGCCTTTTATTTCAACTGCGTTTTATTTCCAAAGGCGTTCACATATGGAAGATATTGACAAAACTTTAAACCTATGCATATTGGCCACTTTGCCCCATACCCTGGGGCAAAGCGGCCACCGGCGTCTTCTCAAGTCCCGATATGAGAAACAAAATAGCTGCCTCATGTACGACTAGGGTATTTGATGGTGACAAGGTTTAAGCGAGGATGGATGTTTGCTTTGTCAGCATCCCACCTGTAGGTAAACAAAGAAAGGATTTTCATGAAAAAACATTTAATTGCATTATTTGGTAACTCATGCAACTGAAAAGTGGCCAAGATGAATGCATGACGACACATTTGAATATAAATAATGTTTTTTATCCAGATGGAAACAACTTATGGCCAATTGGGGGGTGGCCACTTTGCCCCGGCCACTTTGCCCCGCGCATACCGTCCGAGACAAAAAGATTCCAGCTTAGATATTAGTGGGGTAAAAAACATTAAAATTGGTAGAATGCATGTACGATACCCATGCAATGCATGGACAAGAACGCTTATAAAAATTCCAAACGGTTATGAAATAACATAACATTTAAAAAATTTAAACATAGTTGGTATCCTGGCAAGAAATGCTTTTCAGTGTTTCACAGAACAATGGTGATGGGCCTGAAACCCCGGTCTGGCTCATTCGAATAACCGTGAAGAGAAGCATAATTGGAAACCATAAATTGGAACTGACGCCAGCTATGAAGGGCTGAAACGATGGGTGGCCGCTTTGCCCCGGGTGGCCGCTTTGCCCCACTCTCCCCTACTAGACAACTGACGCCTTATCGCTGATTTTTGACAAAATGCGTTTTACTCGGTGTTATAGCGCTTTCCCTAGAAGACCCGTGAACGGTGAAACATTTCATCTTTGACCTGACCTGTGACGTCATCGGTGACCCCGAGGTCAATGAAATTTGGTTTCCCTTGACAAATTTGACAGGGCTATCGAACGCCGTTTGAATTTTCCGGATCCGTCCAGTAGCTTCGGAGATACGAGGGGGGGGGCAAAAAATAGCCCCCCCCCCCACCGCGCGGAAGGTGGCTGGTAGGCCCACCGCCTGCCGGGTTAATGCGAACGAAAAAGAAAATGCTTCATCACCCGTCCGTGGCTTCCATCCTCAGGATGTTCAAATCATTCTCCTCCACGCCGCAACCCTCGCTCCGGGCTGGACAGGCACTTTTATCTAATGCGGGCTGCTCCCTTGGAGCGGAACCCACTGCTCGCAAGGGAGCGCACCCGTAACCGGGGGCGGTGAGTGCTTAGGGGACTGGTCGGCCTATCTTTCGGGACGGGCTCAGACGGCAGACCTGGTGACTCACTAGGGTACCCGCCCAGACCAATGTCTCCCCTCAATTCCTAACATCCTTCCGGGTCTGAAATGGTCTTGTGAGACCAAAAGAGCCTAATCCAACAACAGCAACAACAGCAGCAGCAGCAGCAACAACAACAAAAACAACAAAAACAACAAAAACAACAACAACAACAACAACAACAACAACAACAACAACAACAACAACAACAACAACAGTGTTTCTGTGCTACTCCTAGTGATGAATAGCAGGCATAGAAATATTCTCATTTTGTATTTATTCATCTAAGCAGATACGCATTACGCACTTACCCTGGAATATAGACATCGTGCGAGCGGTTTTTCTCTACAATCTGAACTACAATCTTAAGGTCGGCTGTCATAGAATTGCTGCTGTTGAGACGCATTTGACTGTCTGCTCTGACATGTCCCATGTTTGACATCTGAAATGTTTTCCATGTCAGATGTGACATGGGAAAAGTTGTTCATCATCGTAATCATCCCAAACTAGTTCTACCAGTGCACCGGTGCACCAGTGCTACCTCGTTGAGTGCTTTGACCAGGGGCTTTCCTCCTTCGGCGAACCTGTCTCGCGATAGCTCAGAAGTGACAATCATATCAGAACCCAGTTACCCCGAGATCAATCCATTCGGTCGCTGCCGCCCGGATCTATACACGGAAGGCACTAGCGGCTAGAATTACAGAGTTCTACGCCGGCAAACGAATAAAGCCAAAGCCGGAGTCGCATCGATTGGTCTGCCCTGCCAGCGCTGTCAGTGGGACAATTCCGCCCGACAGCCGGGCTCAAGCGAGGTGCACGTTTGCGCCGGACCGCTACTGCGTGCCAGCTGATCCAACTGCGCGGCAGCCGGCCCGTGGTGTCGGCCATTGGGGAGCGGGCGGCGCCCTGACTCCGGCGCCTGGACCGGCTCACGGAGGGAGAGACGGGTCAGCTGAGAGCGCAGCAGCCGGCGGCAGTCAGCGGAACCGGTCCTCAGAGATTGGCGTGGATGGTGCAGACGAAGGCTACATAATATCTAAGCTAGCAATGGTGCAGTGGATGATGGGACGGTGTGATCTTTTCATATCGCTCGAAGGTGTAGGGGCTTAATACAACTGGATTGCATGCAAGGTCAAATTTACAATTGAATATTAAGGCGAGGAAGGCCGTCGATCCAACGAACAGCACAAATTAAACGATTTGAACGAAAATTATATTTTTTAAATACCTAGCGTGTGCACTGTGCATATTGTCGTAAAACTGTAATGCCGCTGCCTATAACAAAGTCGATTTTTTACCTGCGATAAATAAGCTTAATACGGCACAACTAGCTTAGACAAGAAGCTCGATTCAATCAATACTCAGACGGCATTGATCTATTCACACACGCAGTCTAACTTCGTTGCAAGGTCATAACCTTTCGTGACTCGATTAAGGCAATCCATATACAGCACATCTATTTCGTATTGCGCATGTGATTTCCATCTAAATGCCATTACCGATTCCACGCCAGTTGGCCAACCGCCGCCGTCGCCACCGCGGAAGGGTTGGATGTGGGTGATCGGTATGCATGTGCTTGTCAAATAGTTGCAAGGCTATGTCGAGATCAATGTGCCGTTGATGCCGGTAAAAGCAAGCTTTCAATGATTCAGTAGATTATTTTTGTTACGTTACATTGGTTATACGAGTCTCTTTTAGCCAAGCGGGCAAGATTTAGCGAAACAGCGAAACATTTGCAAGCACCTATGTGGCTAACGGGCCAATGCTCACGTGTTAACCCTATTAGTGGCAGGGGGGGGGGGTTGTTTTTATCCACCCCTCAGGTTTTTCGGGAATATCTCCAAAACCGCTGAAGCTACGATGCTGAAATTTTCTGACTTTTCCTAAAACTAAATTGGGCACATTCCCTGAAAATTTCAAGTTCATAACTTTACCAGGGGCGGCTCCAGAGCACTGGGAATTGGGGGGTCCTATTCGTGAAGCGAGTCATTTGGGCGAAGATCACGATGCTGCACCAGTTTTACGAACAGTGAATGAAAGGTATCATGTGATAACATATACCTACAGTTATTGTGCATCCTCTTTTGACACGTTTTTGCTATAATAGGCGGATCCAGGCGTCCAAAAAGGGGGGTTATGTTTTACCTCCCAACATAGGTGCCCTGACACCGCCTATGCATGACCAATACAATTGTAGTCGTTCTCTCATAAGAAAATTGTAACATAACAAGACCATTACCACCATTTTTAGAAACAGTACCAACAAAAACCTTATTTACTATACTTTTTGTGTACCCCCAATCTCAATGATCTGTATCCGCCTATGATTTTTGAAAATGCATATTTTTGGGATCCATGTGAATTCCTGGTTCATTCTCTATCGATCGGCAAAAGTTGCGTTAAGATTGGTTCAGAAACCTGGCCGTGATAAACAGTCTAAAATGTATCTGCAATTTGCCGGTTTTTACCCCCCTCTACCCCCCTATTGACATTTTTTAATTTTTATTTTTTTTTAGAAATGTAGATCACGTTGAGCGAAATCGAATGCCGTTTGAATTTTGAAAATCGGCCCGTTAGATCTCGAGATATCAAGGGGGGTCGTAAACAGCCCCCCCTGCCACTAATAGGGGGTAGCCAGGAGCCTGCCACTAATAGGGTTAACGTGTTTACGCTTCTTAACTTTTGCCTTCTACGTGCTCCATCCGGACCGACGCAGTGGCATATAATCTAAATCGATCCAAACTGAAAAGCGGTAGGTGGTTTTCTGTTTTGTTTTTTTGCAGGCTTTAACATCATATCGTATTCACATATTTCTTGACATTTAGCACCTTGTGACATTGCTTGTGACGCTGCGGCAATGTGCGCCTTTGCGCCGCTGCGTATAACAAATGTCACATGGTTTTACTCGTTTAAACACGGAAGCGTGCTGTGCCGCCGAGCGTATCTGTCGTGCGGTACAGCCTATAGTGCAGGCGGGGTGCTACCGCCTGCGGGGTGAGCTGTGCCGCAAGGCACCACTGAGTCGCGGTGCGACTCGACTGTTACATCCACCACCAGCAGTGTCACAATCATCGCATTGTTAAGTGGTTTGATGATGTGTCTTGCAAAAAAGAAAAGAGCAAATTTATATCTGGCCCGAGACCTATTGGCAAAGGCTCATAAGTCAGAAGACATAATGCCGAGCACTCAAAGATATAACGTGAAACTACCCTGTGTATGTTGAAATTCAGAATAAAAGAGTATGGTTGGTTAGGGTTGTCTAGGCTATGTTAGGTTGGTCCAGGTTAACTCATGTTTATGTCAGAACCAATGCGCAGCATAATTCGGGAAGTTAGAAGGAAAATAGCGGCAAACTCTGCTGGAATGGTGAGGGGCGAACCCTCTTCATATTTCCAGTTTCGACCCTTATATCCCCTTTTACATTCATATCCCCTTGGAGCGTTGAAAGACTCCTCTAAATAAACGTTTGTTGGCTGCTGCAGTAGTTGCAGCAAGTACTGTATAAGACACTACATAATTATGGCATAACTAAAAGAGACCGTTGTGTATTCACGATAAAACAGTGGGTATCCGATTTCAGAGCAGCATATAGCTATTGCTTTGCAGTCTGCACTGTGGTCTGAAGCAAGTCCGCAGGTGATAACAGCTGTCAGCACAGGCTGAGTTTAAAAGTTAGCCGATAATGTTGACGAAGCGGAAATGTCCCAAAAGGATCCGACTGGTGGCTGGACTCAATCAAAGCCGCACCCCCGAGCCACTGCAGAGTTGATTCTCAGAAGTGTGATCGGCCTCGGTTTGTACTGGACACGATCGGGTATGGCAGCTGCATGGAAAAAAACGTACTTACCGTCCAGAAACTACTAACTACACCAATCAGTGGGTCCATGAATGTGATATTGGTCGCCGCTATATGCGTACAACATAAAAATGTGATCTAGCTTCCTTACTTGTTATTTTGCAATTGGAAGCAAGCTTCCAAAACGACAAGTTTCTTCTCTTTAGATCAAGATAGGTACGGAGAGAACGGTTCATCGATTTCGGATGCTACGGATGCATTTCGAATGCATAATGTATAAGTTCAAACTACAAATGTTCCCTACAATAGACCTGCCATTGCACAGCGAATACATTGAAAAACAGTGCATCGTCTGCTCAATTCATTTGCCATTTGCCTTATCCAGTCACATATAGGCTCAGTAATAGCTAGAAGACTGCGATAAGGTATCAATGCTTGAAAAATAAAGCAGTATTTTTCCATAGTTTTGATGTTTGCAGGTCTGCTTCGCCTAATGCAAATGTTTATACTACATGTAATCCGTTCGATAACGGTTCAAAAATGTCGTAAAATAAACTCCCTCGCAACGATTTGGCCTTACGAACATGGAGTACTCGATAGCGAGCAAACCCTTTGACACACTGGCCCTCTCAGTTTACGCCGTGGGAAATGTCTGAATGTTGTATGTAACGTTCCCACAGCGGCGCTCCAGCCGCCCCATGGGTACGTCGTCCTTCTTGTTGACTTTATCGTTATGGTGGAATTCACTCGTTGAAACATATTTTCCTACGGTCTGCCAGCTATAAGCCGGGTAATGGAGCCTCAATCCTTTATTCACATGGTTTTCTGCAAGTCTAGGCATTCTGATTCGCTCTTAGTATTTGATTAAACCTTTTCAGTGGATTCAGCAGTTATGAATGGCGCAAAACCTTTACACATTTTGAAGAGGCAGGACTCATAAAATTCAGCAAGCCATCCAGATAAAATAATAACACAAAGCGCCGCACTGCAAGTCCTATCTATGCCCTTGTCTTTGGGAAGCTGCAGTATCAGTTGTGTCGGCTCGATTCCACCACACCGTAATGCGACCCTGACCTAGAACCACACGCACTGAGCGCTGGTCATTAGCCCGGGCGACCTTGAAACCCTGAAGTGGGGGGGGGGGGGGGAGTGGAGCGGGTCTGACCGAGCAGCGAGCGACCTGCAACGCAGCTTTGACCAGTCAACGTCTCCTGCCGAAACGGCGCTAAGAAGGATAATGAAATAGATCACTATATGTACATATAGTATAGTATGTATAGTATAGTATAGATATATGTATAGTGGTCGATGTGAAAGCGTTTGACCCGCGCCGTCCTGGGAGGCGTTTTTACGCCTCACCCTCAGGCTTTTCGCAAATATTTCAAAAACGGCGACCCTGTTCATAAATTATTTCCGCACATGTTATGAAAATTGCAAACCGAAATCGTTCAAGGTCAGGTCACCAGGTCACGTCAAGTGACCTTACCTCAGAAAAAGTGCAAAGGCTCGCTACAGCTACACTAACTGGACAATCACTTTGGAACTTTCAGCGATTGATATGCATAAAATTTTTTATACCGGATTTTATATCTGTGACCTAAGGTCAGGTTAGTTTTGCGACCTCTCCATTATAAGTCAATGGGGAAAATTGAAATACGCCTCTTTTCGACAAATGCCGTTCAAAACCCTCTCAGCCATCGGTATATAGGTAAACATGACACACTGATTCGGGGAAAAATACGCCTGGGACCCCTCTGTGTGCCCCTGGGGTCATCTCAGGTCATGAACGGTCACCGTCAATTTTTTTGCTATAACTTTTGATAGAGACGTTCTAGAGTGGTGAAAACACGTCAGATGTGTTTAGCTCGACGATACGAATCGACTGAAATGCAACATCACCCTTTCCGGTCAGGTCATGACTTTGAACCTGAGGTCAAATTTTCGAAATGACCCTTCAAGGTCAAATAATAGTTCATTCGACGCGTCTCGACGAGAAGAAAACGATGTTGCCATAAGTAATGTCATGGTTCTTTTGAGTCAAAAGTTATTTCCGAAAAAAAAGTGAAAAGAGTGAAAAGTGAAAAGTGAAGAAAAAAATCGTAAAAAGAGCTATCTTTAGAGGTTTTTCCTCTTTGGAGGCTAAACCGTTGGCCTGGGGTCAAATCTGAGAACAATATCCAGAAAGATCTGTAAAAGGGCTATCGAATGCGTTTCCGCGACGCTTTAGCTCAATTGGTTCCCGAGTTAGCCGTTGGCAGTTTCCAAAATTATTGAAATG
This sequence comes from Amphibalanus amphitrite, assembly GCF_019059575.1. Taxonomy (NCBI): domain Eukaryota; kingdom Metazoa; phylum Arthropoda; class Thecostraca; order Balanomorpha; family Balanidae; genus Amphibalanus; species Amphibalanus amphitrite. The sequence goes on along the minus strand of NW_024881606.1, from coordinate 692,528 downwards.
GACTAAATTTGAGCTTTGATGACCTCTGGTGACCTGACCGTTGACCTGTCCTAAAAATAACCGAAGTGTTTCTGTCGTTATATTTTTGACCCTCTTTCGATTGCCGCTTACCGCGTGTCGCTACGTGGCCCAGGAGCCGAGTTAGAGGTCCCAGCATGACACGGAAAACAGGCCACCAGCACGCGCGGGTTAAATAGCAACAAGCGTTGGTCTGTCTGTCTGTCTGTCTGTCTGTCTGTCTTTCTGTTTGTCTGTCATCTGTCTAGTGTCTGTCTGCATGTCTGTAATCTGTATGTCGGTCTGTATGTCTGTCTGGCTGTCGTTCTGTTTGGCTGTCGGTCTGTCTGTTTGTCTGTCTGTCTGCCTTTCTGCATGTCTGTTTGTCTGTCTGCATGTCTGTATTTATGTCTGTCTGTCTGTCTGGTCTGTCTGTGCCGTCTATCTGTCAGAAGTCCCGCGGGCCTCAAGTGCCTCATACTGCACTGCGGAACGTCTGATCACCACCCTCATCGCTGATCTGACCAGACTGTGACTGGGTCTGATTAGGTCTGCTCGAACGAATGCCATCCCGTACTTTGTATCACGTTCATCTGAGCATCAGCTGTGGCTAATTTAAGAACGACTGAGCGGCCTATTTGTTGGCATTAACTCAGATCGATTCAGTCAATAATTTATTTATTTCGGATGTCCGAGTAGACCTAAACAGACATTTTTGAACAGAGTTTTGTCCGACATTCGACGACATTTTGTGACGCAGATATCATCGCAAGCTAGACGCAAGATAATCACAAGATCGCAAGATAATCATACATTAATTGAAAAGTAATTTGAAGTCCGGGCGCTCTGTGCTTCCCCGCTGCAGACGGAGACGGCAAAAGTACAAAGCCCAGACGGAACTCTGTCCGATATGTACCCGGAAGGCAGTCCAAACTTCAGCTGCTCTCTCCAAAAATGAGCTCATTTGCGAGCTGGCGCGGCCGTCGCGATGGCGAAGTGGCATCTGGGCGGCATTTGCCGTTCGTGAAACGATCGCATCCAGTTCCAGCTGATGCATTGAGTAGCTATGTAACGTGGGCCGTGTGTGGTCGGGCTGAGCTGCTGAGACGGGCTGCTAAGCTGAGCTGAGCTGCCTTTAGCGGTGCAGCGCGGGCGGTACCGTGAGAGACCTTTGCGGGCGGCTGCGGTGGTATTACCTGCCGTCTACTATGTTATTGCCGTGGCCGGCACGGGGAAGCTCTCACTGGGAGCACCCTCGTTACGCAGTATTAATGTCCGTTTAATGGCGTCGTGGTGGCTCCGGCGACATTGCGGTGAATGGTGATCACCAGCCGCCTTGTGCGGCTCTGTGTGATGGTCCCGGCGACACAGGGTGGCGCCGGGGCTGGTGGACGTCGCTTGTCCAGTGACACTGCACAGGACAACTCCCCCCCCCCCCCCCAGCCGGCCGGCCGGTCGGCAGCACATTTCCCCAATCTGACATCTCGGCTCGGGCTTCGGCGGCGGGCTGCGAGCGCCGTTCGGCCACCCCGCCGCGACTTGGGGACGCCCTGTCGCCGTGCGCCAAGCCAGAGCCGCAGTCGACGGCCGGCGGTCGGTGGCAGCGCCTGCCCGGCTGTGCCGCTGAGCAACAGGCAGTTGCCGGCTTCTAGTGCTCGGGGTGGGGTGTGCGGCGTGCGTGAGTTACCACAGTGAGTGTGACAGTGCTCTGAGTGGCTAGGTGGAGAGACGATAACACCTGACGGCCAGTAGAACAGAGGAGAAACGCCTCACGTTTGGGCAGAGCACTGCCACGTTTTTGGGACGCTGAGCTGGAAGTAGCGTCCTCAGTGGCGCTGCGGTCTGCGACGCGTGGCTACACGTCACCGGGAAACTCTGGTCCTGTGAAAGCGGCCCATTCGTGTCTGGGTAGCGCCCTCGTACCGGACCAGCCGACTGGTTCCGTGTGAAGCGCCACGCGAGCGTCCGGTCGATATTCCATTCGGACCGCATTGATCACAAACCTTCTGCGGAGTGGCGAGGTAAAGGAGTGTTCAGACCCGCGTCCTTTGCTGCCGCTACCGCATTCGTCGACCCTCCTTCCCAGCAGCGGTGTCAAGTGAGGCCAGTTTTTAGCCGGTCGACCCGGTCCGCCCCCTCGTCCGCTCGCGCGCCGGTTTCGGTTCGTTCGCTCGACCGCTGCGCCAAGGTCGAGTGCGAGGCCGCGCGGCTCGCGGTGATACAGCGATGCTGGACTCGGCGCCCACTGGCGCCCGGCGGCGCCCCAAGCTGGCCCAGTTCGGCGCCAGCATGCGGCTCTCGTCGGTTGGTGAAGAGTGCGAAGAGCTGCCGTGCGCGTGCTGCGAGCACGAGGCGTGCGCGTCGGACCTGCGCCAACGCTCCCTGGACGTGTCCGACTCGGACGGCCCCGAGCCGTCGGTCCGGCGGCGCCAGAACGTCGCCGGCGACGCGGTCGACGAGGTGGAGCTGAAGCCGCTGCAGCAGCGGCCGGCCAGCGCCGAGCCCGACCACCAGCGGCGGCTCAGCATGGACAGCGAGACGCAGAGACCGGTGACGGTCGCCGAGAGACGCCGCTCTGTCGGCGACCCGCGTGCGCTGGCCTGGCGACTCGAGGAGGAACCTAGCGCTGATGAGGATCACCCCCAGAGAGTGAGGCCTCGCGGGATCGCCGCGCTGGGTCTCAACTCTCTGAGGAACCTGCTGCACCGCCGACGGGTCCAGGTGGTGACCCGAGAGGAGTCCGACCGAACACGTCGCGCTGACCCCGAGAAGGTCCAGCTGAGAAGGTTTAGAGACGTGGCCGAGAAAATTCGCGCCGAGATCCACCAGCAGCATCTGGACGAGCGTGTACCGGAGGCAGAGGTGATGAGGGGCATGGACGAGCACACGGCGATACGCTACCTGTACCCCTGGGCGTCCCCCGACTTGCTGAAGGTGTTTGAGGACTTTGGTGTTCACCCGCGCCGCGACGACCGCTCCGAGCGCTCATCGCTCTCCAACTTCACAGAAGGCTCAGGCAGGATCACGCCCAAGATCAAGATGCCCAAGAGGCTGTCGTTCTCGCGCTCCAAGAAGTCTCGCTCAGACATAAACACACAGTTCCGCCGGTGTCCCGAGGTGGTGAACCCGGACGTGTCTTACGCGCCGTACACGCAGCTCAGTGAGGAGGAGGCTGCTGCGGCGGCTGCTGCAGCCGCGGCCGTTACCTTCCACCTAGACGAGGCTCCTGATGAGGCCGAGGAGGCCATGCCTCCAGTGCCCGTGGAGCGCGCCCTGGCGCCCGTGGTGGGGACTTGTGCCGGACTGGTGGCGCTGACCTCTGGACTGCCTATGGCTGGACTGGCCACAGCGGCGGCCAAGACGGCACCGACAGCCGCTCCGGCGGCAGCTGAGGCCGCTCCGTCTCCGGCCATTGACAATAGCAACCTGCTGCACCCGCTGCACTCTATGCTGACGGCCGGACAGAAGAGGAAGGCTTTCAGCACCTTCGTCCAGGTAAGCGTCATGCTATGGAGGGCGTCGATTTGGCTGACGGAATTTCAGTCCCCAAAAAACAAGCTAAGTTGTCGCTGTTTCCAAGAGTTCGCTATTAATGAAGAAACAACACGTTCGATCATCCTTATGTCTCCTCTCTCTCTCTCTCTCTCTCTCTCTCTCTCTCTCTCTCTCTCTCTCTCTCTCTCTCTCTCTCTCTCTCTCTCTCTCTCTCTCTCTTTCTCTCTCACTCACCCACTCACTCACTCACTCACTCACTCACTCACTCACTCTCTCCCACCCTCCTACCTCCCTCTCTCACTCTATTTCTCTCTCCCTCTTTCCCTCTCTCTCTCTCTCTCTCTCTCTCTCTCTCTCTCTCTCTCTGTCTTCTTTCCCTCTCTCTCCATCCCTCTCCATTTTATTCTTCCTACGTTTCCTGGATTGCAGCGCTCACCCGGCATTGGCATTTTGCCGCGATACCGCCCTCACGTCCCGGTTTACACATGCAGGTAGCAAGGTGCCGTGTATAATTCATAAGTGGCACAGGCAAATACGGCTTGTTTCGCTGCGCAGTGAAGTGTCCTCCACCGCTGCACTGTGCAGTAGCTATGATACGTGCCCCACGTGGCCAGAGGCATCTCTGGGCCAGGATCGATCCCGCGCACCGGCAACAGTTGCCATGACAACCACGGACTAAACCATTGCGGGCGGTGGGAGGTGTTTTCATGCACAGGAAGGCTAATAGGAACATTAGTTCTTTCACATGTACAGTGATGTAACGACTACTGCCGTATGCATAGCCGCTCTCTTCTGAGGCAAAGCGCTATGATGATCCGCCAAATTTAGAAATTTAGAATAAATTCAAATTGAACTTGCCGGCTAACTCCTTAGGATGATCCTTTCCATTGAATTATTTCAAGATAAGTTTGACTAACACTGAAGTTTGGTGATGCGTTTCCATTTGAGCAATAATGCGGTCGAAATCCAGTGAACCGGCTGCATGTGTGCTGAAGCTGGCACCAATCTGGTAACCGACCGTGAGTTTGTGACGTCATCGGTGGCCGTGGCTAAAAGCGGACTGTATTCTGATCATCCCGGAACAATAGGGACACCGCTCCACCATTTGGCCTCGTTTTCCGCTTTGCTGCCTGCTAACAATCCAAGGGCGTTGTTTTGTATGCATTCAATTCCACTAACAGCAAATTGTTTACTCCATTGATAACATCATCGAGACTATGTGGAACAGCCAGTGTCGTTTTCTATCGTTTCGGTATGAACGTGGCTGCCTGGTCGATACAATGTCAGTACAATATTTAGGCATTTTTGGCTCACGAGCACCTGAATTGACTATAAATGTTGAAAAGGAATGATGTTCACAGAGCTCAACATATCGATAGGTGTAGGACCACAGACCTCTGTATACGGTACCTATACACATGTCTATGGTAGGACAGATCGGTATGTCCGGGAAACGGTGCAGGTTCTTCTCTTGTGGGGTCGGCTATCAGCTCGCCCAGTTCCAGGTGAGTTATCCAGGCAGTCAGCATATTGGCATACATGCCTAGCTTATGGATTGGGTTAGGCTATTATCTATTGTGATATTATCTCATACATGCCTAAACTACGCTGTACACCGAGTATATAGGTAACCTTCATGCTTCATACCACCTAGCCCATCAGTTAAGGCGTTGAGGCGTTGTGCTCAATTCAATCAAAAGTTGAATCTAACTTACCGTGGCGTTAGAACCATTTACAAGCCTCACCGTTTCCAAGCCGTTCAGAAGGATAACGTTTTCTGTTCATCCAAGCTAAGCCTGCGTCTGAGGCCTTGAAACTGTCAAGTTTCTTTTGAGAAAGTTGTGGCCTATTCCGGTTTTCACCCGCTTTCGGTACTGGAAATACCTCACTGCAGTTCTGTCCGTTTTGACCCTGAGTGGCTGGGGCGCCTTTCCATCAGGCCGACACTGTTCGAGCTGTACCGGAGAACCAGTTTGACAAATAACGGACCTCTCAACCATACCGGGCTGCAGAAGGAACTGAACTACACTGCGCGACGTTTTTCCCCACTATGCACTAGCATGTACTTATGGGTTCGCTTGTCTTCTACAACTTGGAACAGGTTTAATGTTTTTCTTTTATATGTTGTTTTATGTCTTCCTGGAATGCAACTGCACATGAACTGAAAGAAACATTGTGACATGCCATCAGTTAATGCACATCGCCATATATGTAACACCACCGCTCACTTTATCCCATGCTTTTTCCTGTTCCGACATTCAGACCTGAAAACTTAAACTCAGTGAGGATGCGGCCGTCTTTCTAGCGTGGAAATCTGAACCCAGGACCAAACAATTCATACGCGAACCTTCCGACATGTAGGTCGAAGGCACCCAATTTTCCCGAGGACACCTGGGGCCGAGATCTCGACTTCCCGGGGCTGACGGCGCCCAAGGTGTAGCCGCTCTTCCATAGCTCCCTCATAGCTCTCCATGGCTCTTCCTCACAGCTCACAAAGACCGGGCCTCGCCTGACTCACGGCAAAGTGCGCACCACCCGAACGTCACACGAACGGCCGATTGATGTCGACCAGTGGTCGAATGACGCAACTTCTGAGCACCTCTGGACCCTGAGCCGCTGAGCCGCTGAGCCGCTGAGCCGCTAAGTCGCTGAGCCGCTGAGTCGACGCACCGGCCTGGCGCTGAAATGGTCACGAACTAGGGCGACTGCGTTCAGGAAGCGCTGGTCGAAGTCTTTATATATGAAGCTTTGCTGTGCTGTTTTGCTCGAGTTTTTCTTTGGATGGCGCCATTTTTCTGTATTCGTGTACACTGCATGTGGCCTCGTATGCTCAGTGCCAGAGGACGTAATAACCGGCTCAAGCTTTTTTGTAACAATTATGTCGAATACTCGCTGCCGATATAAACCTTGACCTTTTGTGTCCAGTTCCTTGATACAGTAAAACAGCTTCCGCCATTAGGCTTACATACCGAAACGTTTACTTGCAAAGAATTATTGTGCGAAGGATGTCAATCCATTTCCTTGATAAGCCGTTGCCATAATGCGACAGTATCTAGAAGCATCGGCATTGCATCAGTGACATAAACAAGTTCGCAGTTCGGACAGCAAACAGCGCCCTAAACGCGCTAATACGGTCATCAATCTTCCTGGGCTAAGCGTTTTACTGTTGGGGCGGGCTCCCGAAATGTCGCACTACTGCCCGGCTGGGTCAATACTCAGGTGCAGTATGAAACATGCTTTACCGTAGCCCACGGTTCCATCACACACTCCGCAGTCTGCATTCAGGTGCGCATGTCCGCGGTCTAACCGGCGTGGTCGCTGGCGTTCGTTTTTGGCGACCAGGCTCGGCGACAACCACCTGTTGGTGGGGAGGTCGTTATTGTTTAGGAGGGCCCCACACTCACCACAGGTGCATATTCTGTTGGGATGAGTATGTCGATGAACGCACAGTAGAGCTGTTCTGTTCATTAGGGAGCCTGTCTGGATTTTGATTTACATTTTGGGGTCAGTTAACTTATGATCGACCTAGAGGCCCCAGAACATTTTTTTAATGATCATCAAGGAACGCTTCAAGTAGGTAAGAGGAGCAAAATGTTTGTTCGAAATTTCAGAACACACAGTATTCACACAATAAACAAATAGTGCGTCCATTTTTTGTCTGGCAATTCTATCAGTAAGAAGATAATAGGGACTTTGCCATTGTCTCTCAATATTAATCTAGCATTAACCCTATTCTCGATTTGATTGGGAGCATTCATTCACAATTGGGAGCCTTTCCCAATTGACGCATATTTGTAGTTTCAGCACAATTCGTCACATAGTGCATCGCCATATGCCCTCTGTCGATTCGTAATTGAAACCCGAAACTGGGAGCCAGCGTTTTATCTGTCCCCTGACTATCCTAACTCCACCAGTGCCCCTGCAACTTTGCACGACATCCCTCGGCTGACCCCTGACCCCTGCGTCTGCCCGCGGCCGACGGTACCGCGACCTCTGACCTCCAGTAGCCCCGGCGACTGTCACTGACTCACCCGACCAATAGCAGAGCGGCCCGCAGAGCTATGATTGGATACGGATGGGAGTGGTATACTCGAGAGACAAAGGCTGATGGCACGGTCTGTGCATATCACTGCTCGTCGCGGCTGATGGCGCACCTCGGCCCGGCTCTCAGTGGCAATGTTATGGTGCTGGGTGCCGGGCCTCGACCTCTGACCCTGATCGACGCCAGGTTCGATTGGAGACGCTAATGAGGTGAAAGGTTACACTGGGAGTGCCTGCTAAACGTTCAGCGCTATGATCTGTTGATGGGTACTAAACCTTGAAAGCTTCACGCTACTGAAGGTCTTTAAAAGTGCGATGCTGGTCTTGTCATCTTCCAGTTGTTAGCAGTTAATGGCTGTAGCCACCAGATTATGAGAGTGAATTTTACATGTAATCATTACCATGCTTTTTCGTGACTTATAGTAGATATGATAACCCACACAACGCTTAACTACCTCCTTTATAAAGTCAATAGATTTTGCACGTCACTTCGTCTCACGATGTTTTGTCAAACGTGGGAGATAGTGAGAGAATGCGAGAGAGGGGAGGAGAGGAGGGGAGAGGAGAGGAGAGCAAGGATGAGAAAGCGAGGGAAAGAGAGAGTTTTGGAGAGAGAGAGAGAGAGAGAGAGAGAGAGAGAGAGAGAGAGAGAGAGAGAGAGAGAGAGAGAGAGAGAGAGAGAGAGAGAGAGAGGGCGAGGGAGAGATAAAGAAAGAGAGATAGAGAGAGTTTTGGAGAGAGAGAAAGAGAGAGAGAGAGAGAGAGAGAGAGGCGGAGAGGGGCGAGCGAGGGAGAGGACCTGGTCGGTCGTGACGTCTGTGCTTGTGTAGAGGCGGTCCCAACGTTCATGAGCGAGCAGCCATTCCAGCAACAGATTACGAAACGGGCAGGGCAGGCCAGTGAAAGCTGCGGCGCCGGCTGCCCCGCTGGCGTACTGTTTATGGGCGCTGTAGGTGTATTGATTTAGTGGATGTTTTAAAGGTATTCCTTGTAGTGCCATTTTGTCCAGCATTGTTGGCTAACTTTTGTTGTTTCCCTTTTTTAATAATCGTGTTCGATGGCTGGTGCACATGATATGGTGTTTTCACTGCTGACGGTAGAATCGAAAGTTATTATTATTGACATGGATATATTATATACGTTTTACAAAAACGAACTGCATCTAAATTTGCTTTTGTTCTTATTTGCCGGCGACACTGGCCTATGCTGCCAGCAGCCGTTTCCCAGTATGACTGCGCAAATTTATGTCAAACGCCCTCCTTGAGGTCCGGCTGGGAACCGCGGCCGCAGCTGCGCCGATTGCGTTCACACACTATCATTCACTTGGAGGCACTATCGCCCTCACACGGAGCCTCCGCACTGTGCGCCGTGCGCCTTGTAGGCGAGCTGAACATCGCGTGAGGGGGCGGGGGGGGGGGGGGCGGCATGACGGGCTGGGAAGGCGCTGACCTTGCCTGCTCCATGGTGTCTTGCTTACACATTGGGAAAGGTCATGTGCGGAACGCCTGGCGCTGCGCGGGGCTGGAGGCGGGGTGGGGGAAATGGAATGGAGGACACACTGCTGGGGTTGCTATCTGGGAATGTTAGGTGTGTGTGGCTGCTTGTTCAGCTGGTGCCTCAGCCGCAATGGTGGGACGGGGTACGGTGAACGAAAACAAACTACATAGGACAGACTAGTTTCTACGTCTTTGTGCTCGGGTGATCTCTGTTACGGCCACGGGGTTGGGATTTGTTGAGTATCTACGCGTATGCACAACATCGCTTGTTATTCGGGTGTGGACTGTTCATATAACATTTTATACAGATAAGGAGTTTAACAGTGACTTAAGGAACAATAATAAATCAACCCCAAAACTATAGACCAAAAACGCCACATTTGAAAAAGAACCCCGCAGCCGCCACCAAAAACGTATGCACCGAGTCCCTTTGACACCAAAAGTTGCACTGCAAGTATGGCACGGATGTGTTGGGAGCCAAGCCGACCTCCTTACAAAATAGCTATTCTTATCAATACCCGCATGCTCGCATTAATTAATTAGACACACGCTCCTGCTCAATGCAGGCCAATCTGTCTGACCAGGCGTGTCTCATTTTCGTACCGTCTTCTTCTTTCAATGAGAGGCTCCCTCAGTCACCTAATCTAGTCAGAAGCGGGCTTCGGCGACCTGGCGTCTTCCCCGTAACCGACGCATGCCTTGGCGCAGACCTGGGGCTGCTAAATACATATCTGTTGACTAGTTCCGACGAACGGTGTGGCGGCTCTCACAACGTGTTACACTTCATTAGTGCTTGCTCATGTGCCCATTTGGGGTTCCGCGTTACCAAATGATAGTGCGCTTTCGTGGAGATACGAGAATATTCTGCGATTGAAAATGATAATAGGTATGGTTCTGTTTGGTTAGCTGCGAAAAAGAAATCAAAAGAAATCGTTTGATATAATTTACGGAGATGATTACTGGATAGCAAGCGTCGTACTTTTCTATCACTTGACAAATTGACAATGACATCGATCAGTATGTCAGACTAAAAACTTTGAATTGTCTTTTTCATCTCTGAACAAATGATGGTTGTTTTGACGTTAATCATCTCCAAGCCTACACAAAGTGTGTCAAAGATTTGAATAGTCACGCCCGAATCCTGATGATGAACTCGCTCCATGCAGTTGTTACAAAGGAGAGTTGCTCTTATATCTCATAAGCAGGCATCGGTAGGATTGTGATTGCAGGATTGCAAAATCCTGATTGCATTCCTTTTTGGTGGATTGCACCTGGATTTGAAATCCATTCCCAAAAACAGGATTTGATTGCGGATTGGATTGCATCATACTTCCAATTTTTGCAATCCAATCCAGATTGTGTTTGATTAGTGCTTTAAAATGGTTTGCTGCGATTGGAAATTATGAGATCGGCTTCATCGGCTTAATGTACATTGCTATCAAGGGCTTTACAATGAAACTTGAAATAATCTAAACGCTTTTAATTTAAACGCTCAAAATAATATACGCTGCTGAACTACATAGGAAGGGCAAAATTACGTATTTGAGGGCGAGTTTTAAAAATATAAAACACTGGTTGGGTAGAGGTTTAAATGTGGGGGTGTTTGAGGCCCCATAAAATACCTGTGCCTTAGATAGGAATTACTCGCAAGACCAGGTACTAGAAATGGGTGATTTGGGGATGGAGGCACAGCCCTATGCCCCCCTCCCTCCCCCAGATCCACTAGTGCACATAATAATACAACAGGATTGCAAAAAAGGATTGCGGATTTGATCACAGTCCAAGTGAAAAAAGGGGATTGCGGGTAGGAATGCAATCCACTTCGTCACTAGGAATGTGGATTGGGAATGCAATCCTTTCAAAAAGGATTTTACCGATGCCTGCTCATAAGTGCTCAGAGGTCGCTGACAAAGCTTGATGAAATGCACTCCGATATAATCAATCATTGTAGCGTTGTCATTTGTCATCATATGTCATCAGCTGTCATTGTCATGTATGATATCGTGCTTCATGTGTCAGCAGTAAGGTCATATTCGGCAGCATTCTCCGGTTTTGTATCTTGATGAGGCTCCATACCTTATTGCTTATTTTAATGCATTGAGAATGGGATCGATGTTATATACATAGGTATGTTTTTACATCCTGAGAGCCATGTAAGGTTGCTCCAGTACAAGGTCACGCAGCATGGTCTTGCATGGACTGCATGGCAGGTGTACTTTCGGTGACTATACGTCAATATTATGGGTTCTTTGGCGTCCTCATAAGGAAATGACTTCACCTTATCACTGTTTTTCACCTTTGGTCTAAATTAGGATGCCTACTTCATTTCCTTGTGATATTTATTACCTAAGTGAATGCACAACGTACTTCACACGGCATCGGTCGCGATATTTTATTTATAGGCATATCATACGCATGTGTGAACTGAATCTTTATCTCTTCAAGCTATTTTGATTGAAGCAGTTGATTATGAGTAGGAGATCACTAAACTGAACATCAAATCGTTCATTGCTTCCTCTACTTTCCTATCTGGAAAGCGCGTCGATGCTCCCGCGCGGGGCTGGGGGGGGGGTTAAATTTTACCCACCCTCGCGAATTTTTGCGATAACTCAAAAACGGCGGCGCGCAGCGCCGCCAAACTTTCAGTACCTTTTCTTACATCAATTTGACACGTTCCCTGAAAATTTGAGCGAAATCCGTCGGAAAATTTTTGAGAAATTGACGTTTTAGTGACGTCATGTACGCCATTTTCGCCTCAAAAACGGCAAAAGTTCAAACGCCGCTAACATCTTCATTTTTAAAGGAATCAAGACATAACAAAAAAGGTTATACGTAATTCTACTTTGTCTATCAAATGGCTATCTCGGTTTTTTGAAAATTTTGGATTTTGGCCAAACTTTGTTAAAAAACTGACTTTTTTGGGAAAATAATTATAAAATCAAAAATTATGAGTGTATCGAAAAAACGGAATATATGTCAGAGACGTGGTCTATGTGCACCTACATACTAATTTTTAGATGAATCGGTTCAAAAATGTGGGAGTTATTAAAAATTTCATGACGTCACGACACACAAAAATTTTGAAAACTGATTTTTTGGAAGTTCTATACCTCGTACGGAAACGAAAATAGCACCATTCGATTCGCCGTGAAAAACTGCATCAGATAGACACCTTTTTAGGCCTTAACAACCAACTTCAAAATTTGACCTCACTTGACCTGACCTTGACATGACCTCGACCTAAAATTCATCCAGATGTGGTCCATATCACCTATTGAATGTGCCCATTGAATTGTATGAATAAAATGACCCATAAAGCATGTGTCGCACATGCCCTTTTCTATATTTTGTTTTTGGTGACCTGACCTGACCTGACCTTGACCTTGACCTCTGAATGATATTGTATGCAGCGAATATTGTCTTGGTAGCCTAAGAACACGTTTTGGGCAATCAGCCTCAGTCCATTCTTCGGCAACTACGGTGCAAGGCCGATACTGTAGAAACTTGCAATTTGTACCCTTGACCTGACCTTGACCTTGACCTCAAGGCTCAAACTTTAAATTAAGTACATGTTTTTAGTTGTTCGAGATGAGATCTTTCGATTGGCGTTTGAATTTTCCAAATCGGACCATTAGTTCGGGAGATAACGGGGGGGGGGGTAAAATTTACCCACCCCCAGCCCCGCGCGTTTGGCTGGAGACCCCAGCCCCGCGCGGGTTAAAAAAAGATTGACTGCTTCGATAAAAGTAGTTGAATTGTCGATTACATTTCCAGTGCGACATTTTCCATGCGACTCGGTGCACTTATCGTTCATGCTCCTGTTGACTTTGCCGATTCGAGTCTGCTTGCCTATGCACGGCAACGCTCTCTGGAGGACTCGTCCGTCGTCGAAAGACCCCGACGCTACCGCCATCTGGTTCGTCGAGATCGACGGGCGACACCTGAAGTTTCTGACGTAACTGGTAGATGTCTCTGGGTGTATCATGTTCAGAACCCTCCCCATACGCATCTTCCACACCTGTCCCCATACGGCAGCCTTGGCGATCGATCACATAGGCGACCAATATTTTTTCCAGTACGCTTTTTAGATCTGTTATTTAATTCAGCAGAATCGTTTACCGCCCTAATATCTTATTCCACTTTGTATTTGAAACGAGGGTGGTTTCTGCAGCGTCGACGATCGTTTGCACAGTCACGAAGGGGCCACATCGCCGGTATTTACATGATTAACAAGCGGTACTTACTGGGCGGGGTCCGGCCACCGTAAGCCGCGCTCGATGCGCCCCGTCGCCAAGTTCCGGCGTGGCGCCGCTCAGACGCCGGCGGCCTGCGACGGCGTCGACGGGGGGGGGGGGCAGTCACTCACCCCTCGTCGGCGGCTGATTCAGCCGCCGTCACCCCATAGTCGCGCTGTGCGGCCGGTGCGCGTGGCTGCCGGCACGTGTGGGACGCACCGCGCGCACACCGGCCCCGTCGCCATCGACGCGACGGCGGCAGAGAGCGGGCGGGGCGGCCGGCGACGCGGCCGACGGTGCGCAACTGCCGGCCGAGTGACGGCCGCGGCTCAGTGCGCGCTGCTCGGCGCCCAGACCGACAGGAAGCCTCGCAAGTGGTGTGGTTGTTCGTGTGTGTGACAGACTGGCATGTGGTGAACATCCCATCGTTGGGAAAGCTGAAGAAGTTCTTATAAGTGAACTGGATCGCTCGAGACCCGAAGGCGAACTTTCCTGTGGCAGGACGATCATCGTATAGTTGTGTGGTACGGGGATCCTACCGTGTACTGCTGGTCCTCCCTGTGAGTGCTCCTGTCCCTCCCTGTGGGTGCCTCTGTGCCTCCCTGTAAGTGCCCCTGACCCTCCCCGGGAGTGCCGCTCGTCGTGCACCATTCAGCGTCGTGCCTGCCCCGCTGTCGCGATGCGCGCCCCGCGGCTGGCAGAGCGGGGAGCCGCCGGTCGAGGCCCCAGCGAGGATAAGCTCATCGACAGCATTGACAGCGAGTTCGATCCGCCGGTGAGTGACTGACTCGTGCACAGAGCGCGTGCAGGCGCGACCGATGGGTCTTTGTACGCTGTGAGTGCCGTGATAGGAGCGGCGGAAGGTGGGCTCGAATCCCATTTCACCATCGTGGTTTTGTCGGGATTTTGATCGGTTTTGCCGCATTTACTGGTGAAAGAAAACTTAAGTCATCTCCACGACGTTGTTTTGAATTTTTGTTCATGAGATAGTTTATTTTGAATCTGTTTGGGGTGATCAAGCAATTAACTACTTTTATCACCTAATGCATCTCGAATTCCGTCACCATCCCATAGCATTCTTTAATTCTCTGTCGGAGTCGGTTAGAGCGTGCTTTCGCTACACTTTTCGTATTTCTCTCCCTGGTCCCCTCCTCTCTTGCTCTCTCTCCCTCTCCCTCTCTCTCTCTCTCCCTCTCTCTCCCTCCCTCCCTCCCTCTCTCTCTCTCTCTCTCTCTCTCTCTCTATCTCTCTTTCTCTATTTATCCATCAATCTCTATGTGTCTCTGAGCTCTGTGGCAATCCCGGTCTGCTGTATGATCGCGCGAGCAGGCGAAATTGGGTTATCGATTCACGCTCCCCACAGCCGCGGCTGAAGTTTGTTTTTGTAACGTACTGTTTTCACCGCCGGACTGCGTTCGATCCATTTATGGGAGGTGGTGGGCTGCACGTTCGTCAGTCTTCCCTGGTTTCACTTGTGATGAGGTTGACAGCGGAGTACCCGTTAGGCGTTAGAGATTGATTGCTTGTGTTTTTAGTGAAAGGCGGGCATGAAAAGCGGCATTGAGGGTGGGCAGAGGGAGGATGCTTTTAAGCACGCTTCTGCAGCGTTGATTTATCTTCTTCGCTGGGCAATCGCGCATGCAACCCAAGCCGAATAAAGTCAGTACCTTTTTGCGTCATTGGTCCCGGCTCCGAGCTCATTGCTGGTTCATGGTCCCTGCTGCATGCTGTTAGTGCTGGTCTTTACTCCCTAGTCCCTGGTCCATGGGCCCTGATCCGTCTCTGGTCCCTGGTCTTTGGTCCCGCTGTGTCCCGCCCATACTGATTCCTGGTCTATGGTCCCTGGTCCGTTCTGTCCGGTCCCTGGTCTCTGATCCCCGGTTTCGACCCGCCCATACCGACTGCTGGTCCATGGTCTCTAGCTCCTGGTCCCTGGTCCGCGGTCCTGGTCTGCGGACCGCCCACCGGCCGGCGGTCGCGCTGAATTAGCGGCAGCTTTCCCGTCTGATCCGCGGGACTATGGCCTGCACCATTGCCGACGTCCGTTTTCCTCCGACGTCTATCGACCGTGTGCTGTCTGCTGGTGGGGGTGCGGTGGGGAGGGGAGAGCTGCGGAGGCCACTGCGGGACAGAGGGGAGAGAGGGACGGAGGATTGACCCACACTGTAACTGTGACCGGACTGTGGCCACGGTGAGAGCTGCTCGGCTGCCGAGGGGAGATTGCATCGGCCGGCGCTATTGAGCTGACTGAAGGAATACCAATGGGAGTTGGGAGCGGCGCGGGGAGTGATAGTAAGCGTAAATGGCATGCACGCCAACAATACGATATTTATATTGGTGACCCGTAACTTTTTATTACCGACACAACTGAATTTTTGCAACAATGAGCGGTTTCCAGTGTATACTTTCTTGCGGTTCGATGTTTTGCGTATTGGTTTGCTGGCAAATCTTGAGCGACAGAAAATAAGGTTGACTTTTGATAATACCTACCGGTACCGAATCCTCCATGATAGCATGTGTCCCCTGGGCCGCCGGGCCGAGTTTTACCACTGATCGCGCCAGTTCTCCACGGGTTTAGGCCTTTGTGCTGCCTTGTTGGCTGCTGGCAAACATAGAGCCCTGTTAAGTAAGAGTTAACAATGTAACGTGCCACTTAAGCCCGAACATAACATGAGCTCGAAAGAGTTGGCTTTCAATTGTCTTTATACCTAGGTGCCCGAAGCGCTTTAATGGGCACCATCGCTACGTGGAAGTGTGCTTAACTTCAATCTCAGGGAATCACTGTGGCGGAAATTTCGCCCAGAACTTTATCCGAGTGCTGTGATTATATTAGGTACCGGATCTGGTGGTCGTGCTTCATTTGCCACGTGTCCAAGTACTGGAAACAAGTAACCGCGTTATGTAATGAAAACGATGAGCCACATTTGTCTGAAGGTTGCCTGTGACGGCCGTCTATAAAACTCCAAGTTTCACATTGCCCCCACTTCAGGATCCTAAATCGGCGATAAGTCAACGATCTTTCTATCGAAATCCAGACGAGGAGATCGACGCCGGAGTCTGGAGAACAAACGCAAACACAAACCACTCTGGGGTCCGTGACGACAGGCTCTGTCGTCAGGCGCTGTTTCGACCGTGTCACGCTGGAAGCACGTGCACGGATCTGGTCCAATCACGGGAGGATTAACACAGCACCGACCAATCTTAAACTGCAGAACATGATTGTCGCCCAATCAGGAGCCGACCTGCACTGTCGCTATCCAATCAGCGAGCGATTAGACGGCCCGTGTTATTTGTCACCGCCGCGCTGTTGGTGGAATGTGGGCTGGGATGTTAGCTGAGCTCCTGGGACTCTCCTGGAGAAAGGAATGAATTAAAAAGTTTGTTGATAAGAAGATTAAAACCCTGAGTTCTTTTTGTTAACAGTGGCCTTTGTTCTTCCTATTTGATCTTTTTCTCTCATTCGTCAGCCACCCACTATGCAGCTCCCAGTTGGGCTTTTATGACCTGTAGATATGCACAGACAAATAATACGGTTTTAAGTCGAACAGTGGCGGCTCAGGTATCCGACGGTTTTGGTAAAGGTTTCGTCACACCGAGCGTTGAAAACACGTGGCAGATTTGCTATGTAAATTAGCCGTGAGACAAATGCGGCGAGCCGTGCGGCGCCGGATGCTCGGGGGAGCTGTGTTTGCGTTGGAAGACGTGCACCCATTCGTTTGGTCCCCGCGCTGGCTGTGCGCTGTTGTTGAACTTTGACAGTTGCTGCAGTGACCGTTTCGGCGACATACGACCTGACATTTGAATTTTAGCCTTATTTAAATAGCAAATGGTGCATAAAGCTTTCAGACGTTTCAATGTTATATGTTAGGGCGGAGTGGGATCTTAGGAAAGTGATTTGCAAACCAACTTTGACCTTTGTTACATCTGAACCGAGACTAACTAGCCTGATTGTTTCAGAAAGCAGTCCATAGTTCAAGCGAAATTAATGTTGCCAGTTCACATCCCTAGCCTGCAGCGCATGGTTTCGCCAAACTACTTAGCGATTCTGGATAAGTCGACAAGTTTGGAAAATTTCATGGCAGCTGACAGACTTTGTTCGTAGTTCGTGTCCGCATGATCTAACTTCGTCGGTGCCGCGTTAGTTCACGTCGCTGCCGCTGCTCCGTCGTGGCGCTGGCGTCGAGCCCCGCGGTCGCCCTCGACCAGAGGGTGTATCGATGAGACGGTAAATATTTCATTGTCGAGTGAAGCCCGGGAGGGCGGAGTACGGTAGAGGGGGAGGTGCGAGGGAATTGGCCGTGGGTTCGTGGCCTCGAGGGCAGACACGTGTATGGGGCACCGCTCGGAGTTGAACGAGACATGCTGAATCTGCTGAGTCGAAGCAGTATAGTAAATTCACAAGAAAAACTGCAATTTTTTATTACGACCAGGAAACTTTGAAGTGCCAGTTTAGTTTTCTTTGCTAGGCGGTTTATTTTTTGCGCTCTTTAAAACCGTTAATGACTTACGAACTCATTGATGTTGGATGATGCCTTTTCACCATGGAGATGCTGTCAGCTCCTTTCTGTAAATCAGCTATACAAACCCAACTTCATGTGCACAAGTGATGCCTGCCGAAGCTTGAGTGAGTTTTTTTTTCTCGGGGCAGAGGTTCTATACCTACCTTTGCTCGACTATTATGAGTTGCTCTATCATTCAATATCTGCATTGTGCAACATCTGCAAATTATGCACGTGCAACCTACCATGACTAATTGCACCATGAGCCAAAGCTCGCTGTTGCACCAGTTGTTCAAACACCGTGCAACGGATTTTGAAACTTTGCTTGTAAGTTGTGGCTGCTTATAACCTCTTGACGACTAGCCCATTGGCTAAAAATGTCGTGTGAAAAGTGGACGGAGGCCTTTACCCCAGCACAATTTCCTTGTTGTACCTGGTCATGGCAGATGCCTCATTTCCACGTAAAACTTTCCTTAGCGGTGCTGATCGCCCATTTTTGTGCTTCATGCGCAATTATTCCTAAAAATATCCACTCAAAAAGGCTGGGCCGACTTACTGAACCGTTTGTTGGAGCGTCGGTGGATTTGCTAATGCCTAGTAGGCACACACGTAACCCAGATGACTGTTCGGGAAAACCACAGTTCAAAATCGTGGAATGAAGCTCCAGCCCGTTAGATGATTGTAGAAATTTTTCCTTTCCAACAAGTTTTAGCACTCTGGATCCCAACTGAAGGGATGCGAACATTTTAGACGTGCCTATAGGCACGTCTAAAATATGGTTTGGCGTTTTCATTTAGTATAATGGCACTGCTTATCGCCATTTATATTTAGACCAATTAACCAGGGCGTCTATAATTGTAAGCTAATATGTCATTTGCATTTCTTACCTAAACAATAAAAAACTTTGTGGTTGGATTATTTTTAAAGCCTCGTCATTACGGTAGCGCCATTTATTTTGCACCCAACGAGCTTTGAAAAGATCGATTCGTTCCCGGGATTTTACGTCCATTTATCTAGCATCGCTTCGCTTAATAACCCTGTAAAATGGAGTTATTGCAGCAGCCGTAATTGTTAGCCACTCAGTCAAATACGCCCTCCAAGCAAATCGATATGATTGACTGCGTCATGGCCTATTTAACGGCACCCCCGCGTTCCGTTCCGCCTGTGCAATGCCGTAGGGTTCTCCACTGGGATCAAGCGTTCAGCACTGCCGGGTACTGCTGCTCTTGACACACATCCGGTCACGGTCACACGTCACGCCACTTACCGTGACGCACGTCACGCTACTCGACCGTGACGCACTGTGGTCAGCTGTCTGTGACGCAGATCCAGTGACGACACTTGCAGGGCACGAAATGTCGTCTTTCCTGCAGACGTGTCTACGTAGCACTTTCAAACTAAGCATGTGATTCAAACTAAGCATGTGATTTGTTTCCTTGTTGAAGGGAACGGGGGTAGCGCCGTAGGGACAAATCAGCTACCGTGACCGTGCTCACTCGCCTACTCTGGGCTGTGCTGTAGCACAGGAGCTGTCACCACAGCCGCGGTTCATTGCTCCCCTGTGGCGGCTTTTGTCTTTGTCCAGGCTCCGATTTGAACTACGTTGACCTCGCTCGAGCTGTATTTACCTATCGGGGGGCTTAACCACCGGAACGACCGTCCGCTTTTCAATCCCCCGTCGCTTGGCTTCGGGCGTCGACTTTACCATCGTCGGCGGGTCTTCCTACATTGCGCTTACGTAATGCCGCCTGTCGCTACAGCTGCGTTCTAGACTGCGGTTGCAGCAGGCTGTGGGCCAGGGGTGTACTCGGCTTTGCTTTGAATGCAGCTAGAGTATTGTCTCATGTCTGTAAAGTGTAAGCTCAAATTAAAATGCAGCTGCCGTCTACGTTAACATTTCACGGCAGCGAAGTTCTGGCAAAGGCTCAGTTGTAACATCAGCTGGGTAAGTTAGATTAGGCTTTCGTGACTCCTTCTCCCCCCCCCCCTCAAGCGCCGTTCTGTCTACACGCTCTGCTGCAATCTGCGCGCAGCCGGGGTCCTGTTTTTGAGTCCAAGGTGGTCGTCCTTTGACCTAGTTCTTTTCTCAGTATCGGCAAAACACACCCATTTCCACCGAAGCTCCCCGCCGAGGTCGTGTCGACGCGTGCTGCTGCAGGATAACATAGCAGGGGGCAGGGTGCAAAAGGTCTCATTGCCGCTGTTTGAGCTTTGATGTAGATTTTGTGATGTGGTGCCTGACGAAGGAAGAAGTCGCGTCACCGCATGCGGTTTTATTTTACATATGTGGATAATCACTCTGTCTTTCTGGCTTATTTTCAATATATTATTGCAATATTGTTACTTTATAACATTATCAATCGAGCTGCACGGGAGGCAACAAACCAGATGTACGATCCACTAACCACAACATCTCGGCACATCGCTTTGTGTCATATGATAGAAACATTCTGCAATCCTCATGGCAGTCACAACATGTTGACAGATCCAAACCCCTGAGTCCTGTTTTCAGCCATCATCACTCTCCTCGTAAACGTGCTAATCTGCCTGAAGATAACCGCTCCTCTTTATGGAAGACAAATTATTCAGCGCTGATGCTGTAATCCTGCCGGAAGGCCGGCCCGGTCCTCCATTGATTTGTCACGCGTGCCTGGCGAGACGAATGACGTCATCGGGGCATAGTTATCTTGGCACTGTTTGTGGGACGTAGGAGGAGGCGACAGGACGGCCGGGCCCCGCCCTCAGGCGAACGGTGGCCAGGACAGTGGCAGCTACCAGAGAGGAATGTGGTGTCGGGTGGGCTGCACGGGAGAGGGCGAGGAAGAGCGAGAGCGAGAGCGAGAGCGAGAGCGAGAGAGAGAGAGAGAGAGAGAGGGGGAGAGAGAGAGAGAGAGAGAGAGAGAGAGAGAGAGAGAGAGAGAGAGAGAGAGAGAGAGAGAGAGAGAGAGAGAGAGAGAGAGAGAGAGAGAGAGAGAGAGAGAGAGAGAGAGAGAGAGAGAGAGAAGACCAGAAGGGGAGAGGATGAGGTCGATTATCAGATGAAAAATTTAACCAATACAGACCACAATCTGCATTGTGGTTGTATGCTTATTTCGTCCGTCCCGCCTTCCTTCTCTATTGATTGCACCTTCCTTTTGACGTGTCCAAGACAGCTGTGTCTCACGTCGTCACGCAGTCTCGCACTCGAGCCGCTCTGGTCATCTCAATAAAAAACATCCAGTGTTTGGGACGTGCTAAATGGACCCGGCTGCCGGTGGCCGCTCGGCCGTATGTGTCGGCTAGAACCATAAGCATATAAATGGAATATTTATTTCTCAAAGTCGCCAGCCTGGCACCCTGTGCCCTCCCTGTTATTGACTGAATGCAATACACCACCGCTTAAGCTTGACATATTTTTAACAGAGGGCTCAAAGTTAAACTGGAACAAGTTAAGCAATTTCGTTTGAGATGTCTCAAAGTTGAAAAAGATCCAGGCATACGTTGTTGGCCGTGTGACGTGCATGTTTGCCGTCATGTGTAACACTCGTCTCTGGGGCAACGCCAGAAATGGCGCACCAGAAATGTCGCATGCAAATCGAGTCCTGGTGGGTCAGCAGTGACCAGCACTTGCTCAACAATCTAGCTAAGAGCAGCTGTAGTCCATTACCATGAGGAGACATGAATATGATTTTCAAAGCCTCCATGCTTTTGGATGAATGGATGAAATGCAAATGAAATGTATGTGACCTAGTTTGCCTCGATCTGATGAAGTTGAATGCATGGGATGACCGCACCTCATCATATATGTAACAGGAGCTGTATTTCTTGTACAAACCAAGTTTTTAAGCTAACTCATCTTCCCGCGGCATCTAAAGCTCATCTTATCAGCATACGACTCAGTTGAAAACTAAGCAAACGCTGAAAATACTCCATGACTCACATACACTTCATGCAGCGATGAGTATATACAGTATACACGGAAATGCAAGGTGCGTTGCTAAGTGCCATCTGGCAGCCAAACCACTCACCCACCCATTCCCGCTAAATACAATATCCACAATTGACCTGACACAGTGCAGGACGCTGAGTGCAAGCACCACTCCTCCCGCCACCCAAATCGTTAGCAGCAGGGGACGCCGGACTGCGGCGCTGGGTCCTGTCGCAGTTCGTCTGTTGTGCCCCCGGGCGGTGTGGCGGTGTATTGCGGGCCGGCCGGCGCCAGGCGGCGGCTGACCGGTCACTGACGCTGATTGGCTGCCGTCCCGCGCTGCCTGCCGCCGATTGGCTGTCAGATTACACCGGGACGCTGTCACCTCGCGTTCGGCCGGGCTGGCTGAAGATTTCCAACGTGGGCTGTTAGCGGAAAAGCTCTCCTGCCGGAAAACATCGCTGGCATTACGTGGTGATCGGTAAATTGTCCACAGCTCTAAAACCTGGAAGCCATCTCAGCACAGGACTTCGTACTAAGCCTTTAAGACCATTCGCTGGATAAAGGAATAGGTATTCCAGTACAGGAGATGTGTTTTATTCCCTTTACGGTTTAAACCGAACCACTATATTATGCATTTTTTCTCATTCATTCAGCAACGATTCATTCTTTTAGGGTTACCCTAACCATTTGAATTATGATCACGGTGTTTCTAAAAGAAATATTCTGGTTTTATCAAACGCCATACTATTAACATCTTTTGATAGGATCTGATGGTGTATTGTATTGTATTGTATATTGTATTAGCGAAGCATTCCAATGATGGATTAGTGTCAGCTTCTAGTCAATGACAATAGTAAAAACATATAAAACACAAGCACACACACGCATACACATTATACTAAAATACCAAAACGCTAGTCACATGTCGAGTTTAAAAGTCGTAAAAACTCTGCTCTAGTTCGAGAGCCGGTGGTGGCAGGCGGCAGGCGATTCCAGGACGAGGTCGGAGGTCGCTAGGTTCCCACAGGTCTGAATCACGCTCGACACTAGCTTTTGGGATTACCGCTGTCCGCTGTCAATCATAGTCTAACACGACAAACAAAACTGTGTCTGATTGAATGCGCCGCGGTGCGTCTGGTGGCCCGTTGGACGTTCCTCTGATGCCATCACTGCCGGAAGACGACGGGACTGGTGCCTGGGGACGACCTGTGTGTATGTGTGTGGGTGTAGTTAGGGGGGGGGGGGGTAAAGGGAGGGGCTGCGCCGGGACTGTCTGGCCGGCACGCTCCGACTCAGGTAAACAGACGCACCTGTGCCGCTGCCGCCACACGCCTGGTACCGGATCTACCGGGGGGGGGGGGGGAGGACGCACGCGCTTCGCACCGGATCTTTGGGGAGGGAAGGGGAGCGCAGGCGGCTGACACACGCCCTGGGCTCTGTCCTGCCCTGTGGCACACGCCTCATCTTATTAATAACTGCAGGCAGTCCGAAACCGGTCTTGAATCGGGTCCGGCTCGTCCCACCCATTACACTGACTCTGCCGGACCTGCTTTTGTGTCGAGTAGATTCAGCGCATATTTGCGGCTGATCATCATAATACAAGGTCGTTTGAGACGTGACCTTTCTTCCTTTTTTTGTAATATATCTGAGATGGGTAAGTGGAAGTAGTATATCATGCTTACAATAATCTTTGCTAATAGGTACTATAATCAGATAATGGGATTTGGGTTAATGAATCATAATATCGTGACGTTTTGAAAATAAGCAATTACTATAAAACAATTGTACGGGATACTTTTAAAAGACAGTCGGAGGTCGCCAGTGCTCGGTCCCGCTCTCCGTTTTTCATCTCACCACCTCATCCTCGGCCGTGCACCCGGTACACGTCAGCCCGCCTCGCGACCGGTCAGATGATCGCTGATTTCGAAACCTCCGTGCAGTATTCCGGGAGTTGCTCGCAGGGCCGGTGCCCGGCGTCGGCCCAGCTGTCCGCACCGTGCCGGCTGGGGCAGGTAGGGCGGGGCGGGGCGGGGCGGGGCGGCTGTTCTCTGAGCTAGTCTTTGTTTGCCCTGAAGCTAGCGTTCACCATTCGTCTCCGGGCGGCGGCGGGTGTGAAACGATCAGTTTCGGCTGCCGTTGCAGTGATCTCGCGGACGGGTAGAGCGCAGTGTCGGCGCTCTGTCAGTGGCGTCAGGAAGTGGGGGATCCGCCTGCCCCGCCGCGGAGACCCCAGCCGCCCTGTGCCTGTTTTACTGCGTCGGCCCGGTTCAAAGGGGCGATTTAGTGCCGGCGGCCGGCCGTCCTGGCGGCCGTGCTGGCCGTGCTGGCCATCCCGGCGTGCCGCGACGGAGCCAAATAGCTGGGCGCTCTTCTGCGGCCCTTGGAGCGGGAGGCCGCGGGCACGGCGTCCAGACGCTCCGAGCAGCTGCCGCGCGACGGTGTCGACGCGACGGGTCCGACGAGGGCCGTGCAGTGCGGGAACTCCGGCGGGGAGGTGCGCTCGGAGCTTCTGCCGCAGAGCTAGTGACGGGGGCGAGCGAGAAGGTTTGGTGCGAACGATGGAAGTGACTGAAAGTGATACAACTAAATAGGAAATGCAGTGACAGAAGTTTCAGCTGCTGGTGAAGTGAAGTGACTGAGCGTCGCATTAAACGCATTGCCTTTGAAGTTTTCTCCGAAAAGCCCCATCTGCTCTTAAAAGGATCGTGTTCATGAAGACATTACAAGCGAGTTAAAGCCACCCCAGTCGAACACCTGGTGGTTCCCTGAAGCTGAGACCTGTATCAAACCCGATTAGCTAACTCTCTACCAGCTTGAGCTGGCCACGTCCAGCTGGGTGCTGGGAGCTCCCGGAAACGTTTCTCTTGAGCAGTCAGTAACCATGAGCGGGTACAAGTTCCTAGACGACCGGAGGGTGTCTCAGCGCAGCGGCGGGGGCTACGACGCCTTCGTGGAGCTCGTTAGACGAGCCAAAGAGCAGGTGAGGTGTGCGCCACGACTGCATCCGATCGGCTAAATGGTTCATGAATTTTCTTTTTAAATTTAGATGTTTTTTATTTCTGATTTTTTAAGCTATTTGATTTTTGACATTTTTAAAAGTTTTATCCATTTATCTGATGGCGAACCAGTTGGCACTAGGAACCTACAGCAATGAAAAACTGCGGTGAACACAAGCGTGACCGAACTGCAAGGCGAGTAAGCGATCATCTAATTTGACCACAAAATAATGTTCCTAATGCCAAGCTTACGCATGCAGTTACATGCTGTCTGTGGCAAGCTGATGATGGCAAGTTCATGACACTCATGACAGTGTAAGTTGGTGACAAAGTGACCGCTAATTCCCACGGTGATGTAAAGGTCAAAGGCCGGCGCCGCATTTCAGGTCACGTATTGTAGGATTTAGGCAGCCGTGACCAGAATTACGTCTTGAAGCTACTTACAAATTCTACTTCACTGTTCACAATACACGTCATCTCTCTGCCTGGCGCCTCCGTTTTCCGCCCCCTCGCCTGTCGGAAGGGGGATTACTCATCGCCCGTGGCTCACCTTATTTTCCTAGCGATTCGGTCCGTGAATAGACGCCGATATTTGTGGCTCGCACAATCCTCAGAATGAGTCTTCCCGAGTGGGAAGGGATGAGAGTGTTCCGGCGGGTCGGCCGGGGAGCCGACGAGCTCCAAATACAGCCGGCGAGGCTCGACTCGAAGGTAGTTAGCATGCAAAATGCAGCCTGTCTGATTCATCGGTGCCGATCTTTTCTATGGTCGTAAAGAGTTGAGGGATGATATTGACGGAATAATGTATGCTACTTCGTGTGCTACTGCAATTATGCTGTGGTTCCGATAATGATGCATTAGTTGTGTGTTGCATCCGTGACTGCTTTTTACCCCCTTATCCCACCAGCTTTCATGCCATTTTTTACAATGCCCCACGAATTCACCGGGTTAACTAGTAGAGCACTTCACGGATAGGCTTTTTAGGATCCGGCCCGGCCCATATCCGGCAAGTCATATCCAGATCCGCCCATTATCCGCCTTTCTTTGAATATCAGAATCCGGCCCACCCATGGCCCGTATTGCAGCCAAACTTCCAAAAAAATATCCGTAATAATCCGTTTCACCAATAACTGGTTTCACCCAAAACTGGACTAACAAATTCAATCTAAGGGACCAGACAGCCATACATCTCATAGACCATCATGGTTCCAAAAACCATGCATACATTGCATACATTATCCACTTGAAGACAAGTCTTGTGACAAGTGAGTGTCATAAAATGATGCCTATTACTTTAATCAAACCTCTGCTGCCGCTTAACACATTAGGTTAATTTTTAACTTCAATGTTGAATGTTAAAATTTTGATCCGTTTTGATCCGGGTTCAACCTTCCATTCCCAAATCCGGCCCGCCCATATCCGTTCTTTTTTAACAAATTTAGAATCCAATCCTATCCGGTCCGCGGATTTATCCGTGGATAACGGATTTATCCGGCCCATGAAGTGCTCTATTAACTAGCTAAAACTTCTTCCGAAGTTCCCTGCGCTACAAAAATGATTGTCAAACATGAATCACTCATGTTGCCCTTGTATCTTTCTCTCGCTGACAACTTACTCGTTTGTGGTCGATATAAACAAACATATTAATTGGAATTTAAAAAGTCGGTGATAGATGTGACCGATGGCGTATCACAATATCCACTTTGTATAGCTCATATTGCCGATTATTGGATGCCTCTACTTTGACGTTTCCGGTCCGTACTATGGTGGCGCACATCGGCACCCATTTCCGAACCCGTCACATGATGAATCGATATTTCCCAGACTGTGACGGGCAGACGACCTGACGCAGCCCCCCCCCCCCCCCTAACGGGGTCACGTGACCAGCCGTCACCGGCGGCAGCAAGTGGGCCGAACGCCGTCCTTGGCACTGTCGGGACAGCTACCAAAATACTGTCAATGGGAGTCACTGGGAATGGATGGCAGTGTCCGCGGCCGCGCGCGCGTCTGCGTCCGCCACGCCGGTCAGTCGCCGGGCAGCGTCGAGTCCGACGCGACGTCGACGAGGTGTCGTCGACAGCGACAGTCTGCCGACGGCGGCAGGCACACGCGCTGACCGGCGAGGTCGCAGTGAGCGCTGGTGTGTGACGGTGCACAAGGCCTTGGCGTTGGTGGCGGAGTGGGGTGAAGTGCCCTGCGAGAGGCTGTGCCGGTGACAGTGCGACTGCGCGCTGTGACGGGGTCAGTCAGGTGCCGTGACGCCCTGCTTTTTGTGTGACTCGTGAAAAGTGATAAATTCAAAGCCGCCGCTGCTGTGATCGATACTTCTGCTGGCGACTGGCGGTCCTTGGTGACCTAGTGGACCGTGTCCTCGACAGTCTGAGGTCAGGTCAGAGGTCAGGTCAGAGGTCAGGTCGAGGACAGAGGTCAGGATGCAGGCGGAGCCGCCCCAGTCGACACCGGCAGCGGTGCACCGGTCACATCTGATCCACCCAGCGGCGAGACGACGGAGGGGCGCCGCAGGCCACCACCCGCACAGGGTACGGTACCGGTACACATAGTGCCTACCACGGTAGCGTACCTGATGGGTAAAAGCAACATCTTTCATGGTTAAAACCCCTGCTGTCCCTTAGATAAGCATGCTGACAAGATTGCGTATTGGTAGATCAAACGCCGCCTCAGGGCTCAGACGCACACGCAGGTGTGTCCAAAATCACAGCAGTCATTGCCATTACATCCATGGCTTTCCTTGAAAATGCTTTCAATTTTCACAAGAGCTGCGTCTCTTGTCTAAAGATTAAGAGTCCCACGCTTAGAGTCCCAGTATAAATTACGCCATACGTGACCGGTGACCCACAGGATGCCACCTTGACATTTGTCAACATTCAACCGACCTTGTCAGCGGAGTTTATTTGTTTTTGTCCTTTGTATATGGAGTGATCGTGCTCCGATCATTGGTGCGACAAAGTCCGTCAACCGACAACACGGCATAAAACGAAGAACACGACATAATGTTTAAGAATAACAGCATAAGTTTTAGCTTATGAATGATAATCATGCACTTAAGAAGTCGCTTAAGTTTAAAGAGAGATTGATCAAATCCGTGCTCTGACTCTTGAGTTCGCTTCTGTTGCCATTCCTTTCTTCATATTCCATTTTACTCACTTTCTCAATTTACTCTACCCTGCGCTCATCCTCCTTGTTTTTTTTTTCTGCGTTCGTTTTAACTATTTTCCACAATCTGGGTCCTCCTCCCCATATTTTGTATCGATTTTCTCCCCTCTCTCATCGCCGTATTGCTTATTAGTACTACAGTCTCATCTGCATATTTTTCTATCTTCGCTCTCAGCTCAGTCACATGTTCCTCCGTAACTGCCCGTTACCGGAGGAGCGAGCCAGCTCGGTTCTTGTTTTTCTTGTTTGATGACAATTCTGCCTGTGTATTAGAAAGGCCCGGAGGGCGCAGGCGGCCTCATTTGACCTGGCACGTCTGCTGAGCACTCCCAGGTAAGGAAGTGTAAATGAGGGCCTTTGATCCTCGCTCAGCAGCTCTGAGCGGCGTTTCTTCTCCGCTGACCGTAGGTTGCTGCCTCCGGCGATTCTCTGCCTGGCTGGCGCCGCTTGCAGGGCGCTCCGCCACTCGCTTGGCTGGTTGCAGTTCCGTCAGTGTCTGTGCGCCGCGCTGCGCCGTTTCTCGCCTCTACCTGTTGTCTCCCGGACATAACGCGACAACCGTCGCGACGCGGCACTCACGGCCAATGCACGGAGATATCCGGAAAAGGTGCTCTCAGTGATTGAATTGCTTCTGATTGTGACCTGAGACGCTCGGATGGTCAGCAAGGCAAGACGACAGAGCTTTGTAGCCGGACTAATGACCGAGGTAGCTGGGGAATTATCTCGGTAGTGTGAATGTCGCGTCCGTTGGTGAGTCTCAGAGGCGACCGGGTCTCAGTCAGTGCGCGCCTGAGCGGCACTGGCGACTCACAGCTGGTGTGTACCGGCTGTGCCGGCTGGGTCAGCAGTCGCTCTCGCCCCCTCTCCTCCCCCTCACTCCCCTCCCCTTCCCTCTCCCCTCCCCGTCGCTTCCGACGTGGCAGTTATGACGAGGGGTTTGGAATGGCGAGCTTGTGCTTCATCCAAACCGAGACTGCCGCCTCACTTCCGCCGGGTTTCTGGAAACGGTTAGCACTGGCTGGGTTTGCGGGTGTTTGGTTAACTGATCAGACTCCAAACTATGTGTGTGACAGAGTGGCACAAACTATGCATGTCAGTATGTCAGGGTCGCGATCAGATGACAGGTATGTGCAGATGTTTAGTCAAGTTTATCGATTCTGATCGGGAGCCTCGGTGTTCCGTGATGCTCCGTGACCTGCGGGGTAGCGGCACGCCCGGGTGAGTCGGTCCGTATGTCGGACTCGACTCTGGGCCCTCGGCCGACCGGCGGGACACCCGACTATAAATAGGCAGCCCGGAGCGGCATCCGACGCTGCCAAGAGGTGGCGGCTGCGGCGGCCGCGGCCGCGCCAGTGCGGCGCTCCGGACGGCTGAGCTCCTACCCGGTACCGTGACCGTGAACGGTGTGTGACCCGTGACGCGGCACCATGCGGCGAACTGTCCACCACCGGCTGCTGAGGACGCGCAAGGTAGGCGGCGGCGCCCGCCGGCCCGCGGCCGTCGTCCGGCTGGCCGGCGGGCAGCCATCTTCGCTGGCGCGGACAGACCGTTTGGCGCCGGTCCCGACGTGCGCGACGTGCCTCCGCCGGGCCGCGCTGACCTTCGTGGCACTGTTACTGCGGCCGACATTCCGCGGCCCGTGTGACACGTCCCCCCTGGTCACAGCGCCCCCCCCCTCTGCGCGACTATCTCACTATGTCCCAAACGTCGCCGAGGACTGCCAGACCAGTTACGACGGCACACTGGTGCGCTGTTCGGAGGCCAGAGTTGCCGCTAGTGCGAGCAGTGAGATCAGACATGCATACGTAGGGAGGTCAACCGTATACCCGAGAGACGTTCAGACCGAACTGGATTTATCTGAACCGCGTTCGTCGTCAAGTTTATTCATTGAAAACAGCTGACGCCCTGTATCCGCTGCTTCACTGATGTAACGGCATGCACGAAGGCGTGATTCAGCACTGATTTCGGCTCCGAGCCGCCTGCTCGCAACTCTGACCGCTGTTTTTACTCGGGGGTGTGCGCCAAAGCACTGCCCCCAGTCCTTCGGTCTTGACCTATACTGATAGCAGGCCATGGCCAGACGGCTTGACCGAATAGACAGGCGTCTTGAAGGGATGCATACTGCTCGTCTTATGAAGGAAGCCGTCTAGACGAGCGATGTCAAACAAATGTCGCGTACATGATCGTGCAAGGTCACAGCCATTCCGTTGTTCTAACCACCTCGACAAGTTTTACCTGACGCTGCCTTGTTGTCGTTGTGCTTCCGCATTTTCTATTTTGTGCTGTTTCATTGTAAGCGCCGTTGCTATTTAATCCAATAATACCTGGATTAGAAACTTTCCGTCCAAGTAAGTTTGCTAAATTGCTGGAGCTGCTATGCCGGTGGCCTTCGCCTACATTGTATGCAATTGGCACGGGCTGGCAGTACCGGAGCGTTTGGCGAACGGCCAGCGCCATCCTCTGAGCCAAGGCCCTCGTCGGACGTACCGAATCAGGGTGATCGAGATATGTTTACTAGTCGTCACAAACAAAAATGGGGAAACGTGGTCGATGGATTGAGTTATGGCTCAGTTTGGTAAAATTGCTTCGAATTTGTGCCATTGCTACATGTGAAAAAATGGATAGTGAACAGTTGAACACGAGTTGCCAAGTGTTTCGACCGGCTTTGTTTTGCCCAGACTTCATTGTGCAATGTGCAGTACGGACATTAACAATATATGCTAATAGAACTAACGGCACATTGCAAAGCTTTGTTCATACTTACCGATTACCGCATCATAAAATGCCTAGTTAGGCGAAATGAAGCAGCATCAAATGTAACGCAATACTTACGTTTCATGCACTTAATTGTGCATTAATTTCACACAACTAATAAGCATGCACCGAACACATTATACATATACATGGTGCAGCGCAAAATTACGGAGTGCGTTGTATGTACAATGCCCATCGCGAATTAACGTTGAATTGTACATTGTACAACTGTATTGTGCTGTTTGCCTTGTACCTCGGTGCATCCATGCAAATTGCACAGTGATCTACTTCATACATCGACATCTCAGTATCCTCTCCCGGCGCCAACCATGGTCTGCTCCGACGAACCTCCATGCCGTCGGACCGTCGAATCTCTCTCCCGTCGGCCCTGAAGACGGTCCGTTTTGCCGCCGGTGCGCCGCCATTGTCCCCCTGTCCGAGACTCCCGGAAACGACCACCAAAGTCGCGTCCGACGCCAGCTCTGGAGCACGGCCAGCACGGCGGGCACGCCAGACGGGCACGCCCGGTGGAGCGAGCACGGCAGCCCAGCGCTGGCCACTGACCTGAGGCGCGGGTCCGTACAGTCGCGCGTTTCTGAGAGGCGGAGTATGAGCGGCGGCGCACTGTGTGCTGTCACTCGGAAAGGCAGCCAAAATGATGTGGTTACAGTGGAACAATGCATTACCGGTGTCTGACGCAACGGCCAATGCAACTGGTGCGCATAAACTGTCAACTGTAACAACACCAAGAACAGCTGCTTCTTCATCTTTCGCAATACTCGAAGATAATTATGTTCCTATTGCTTGCGAGTACCAACTCGTAAGTACCAATTCATACAAACTGCAATCGTACTTACGGGTGCTATGTTTTTTATCTGTCCCATGTATTCTCATTCATTCACTTGCTTCGCTATTTATTCACATATCCACTGATTTAGGGAGGTAATTTTCCAACATGTACACGATAAAAGCTTTAAAAATTGTTCTTGCTTCAGCATCTATGCAGGGTGCGGCGAATGCTAGTGTCTTGGGGTCCCACTGCGTATTGAATCGAGCTCTATTTGCATAGCATCTGATCGTTCTAGGTGGCCTGATTAGCCAATGCATAAAACCGGTTATGCTACATAGTAGACCTAATTAGGCTAGCCCAGTGGCGGATTCAGAAAGGCGGTATTAGACGCTGCGAGGTCATACCTACCCCCAAAATGTTTCTCCAAACTCCAAAAACTCATCGGATTTATATCCATTGCACACTGCCGTGCAGTTTAATACAAACTTTTCCTCATAAAAGTGGTTTAGTTTTTGCCTCATTCTCGAAAAACTGCAATTTTTCGTCAATTTCGGGCGCTGCGGGGGAAGGCAACTGCACCAAATGCCCCCCCCCCCTCCACTAGTGAATTGGCCACGTGCATGAGGTTCGGCGTCCAAACCTGATTGCTAGGTACAGTGCGTTAGGCAGCCAACTCAGTATTGCGTCGTTTGTAATTCCACAGATAACAGTAGTACTACTGTTATCTGTGGTTATTTCCATTCGAAATAATACGTTCTTATATGGTTTATCACAGACATTTTTTACTTCCAACAATCTTTTGAACTCCGACAATGCTTTGGTGGTGGTGCGTGGAAGCGTGACTACCGACAGAATTTAATCTGGATATACAGATGAAAAGAACAAAAGAAACGATCTCACTAGAGCTTCTTTTGAAGTTGTTCCGGGCATCCAGCGTGGAGTAGCTCTCAAAGCACTATTATATAGTCGTCTTTCCGGAGGAAGACACGGGCGACCACTCCCTCAGACCTGCCAGAGGTGATTGTCTTTTGCCGTCGATAATCCCACAATACTGATGCTGTTGGTTTTCTTCTGCGCAAGAACTCTCGAAGGTTGGTGCTTACTGCCTGGCCTTGGCATGCTTTGTGTTTCCCAGAAACGATTCAAACTCTATGATCGCGCTTATAAGAGTACCAGGACGATGAGGCAGGTAAATACTTGGCTAGCTGTTTGGAACTCTAACCAGTGTAGTCAGGTTCTTTGATTTATGGAGGACTAGTTAGTTGCAGACTGCAAGCTGTTACGAACGACGTCTGCCTTCGGTGTCACGGTTGAAGATTGCCTGGATGGCCTGATGGAGATCGGGAAACGAAGTCAAAGGACCCGGCGCGGAGGTTAGAAGATTGAAAACAAGATGACTTAAAAGATGCCGTGCACGAAGAGACGGGAGTTGCGGTAGCCGCCAGCCGGTAGTTGAGAAGTTGGTCACCTGGCCTCTTGGTGCTTTGTGCTCAGTAACGTGTCGTCGTCCCTCAAGTTTTCATATGCCGCCAGGCACTCATGTCTCTTAAGTTCGGTCGTTTTAACATCCTCCACCACTGTGTCGGTGTTGGTTCTCCGCACCGACTATATCCGACAACGAACAATTAGTAATTCGTAATTCGTAATTCGTAATTCGTAATTCGTTTATTAGGGCTGATCCACAGGTGGCTATTACGGCCCAGTCAATACAAGCAATATGAGAGTACCTAAGTCACAAAAATCATCATAGTAAAAGACACACAAAATGTACAATGGTACTAAAAAAAAAACAAAACACTCAGGTGGCGACATGTCTCTATCGGAAGAACCGCATCAGCTGTGCCCTGGAGGCGGTCCCTGTCACCTCTCGCGGCAGCCCGTTCCAAGCCGCCGCGGCTCTGTACGGGAACTGCCGCCGAGCCACCGCCAGGCGGACTCGGGGCAAGTCGATCACCGCCGAGCCCGCAGCGGTGGCACGCGTGGCCCTCTCTGAGACGACGGCTCGTGGGCGAAACATTGCCCGTAGCGAGTCAGGGGCACCAGCGGCATACAGGGCGCGATGCACATTCACTGCGTCCCTGCGCGCGATCACTTCCCCAATGTTGGGCCAGCCGAGCGCGCCGAGAGCGGGGGTGATGCGGTCAAATTTACGGAGACCAGAGACCAGTCGTGCGGCAAAATGTATGACCTTCTGCAGTCGGTCCAGGCGGGATTTGGAGGCACCACCCCAGACTGACGAGCAGTACTGGAGGTGGGGGAAAACATGGGTTTGGACAAGGATTTTAAGGATGTCTGGGGAGAGGTGATGACGAATTTTGAATAATGATATGAGGATTGCGTTGCACCGGCGGATGATGGAGGATATGTGTGGCTCCCAGCTCAGGGTTTGGTCGAGGAGAACGCCCAGCACTTTGATATGTTTTGTTGGCCGTATAGTTACATCATTTACGTTAATGGCGAAGTCTTCAACTCTATCAACTGAATTTTGCGTGCCGAAAAGGGTGAAACAGGTCTTCTCCCCATTCATTTTCAAACTATTCAAGCTGAACCAGTGCTGGAGGTGCTGGATGTTCTCCTCGGCCCGGGACTTCAGCACTTGGATGTCAGTGGGATTGGAGGGTGCTGAGTCCAGGATTTGGGTGTCGTCCGCGTAGGATATGAGGCGGCCATGGGGGAGGAAACAGGTTAGGTCGTTGACGAAGGTGAGGAAGAGGATGGGACCCACGATGGACCCCTGGGGGACGCCGTGGGAGAGTGGGAGTGCCGTCGAGGAGCGGACAAGTTGGGAACGGCCGGAGAGGTAGCTGCTGAACCAACGGGATGAGATGCCATACCACTCGAGCTTGTTCAGAAGCACCGAGTGATCGACACTGTCGAACGCCTTGCTCAGGTCGATTGACGTTACCGCCGCGACGTCACCGTCATCGATCCTGCGAGCCGCCCATTCGACAGCGTCGAGTATGGCATCTTCGGTGGAGTGGGATGGGCGATAGGCATACTGGGATGGGGAAAGGATGTGGTTAGTGACGAGGTAGGAAGTGAGCTGGGAACACACAACCTTTTCAAGGATTTTGGAAAGCGCTGGGAGGATGGAAATAGGACGGTAGTTGCCTGGCTGGTTGGGGTCACCGGACTTAAGGATGGGGGTAACAATGGCAACTTTCCATGCGTCGGGGAAGGTGCTGGTGGATATGGAGGAATTGATGAGGTGAAGGATGAGCGGACCGACTGCAGGGAGACAGCTCCTGACAGCAGTGATAGGGATGCCGTCAACCCCGACAGCTCTCGACGAACTCAGCCGGCTCACGGTCAAGATCAGGTCAGGCAGTGTAATACAAGTCAGAGTGAAGGCGCTCGAACACACCCGGGGAGGTCGCGGGCCAGCTGCGGGGGTCTCAGTCCCCTGCACGGCCCGCACGGCCTCAGCTGCCACACGAGCGCCGACACCAGCGAAGTGCCGATTGAGCTGGTCAGCGCTCAGTGTGTCGTCATCGGGTGGTTGTGCGCCTCTGGAGCCCCTCGCAGACAAGTCAGCACCGTACTGCTTCAGACGGCTCCAGAAACGCCTCGCGTCGCATTGAAGCGAATCAGTCAGGTAAGATCTGCGCGCACGCGATAAAAGAAGCTTTGCTCTGTTGCGGAGCCGCCTATAAACGTCACGGTCAGTCACTGAACCCGAGGCGGCCCACACCCGCCGCGCCTCGTCCCGCTCCGCCATGACCTCCCTGACAGACTCGTCACGCAGCCAGGGGCAGGCGGGACGTCGCACCGTTCTGCGCACGACAGGGCAATGAACATCAGCAACAGAGTTCCAGATATGAATAAAAATGGCTAACTTATCATTTACATCGGCGGCAGTGTAAAAAGGTCCCCAGTCGGAATGTACGATATCCGTGGAGAATGCCTCCCAATCAACACGATGCCACGCGCGCGAGCTAATAGTAACCGGGGGACGACGCTGCCGAGGGGCCGAGGGCCTGATAACAATAGGAAGGTGATCCGCGATGAGATGGGGAAGAACAGAAGCATGAATGTCGGGAGATGATACATTTGTAATGGCTAAATCTAAAAGCGAAGGCACTGGGTGAGGGTGTGTCGGCTCAGTAATAAGTTGAGACATATTAAGATCACGCAAGAGCGAATTAAAATGAACAGAGTCAGCTGAATCACCGATTAAAAGGTTAACATTAAAATCACCGAGAACATACACAGGCTTCCCCACTGCGAGCGCCATCTCAAACTGTCCGCGCAGAGCATCGCGCAATCGGGCTGTTAGTGTCCCCGGTGGCCGATAGATGGCGCCGACCACCACCTGAGCTCGGCCGGCACCACCGACCGACAGCCACAGAGCCTCCACGCCGGTGTCGCCGTCGCTGGAGTCATGCAGTCGCGTCACCCGGAGACTCTCGGAGATCAGGATGGCGACGCCACCACCTCGACGGCCTCCCGACCGGTCGCATCTGAGCAGCCGGTAGCCCGGCACCAGGAGAACGCCGTCGAGGACGTCTTCTGATAACCAAGACTCCGAGATACAGAGCACTTCCAGCCTCTCACTCTGCAGCAGCTGGCACACTTCATTCAGTCGGGGCGCCAGCGATCGCGCGTTAATATGTCCAATAGCATAGTGTGATGCTGAAGTCTGCAACCGTCGCCCCAACTGGCGGGTCTCACCGACCGTCAGGCGGGGCGGTGTCCGGAGCCAGCGGGTAGCCGTCTCCGAACCATCAGAGCCGGCGACGGCGGGGCCCGCAGCCGTTACCAGACCCGCCGCCGTCTCATCTCCAGCGAGCGGTCTGGAGTCGCCGGTGCGGCAGGTGCGGTGCCGTCTCTCCTGTACCCGGCGCCCGGCCCGCGTGCCGCGCCCGTGCCGGCCGCTCCATGCCGTCCGTGCTGAGCCGTGCCGCCCGTCCGGCTCGCCGTGACAGCGGCCGCGGACAGCCCGCTCCGGCCGCCGCGGTACCGCCGCTCCCTCCGACCACGGCCGGCCACCGCCCCTCCCCAGCCAGGCCGGCCGGAGCTGCGGCGGGCCGTCATACTGACCCGACACAAGGTCAGGCCGGGTCAGTGGAACTCGGTAGAGGATGATGGCTCACGCTGATTGGGGCAGCGGAGCGGTAGCCTCCCCGGAAACCGGTAGAACGGCGCCGACACCGGCCAGAGTTCCCCCCCAGTAGGGAGACAGGCCACAAAAACAAACATCAGTCACGGACACACTGGTGGATCTCGTGGCCCGAAAAGTCGCAAACTCGGTATGCACTGTTCAAAACTCGGTGTCTGCACAGTTTCACCACGCTGTGATCACTAGGACCACAGTAAAAACAGTAAAAACACGGAGCGTTACACAATGGCGGCCGCCATAGTCAGGCGCCAGCCCCTCTTATGACTTTAGACTTTAATTAGACTTTACTTGGACGGGTATCCGCTGTCCGCTGTTCATTGTCTGGCGCGGCCCTGGGCGGCAGGCACTTCCTGGGCCGCCGAGGGGACTCCCCGACCCGGGCGGGGTCGGGGGGGGGGGGAGCCGACTCACCTGGCGGCGTGGCGGCGGCAACAATCGACGTGGCCAGGCGCCGGGCGGCAGCTATACACTCGGGCGGCCATCGATCCGACGCGCCGCCGCCGCCGCCGGAGCCGCCGGCGTCGTCGCCGCCGGCGGGCCAGTGTCGCCGGTTGGACGCCGCCGAGGCGGGTCATGCCCGCGTCCACTGCCGGGGAACATGATGGGATACAACCACGGGTACAACAAGCTGTTCGCTCAGGTGGGTGGTGTGCAGTGAGGGTGGCGAGCGGCCAGCGGCAGCCCAGGAGACGTCTGGTGGGTGAGTCCGGAGCCCGGAAACGGAGACGCTGCCTGAGACGGCATTCAAGATTTTGGACCGATAATATTGGAGTGATTGTGTTCGATAGAAATAAGATGGAATATGGAGCTGGATTTTGAAGATCCATGTTTCCTGATTCTGTGCTCGATTGAGCGCTTAAGGGCATCTTTGTTCTTTGGAAAGCATTGTGCACGTGAGATGGGGTACCTGGCGTGGAATGCGTGCAACTTTAGAAATAAGTGTTAACTTTCCTACAATTTTTTTCCAGGCGATTCATCAGTGCACTTCTTGATTAAAACGTAATGCGAAATCAAATTTTGGACCACACTTTGTGATGTTTGTTTATCCGTTCAGCGGTTCAAACAGCTTTGATTAACTAATTCTGGTCAGCACCGTTTCTACATATAATTACTTGAGATATAGTTATTAATGGGTGTTGTACCGCAGCTGACCTCATGCTGAAATGTAATAAACAACAAAGCATGCAACCCCTTCCGAATTCAAAAGGCGCGAACTTTGAAAGTAAAAGTATGCTCTCGCTTATGCATCGATCCTTTACCACTGTTAGTTAACCCGGAACTTGATCAACCCATGATTCAATGGATAAATCCAATTTCATCTCAAAATAAGAAGTTTTCATTTTACAAAGGTGCAAATTATCTTACAGTCTGTCATATGAACCCAACATCTGTATTCGTGAAGCTTTCTCTGTTATTGTCTTTCAATATTTTCCGCCTTATCGACAGGGCGTCTACAACTTTCCGACCCACGTGGTGGGGTAATGCAGCCCGTCAACAATTTATGTTGTGCTAAAATACCCTTCAATTCGACCCACTGCTTCCACTTCCTCGACTTTTGAGTTTAGGTGTGCCAGTTTGTATATGCTGTTCATAGTGCAATGTGTATTTTACATCGTGTTCGGTCTTTCGGTGATTTGTCGCCAAGCTTCTTATTGTGACGGCCCTTTCAGCTGAGTCTGGGCCACTTTGAATATGCTATGAATGAGATAACTAAAACCGCCCCAGCCAGCCGAAATTTTAGCTCCTCTTTCCGGAACGGGTGGAACTACGTGTTTGTTTTGGGTTGGGCGATGTTGCAACGTCTGGGCACGCTGTATTGGAGTGATGATTGGTGTAGCGTCTGGAGAGGAAATGTAGCTTCATGGAGCATACAGGGAATACATGAAAAAGTAGCCTCATATGCTTTCTTGGACGTTGGACTACCATCATCACCGCTCCAACATGGCCTCAGGCCTCAACTCATCCGCTATAACTATAGCCGTACAAATCTGCTTCGTCTTAGCCTTTGTCTCACTCTCCCCCTAAGTGAGACCCGTGCTCCGCATACTCCAGTCTCGGAGACCGCTCCATCTGTCCGTGCCTCTGCATGTCCCAGTGCCGCCTCTGCAGTGTTATCTGACGCCAGGCGCCGCAGTGGATTGCCAATGGTGTCGCACTGCGAGGGCGCGTGCCCAAAGCTCGGCAGCGGCCCGTGTGAGTCTGCCGGTCCTGAGACTGGCGCTGGTTGGATCGATTCGGGGACCGGGGCCGGGGCCGTGGGTCCGCGTTGCTGGAGCCGACTGCGGTCACTGGGCACGACTGGGCACATCCCGGAACGGCCGAGCACGGCGGGAACACGCCCGGGCGCGGCGGGTACGACCGAGTACGACTGGGCACGACCAGAGAGAGTCAGAGCACGGCCAGAGCACGGCAGAGCACGACCAGAATATTGCACGGCTCCGGGGTGCGACCGATTGCGGGTGGCGACGAACAGATTAAAGCGAAGCACGGCCGGAGCACGGCGGAGCACGGCCAGAGCACGGCGGAGCACGATTAGGACATTTCACGGTGGCATAGGCGGGGTCACGACTGAATCGACAGGAGCACGTACCCACACTTCCCGGAAGGATGCAGTTCTCGGCTCCACTGCAACTGACTGCTCCCCGGGGAGGAAGCTGGCAGCGGCACGATCTGACATTCGAAGGCTAGCTCGGCCCGCCAGAGCAGAGGGCAGGTTGTGAAGGGAGCTGAGATGTGATGGGAGCTCGGAATGAACTGAGCAAGATGAGGACAAAAGAGATGGGCTAGAGAGATTGGAGCTGCTAACGTTGAAATAATTTAAAGCATAGACCAACTGCTTTAGGCAGCAGAAGATCTTTTTATGCAGTAAACCGATTGTAAACCAGTGGACCAACCATAAGGAATGTCAGTCTAACTTACATGAAATGTTTGAGCAACTCAAGAATGATCTTTGAGTCATGTCAGAGAAGTTGCACCGGCCAGGGTATGTTTTATTATGTGCCGAAAGCGCCCCGGCAAGCGGCGATGCGAGAAGAGAGATATGTTTTTTTTCTACTCCGCCACCCATGATCAGGTGACCAGGAGTGCCCCCGCCCTCAAACCCAGCGACTAGCAGAACCTTACGTTAACACCAGATAAAATAAACTGATAAGTCGCGGCACTCCCTGCTAAGAAAGGAAATAAAACTAAAAAAAAGCAAATGAGAGAAGGGGTAGCGGGTTTAGGCGGAGACAAGAACAGAATGCGAAAGTAGCCACTGCTGAAACCAGACAGATGACTGTTCTCTACTACGATACCGAAAGCAACTTTCACTCAGAAGGGCATGCATTCATCTAGAGTAGAAAAAACAATCGCTCATTCACACCGCACACGTCATGCAAACATACGTGGGGATTCGCTCTGGTCAAAAATTCGGCCGG
Source organism: Amphibalanus amphitrite (assembly GCF_019059575.1). Classification (NCBI taxonomy): domain Eukaryota; kingdom Metazoa; phylum Arthropoda; class Thecostraca; order Balanomorpha; family Balanidae; genus Amphibalanus; species Amphibalanus amphitrite. The sequence continues at coordinate 652,603 of NW_024881606.1, read as the reverse complement.
TCAATGCTGAGGGCAGAAAAGCCTTTCCAGCTAAGCGAAGCTTGTTGCTGGTCAGGCTCCTTGCTCCAGCGCCAGAGTTATTCATGGTGACGATGATGAAAATAATTTCGATGAAACGTGATTTACTTGCAATTAGTGCAGTTTTGAGGCAAGTACATTTGAAATTAAGTTGCAATGAAAGGATAGCGAGAATTCAAGATGTACTTTGTACTTTGAAACTTGCAAGAAGGAAAGGGGTGAGAAGAAACCATGGTGGTTGTGCGAACGTGCGGGAACGTTACGGCTTTCAGAAGGTTCCAAGGGACCTGAGTGAAAACAAAATCTTTCAGACCGGCCTGAGAACAGAAAGAGTCTTTTCCATTTCCCAACACCGGTTAGATATGCATCCTAATTAATTAACCTCAATTCAGTGGTGTGACACGTCTTTCATTCGTTCTCAGGCTGAATGAGATGTAGCTGCTGGAGCGTATTTAATCCCTGTTGCCAGGGCTGCATAATCCCTCCCCAATGTCTATCAGATAGTCTGGTATGAATAATGATGTATTCTAACGCCTCAGTCACTGACCTGAAGGTGACCTGTAGCGGCCCCAGCCTGGCAACAAGCGTGACATGCCTGAGCCCGAATGGTGCACATCTGATCGCTGACTCACACGACCCAGGGAATAGGTGATGGGTGGGCACACGGGCACAGCGGGGTTCAAAGGCATCACATCCCTGTCATTGCCCCGAGCTCGAGCCTTGACACAGCTGTTGGGGATGAGAAGAGGCACGAGGTGTTCGGTCACCAACCCCAGTCAGGCAGATGCACGCTTAGGTACCAACAGCCCACCAACGGTCCTTTATCGGGTGGTGGGAGTGTTAGGCAATACTGACATCGCGGGTTAACTACTTTCGTGGGTGATGTTCTTTTGATTCGAAGGATAACGGTGGCCGAAAAAGATTTTCATTTGACTTGGTAATATAAGATGAAAGACTTATGAATGATTAAAAACAAATACCATCGCTGGATTTGTTTGCTTCGCATGTAACTGATGGGTTACGAATCAAATGGCTTGAGAAATGGCGGAAATAGAGGAAATGAAAACTTATGTTTTAGTGAGAGTCATTGCATACCATGACTGTCTTGGCTTTTGACATGTTCTTCCCTTCATTGGTGACGTTTGTATGTCGGTTTTTATCCCCATGCCATGATGCAAATGCCAGTGTTTCAATATGGTGTCCACATTCAGATATTTCGAGCTTTCTCTTTCCTACAATGTTCAGTCGCCCGCTTTTCCATTTTGTTTTCTACGTAAATGCTCGTTCTCTTTGCTTCTTGGCATTGTTCGCTCTCTCTTTCTTTATTGTTGATGATATAAATCGTTTTTTTCTCTCTTTTTGACTAAAGTGAACATGCTACTCACTGTTGAACAACTTTATCGTCTTTTTCCACCCATGACTTTTCTCGGAGTGTGCTACATTTGGTGAACCCTTGTTCCCGCGAGTGTTCTAACGCTGTCCCACCTTGCTTGCATGCAGCAAAACACTGCGGGGTTTGACCCATGTCCAAACACTTCGCTTTGGTAAGATTCTGTCAAAACATTTCTGCACGAAGTCCGTAGTAAATGGCGCACTGTAGTTAGTAGATGTTCTCCGCTGTTCACGGTGTCAAAGATGTCTCAGTTATCTAGGACAGTATCTGTCACCATTAAATTCCTCCACTGCGCAGCTGTAGACCGGATAGACGAGCCTCTGCAGAGCTTAACTGAGCTACTGACTTAGCTGCATGACTAGTATAGGCAGCTAAGTAGCTCATCACACTGGACCACAATTAAAAGATTTACCTGTAATGTGTCATCCGCAGAATGGCTTGCCCCAGTGTTGGCCAGCACAATAATAGTTGTATGTAACATGTGCACTAGAGATGAGCTGCCTCACGAACCGATAGCTTGTGGTCAAGTTAAGTCCACTTAACCGCCGTGCCACTAGTCAGCACGGCTGTCTCTCCCGTTCACCCTCGATGTGCTGGACGTCGCGGGCTCTCGGGGTCGCTGTTCCCGCTACGGACCCTGGGGGGCTTTGAAAAGCTGTGAAGCCCAAGGGACCTGAGAAGCTGCAGACACTGTCGTGCGCGGGCTACCTGGACCGCTTACACAATGCATTGCGCACGTGACGCGTTTTAAGCGCATTTATGTAGGTCAAAGAGGTCGCCTCCAGCGGCTGGCGGCTAGCCCATGTTTCGATTACAGTGAGCCTACGTGGACGATTTATAATTAACTGAGCGTGAAATAAGGGTCGTTATGCAGGTGCATAGATAACATGAACTACCATAGTAGTTCATGTTATCTATGGTAGGTGCTATTCCCCCATAGCTACGAAGCGTGCAAGACATCGTAGTTGAACAATGGACAGTTCTAATGAACTTGCCGAATATTTAAATTCCTCATGTTTAGCGCTGCACCTAAGCGCAAATGTACCTATAAAAAGCTTCAGCCAGTTCATTGATATTTGATCACATGTGTTTTAATTAGATATGTTTCGTTCGTAATGCATGCTATATAGCATTTAGTATCGTTCGTATATAAGCCAATCGTAAAACCAAGACAGTAGATATGTGAGAGACGGAGAGGATTTTGCGTTAATGTTGTCATGCCACACCGCTGTCACAAATTGTGGACTGCTGACGTTCACGAACTAATCTGTGAACTGCATGCCAACACACCGGTGAAACAGTTGACAACTGCTGCGCTCTTCGGACCAATGTTTCTCGAGCACTTAATGAAGCTGTTAACTATGCCATGGCCTTTAGCACACAGTTGGCGGGCGTTGTATACAGGGTTGACGTGTCTTGTCGCGACTACTGATGTCGTGCGGGCTTGACGGTTCCATCAACTTGCCCAGCCTGAAGCCCTACATGCCGCCCAGCTAAGTATTCCACCAACGGGCTGCTCCGGTGTGGCTGGTAGGGCGGACTGGGATAAAGGGTAGGTGTTCAATCTGGTTGCGGCCAGTTTTTTGGCACCTGCGTGGGGGTTCCTCAGTGAAGACATAAGGTCTCCTAGGATTGAAGAATCGTGGAATGACGTCATGTTACTGTTCAGCATGCCGTCATACAGATAAGCGACCGCGTCGATCGTAATTACTTAGAAAAGTATCTGATCATATACACATAACACAGGGCTTTCTTAGCGTCTTGCAGAAATCCACCTTAGTATATGCGTATTTGGAATACGAGCTGGTTCACTAAGCGCTAGCCCTGGCAGCTCGGGTTAAGACGCTTAACCCTGTCGCCTTTTTGGACTTGTCCAAAATCTTCAATATAAATCACTTTCAAATAGCTGTCAAAGGTAGACCATGTATTAGTCGTCATAAGCACTGTCTCAGGTTTCAGTTATTGCTTACATAAGCCGTCTACGTCGCTGCTATTCAGGTTCTTCAAATGCTGTCACTCAATTGTCACTAAATTGTCACTAATGATAGTACCAACATCGACCGACAAAGTGGTTTCAGTATATGTTGACAGCCTCGCCTCCCGTATGATTTACCTGTAGCCACTAGTCAGAAGATCCCAACCAAATTCATCCTCCCGTAAAGGTAAACTGAGTGGCAAGACAAACCACAGACAACTCCAAACGAACTCGCCACAGTCCTGTGTAGACCGGCGCGGATTGGCGCGGATTGGCGCAGATTTTCGCTGGCGCGCCGTCAGCCGCGGAAGGAGGCCCTTTGTCATGGACGGACTGATGCCCCTCTGACGTCATTTGGCTGGCCGTGGAGGGCTCGACGTCACATTCCACCGGTGGACGTGCCAGAAGAGGGCTGCTGTGATTCATTCATTCAGCTCGATCCGGTTAGGGACGGTGTCGATGGCTGCCACGGACGGCTGAGTATCTCTGATTAGGGAGGCGTGAGTAGTGGGATAGAAAGAGAGCCAGTTTTCATATATCTATAAATAATCACCGGCAAGGTCAGCAGGCGACCACCGTGTGAAATATTACCATCGACGCTACATGAAGGCGGGCGATTGAATTGAGGATGGGAACCAAATGAGAAAGGCTTGAGGCTGGAAGCCTGAAGCCTGAGCTTAAGCTGAAGTTTTCAGGTCATGTGTACGAATTTTGGTGGTTGAATTTACATTTAGTTGGGATTTTAATCTAGCGTACAGTTTGACTCATTTGACGGAGTTAAGTTGTTGTAAACATTGACAACTGCACAATAAACTGTTACGACCCTTGGTAGGTTTGAGCTCAGATACGTCGTATCTGAGTGTGCGACGTATGTTCCATACGTCGCACACACGTATGTTCCACTGGGCACGCGTGGGTCGCCGCACACGCTGTGCTTAAATCTTTATTTGAGCCCCTCGTCCTCGTCTCCGTCCTCAGCGATGTCACGCCGCCAGTAGTGGGTAGCACAGCAGGCCGGGATAATCAGAGTCCTCATTGCGCGCTGATTTTCTGTGCTTCATGCTGGCCTTATCCACGCTGTCTGACCATCTGCTTGTCTGTCGCTTAGTATCTTCTTCCTTCTTGCTTCTTCCTTCTTCCTATTTCTTTCTTTTTTCTTTTTTTTTCTCTCTTTCTCTCTCCCTAGTCTCTCTTTCTCTCTCTTCTCTCTCTCTCTCTCTCTCTCTCTCTCTCTCTCTCTCTCTCTCTCTCTCTCTCTCTCTCTCTCTCTCTCTCTCTCTCTCTCTCTCTCTCTCTCTCTCTCTCTCTCTCTCTCTCTCTCTCTCTCTCTTCCCTATGGTTTTGCGCTGTTTTTACTCAAAGGTTCCGTGTAGGCAGACATGTCTAGGAACAAGGCGGCATCCGGCGTCAGAGACAGAACCACCCGCCTCATTATTATCGTGACGGAAATGTCAGAAGTCTATACTGACCTACCGCACACCCACGTCTTCCTCCGCTTCTGGCCCGGGAGACAGCAGGGAGAGACAAAGTGACGGTGGAGGATGGAGAGATGGGGCAGGAGGTGCTGGGGGCAGATGGCTTATTTTTTGCCTAGATGCTAGATGTTGCCTGTAGGTAGATGTATAATGTATATTGTATTCTGCAGTTATGATGTATGCGTCCAGGATATTGCAGAGGGAGAGAGAGAGAGAGAGAGAGAGAGAGAGAGAGAGAGAGAGAGAGAGAGAGAGAGAGAGAGAGAGAGAGAGAGAGAGAGAGAGAGAGAGAGAGAGAGAGAGAGAGAGAGAGAAAGAAAGAAAGAAAGAGAGAGAGAGAGAGAGACATAATGCAAAAAAAAAGAAGATGAGAGATGAGAGTTAGAAACTACTATGGCCGCCTCCCATCCAGCAGTGCTCAGTTGGTCACAGTCAGCACTCTTCTCTGGATGTGTCCCCTACTGTTCTGATGGTGTCGTTTCCATTCGGCAGGGCTCGGCTGATAACCAGCACACTCTCTCTGGACGTGTCCCCTACTTTTCTGACGGTGTTGTCTCTATCCTGCAGGGCTCGGCTGACTCCAACAATTCCCACCCGTCCTCGGACCTCTCTCTGGACGAGGAGAGGGAAAACCTGCGCAGAGAGACCGAACGCCAGGCGCTGGCACAGCTCGAAAAGGCCAGGGTGAGTACAGTACCAACTGCTGAACATATAAAACAGAGTACCAGGCACTGATAACTGAGGACTGAACCGTCTAACTGCCCACAGCTTACTTGTCCAGTTCGGAAAAACCGAAGCTCAAGAATTTCGCAGTTTTACTCCATGACCCCATAGATACCGTTGTCCGTTACTGACAAGGAATTATATAAATAATATAAGTATTTTTGGCAAAACAGGCAATTTTATCGCATTGAGATAAACCTTTGCAAAGCTTTTATGATCGTCCATACTGATAGATTTCTTGGTAGGTTGCTTCTGTCCTCCTCGCCATGGCATTTGTATGCATCACTTCCCTGGATTAGGGCCCGTATGATCGCTAGCTGATGTGCACATTTCATGTTATTATGCATGCCCCCGCTGAGGCTGGCATGGTGGCACATGACAGCTACCTGCTCAGCCTCTTTGGAAGTGAAGCCTCTGCGATAGCCTGCTGGGTGGGCTGTGGAAAAATACCTTTATTGCTCCGTGCAATGTGCATGGCGTTGCTACGCTGCTTTAGGTGAAATCTACTTCATTGTTACTGCATTATGTAAACCAGTAGTCACGAGGGTAAAGCAGTGAATAGACAAATATTTGTTGAAAGGGACCATTCAACACATTTACATGGGTAAACGCGTCTCTTCAATAGGCTCAATCAGCACCCATTGTGTTTGTAGTGTTGGTGCTGTTTTCTGTTCTTGTAAGGTACGCGTGCTGAAAACGCATGATTGACAAAACCATACATGCAAGTGTGTTGATATCAATATTGGCCTCAATGGATAGTATAGTATCAAGTATCAACACTGCAGCGTGCAGTATGCAGTCATATTGTTGGCGACTTTCATTCAACCCCAGAAGTCTATCAAGCCCTATTCCGAGAAAGCCTATCTCTTCTTGACTGAGCCATCTTCTCATGTGACTTGTTCATGTTCGTAGATCACAAAGCTTCTGGCTAGTTTTTTGCACGACTGTTTGAACTCTGTGAAATAACCTAAAGAGGGATAGTCGAATGATAGCTTTGCTTAATTTTAAGATTCTTTTATTGATGAATGGTGAAAACTGAAAACATTAAACACTATGGCCTCTATTCTTCACTATTCCTCGTGTGTTTTCTATTATTTCTTCCGGACAAACTACATCTAAATTTATCTATGTATGTTTGATTGCTGTCATATTTTAGTGAGATATCATAAACATTATTGTTTGCAACGACTGAAGACGTTTATAGCCTCCATTAGTTCAGTTTGTGTCACTTGGGGAAACCAATCGGATTTAAGTGCTTGACATGGTAAAAAAACCTGCAAGAAACAAGCCTAAAACATGGAACACCACAAGGGGCCTGTGAATCAGGGTATCTGTGAAGCGCTGAAGCACGTTAGTACAAAGTGAGGTGCTCCTTGTATGTGTGGAAGTTTGTAGGTCATTGATAGCTAAGCAACGGATAGCCGAGTAAACTAGTTTAGAAGGCTGTTTAGAAGGCTGATACGAGTTTCAGGATTCTGACAAACAAGTCTGCAGTCAAAGAGCAGTACAGCGTGCACCCCTTCGCTTCGGAGGATTTTTCCAGGGGCGGAGAATTAGGGGTTTTGGGGGTGCGCGAGCACCCCCTGAGCCAAAAAGTGTGCCAAAAGCACCCCCTGGAATCTGCAAGTCTACACAAAAATAAAATTTCACATTCTAAGCATGATAAAAAATATATAGGTAAAGGACATGTCATTTTCATTCACAAAGTCAAACATAAACTTTGTGAAGCATTCAATGGAAGCATGCACCCAATACCTAGGTATCACGGTTACAATTTGCATGATGAAAACGATTGTTATTGCTCAAGACTCAATGACTGTCCAATTGTCCAATGTCCTGGGACTTATTTGTAAGAAAAAAAGATATGCCTCAAGATACTGGTGTTTCACCTGTTGTGACAAAAGCCTGAAAACATTGCAGAACCTCACAGTCAGGACACAATCTTGTTGGACAATGCACGCATTTGTTCATTCACAGACTTCTCTATATATATTCTCTATATATAGAGAAGTCTGTGGTTCATTATATGCTTTCTACGATATAGGTATATCTTTAGCTCATGAACCCAAAATTCTAAAAAGAAATGATACGTTGGCAACTTGAAGGCTGAATTATGTTTTAGTATTAGGACCTCATGGGCTGAATCACAAGAGAATAACTGGCCTGCGCCATAATCGTTGCAATAGCGCAGCGATGGCTAATTTGTACCTATCCCGCCATATTAAAGTTTTCCATTTATCAGAGGAAGAAATACAATTTTCAAGAAAGCATTTGATAATTAATGGTTTTGCAAATTGCAAAAGCTGATTTCATTTGGACGTTATTGACATGCTTTTTTATGATATATTTTATTTCAATAGTAAATAATTTTCATCTTGAAGAAATTTGTCTTTTTAACCTTGCAAAAAGTTGCACGTTCGTCAATCTAGCAGCACATTGATATTCGCGAATCTGCTGCTGGTAGACAGGCATTCGCGGCTTCCGAATTTGCTGCTTTTGGCATGAAACAAAAGTTGGATTCTAAGCCCAGACTAGCTTTAGCCCCTTTCGCATCAAATTCAATTCAAATCTCGACATAATATGCCAGATACACTTCATTGTACCTCCCATCCCAAGTGGGGACAAGCGACAAGAACACGACTCAAGTTCTTATTTTGCCTTTTTAGCAATGTGCTGAAGAGGGCTTACTTTTAAATCGTACCAGGCCCAGAAGCAGCATATTCGAGCCTCGAGGAACGGAGAATGCCTGTCTACCAGCAGCAGATTCGCGAATATCAGTTACTTTGCTGCTAGATTAAAGGTAGTGTGCCAGCTTTCTTGGACCGTATGGAGTTAATGGCCCAGATAAGGAGAACCGGATTTTTGGAACTTATCCATACCTTCAAAACTCATGGAAACGTCTTAAATTCTTCAAATTTTGAGTACCCCAGTGCGAAATTCGCCCCGACGGGTTGTCGGTCGTACCCCAACCACATTTCACACCACTATGAACAATAAATGCACACACTGAAATCGCTATTACCAATATGCTCATCCAATCAAGTTTCGATAAACCCGTTCATCATCATCTCCTGCGGTTTCGAACACGCCTGTTAGGTGGCTTCTGATGCTCGTCGAGGTCGGAATTTCCAAATACGCGTGGTGCGTCGGGCCGCGCGCTCTGACTTCGGCCAAGAAAAATGCGTCAGCTGATCATTGTCATTTCTGCCACTTGCGTGTGGTGAAATGGGGTCATAACTTATAAGACGGCTTTTTCATATCAATTATTTTACATAAAATCATATTTCAAACCATAAATAATGTTCGACAGCCAAATAAAAGAAACAATACCAATACGGGCTTACAGTTTAAGGCTCGACATTGTGTTGTCTACGATTAGACAGCTGATAACTCATTCCCGTACGTCGTATGGTCGTAACACTATAATGACCTTTGCTTATTGTCACAAGTGCGCCGCATTCGCGATTGTTGCCCGACGCCTGTTTGCAGGTGAGCCCACTACAGTTGTTATACATATCTAAAAACCGAAAAACTTTTAGGCGAAAAAGGCACTATTCCAGGCCCATTTTTGATTTTTTTTGCGATATTAGGTAAAAACAGAAGCTTCTTATCCTAGAAAAAATAAAATGGGAAATCTTTCAAAGGTGGCACACTACCTTTAACCCAGTGCAACTGCTGTGACTGGTTGCGGCTGCGATAGCAACGCTCCATGTTAGATAGAACATATTACATAAAACGTTTTATCAACGTCAATGATAGCTCATATTGATGCTTCTTTGTTTTATTTTGCAAGGTTAGGCTCTTTCGATCTTGCGAGACCTTTGCAGAGTCGGGAGCATGATAATATAGGGAGAGGCAGGCCTGCGGACACCGGGCACTGGGCAGTGGGCGGCCAGCCTGCATGCAGGGCCCTACATGGGGCTGAAGGGGACTGCTGGGCGGCTGAGCCCGCCATGATAAACAGCTCACCCAGACCCACTGATGCTTTCTCACCGCACCTGAGCATGCTTCTGGGGGAGCTACCTACACGCTTCGGATAGAGGTGACCGTCAAGGGTCTAGCCCGGACCAGGTTTTTAGAGTCCTTGAAGAATGAGGTGAAGGATTTGCCTACCCTGGGGATGAAAAAGAGAGCATGTTATAGTTATTTTCGACGCTCATTGGCTCATTGGTCAGTGACTTTTTTTTTGGGGGGAGGGGCAACTGGCCTAGCCAAGGGTGGCACAGGGAGCACCTGTCCCCTACCATCCTCATTGGGCTTAGGGGCCCCTGACGCCCGGCCCTTTGGTCCGTCGAAGTTTTAAGTGCCGAGTCTTCTCCCGGGGCCGGGGTCTCCAATTACCCACTCCGGCTCCTGAGAGATCCGTCAGGTTCTTGAAGCCGCACACAGGCACCCAACTCCTGAGGACACCGGATGCGCCCCAAGGGCCCCGCAAAGGCTTTTTTGAAGCTCAAAAGCAGTCCCCGAGAGCCCTAGCTGATGTCTGAGAAATAGCTCCCTGATAACATTCAGAACCATTCAGAAGAACATTCAGAAAAGTCAATCACCAGACGCATGTATCTAAAGACCCACATATCTTTAAGGGTCTCTTCAGCCGTCTTTGAGGGCCACACCCATGTCAAGGGGCCCTACTTCAGGCTCTAGGGGCCCCAGGTGAACCTTTGAGGGCAAATATTGCGCAGGTCTCCGAAGGTCCGCACTCCGCGCAGATCTTTTAGGGCCCGCGCAAATCTCTGAGCGGTTTTGCTGGCCTGTGACAGAAAAGACGAGTTTCTGAGGCCCTAAACGATCTCCTGCGGAGTGTCGGCAGTCGGCACCGTGTGGTCACGTGCACCTCTGTGGGTCACCCCTTAACCTGACTTCCAATGGCCCCACATAGGGCCCAGAGAGGCTTAGGGCGCAGAGAGGCTTCAAGTGCCGAAAGAAAAAGCCCCTGTCAGGTGGCCTACAACTTCTTTTTAAAAAGTTCAAAAAAGTTAATAAAAACTTTTTAAAAAAAAGTTTAAAAGTAAAAAAAATATCGTGCCAGGGCTGTTACGAAAAATAAGTGGCCTAAATCCAATGAAAAACAGGATTTGGGGGTACCTTAGGTTTGGCTCCCTCGGTGTGCCCCCCGCCCGCGCTCAAGCTCTGGATCCGCCAGTGAAAGCACCCCCTGGCATTTTGACAATTCTCCACCTATGGATTTTTCTATGTGTTAAGAGTAGGATGAATTTGAAGTTGGATAGTTACGAAGGCAGATTCTACAATATCAGTGTTGATCATTCGTTCTCAATTTGAAAATGAAATTGGCATTTCATTTTGTTTTCAATTCTGGTTTGGTAGGTATGTATCCTAGCACTCGCAGCTTATACGACCAGACAGGTAATTTACTTTGGGAGTTACCCGACTTCAGCTTTCCGTTTTGCCATGAAGCGGTCAATATGCGCCAAGTGCCGTGCCTTTTGGGCTGCTCCCTGCAAATGCTACATTGCTATGCATATACATACATCCTGTACACTAGTGGTTCATGCGTCCTGTATTTACATTCTGCACCGCTTGGCCGCCGTATCCAAACTGCGCCTCGGGGTTCCAGTTTTCACTCTATTCCCTATATTGTATACCATAGGTATGCGTCATGTTCTTTTACGGTCTTTCACTGAGGGTTCGCCTGGCATCAATGTGGCGGTGTGTTCAGTTAAGTAGCGGAATGTGGACGAGGGTTCAGGGGTTGAGCTGGCCGCTGTGACCACGCATCAGCACGCCACACGACGCTACGCTAGGCGGAGAGTTCAGGTGGTCACGCGATCCCCAGCGATGTGCGGAACACAGCCGCAGCACTAGTTAGATCAATTCAACCAGCGTGGGTTCATTAGTGGAAAGAAAAGCCGGGACTGAAGGCGAAGGGGAAATCCAGCTATACCTAGTAATGAACACCACTGGACTTACCCAGTTCACACGAATGAATTGTAAATATCGTTTCTTCAGTTCGTTATGGTGGTGCGAACATACCGAAGTTATTACCCATAAACAGAACACTTTGACCGGCCTCGGTAAAACCTGTTCTAGTGTCTCGCGACTGACCCCTTTCCCCTCTGTCTCGTTGGTACAGACAAAGCCGGTGGCGTTCGCCGTGCGGACCAACGTCGCGTACGACGGCGGCCTGGACGACGACTCGCCTGTGCACGGGTCGGCCATCTCGTTCGACGTGAAAGACTTCCTCCACATCAAGGTAACAGGTGTCCAGAACTGGTGTACGTTTTGTCGAATAATGCCTCATTTTTTAATGTTTAGATGACCAATTTAATGCACTACATAACTTTTTATGACCCACAATTTTTCTCAAATGGAGAATTTTAATTGCAAGAGAAATATTGGCTGTATTGGTATAAAGTATAAACGAATTAAATCGATGCCTTTTTACCTCGGTCTTTTTACTTATCGATATATACCGTTCACATTATTTGTGAGTTGAAGACAGACCGATTACGCTTGGTTTTATGTGTTCACATCAAACATAATAAATCTATAAAAAAAACATTAACAAAAACTTATCTATAAAGCTTGATCATCTAATTTAATGCGGGAATCGTGTGCGGGTGCACTGTCATCCCAGCCACAAATAAGCCATAATCGGTCGCTGGTGGCTGCGTTCCTCTCGAATCCTCGACACCGGATTTTCCACTTGACCCAGCCAGTGCGGTGGTTTCGTCATGTTCCGAGAAACGCAGTTCGCCAGTGACGCCTATATTCATTGTAATGTCGGAAGCGGCCGATCGAACAACCACTCTTGATGGGCCGTCATGAGTGATGAAATCCAATCACAGTATACAGCGAACTCGCAGCGCTCATCCTGCGTCCCGTCGGCTTCGTTGAAGCTACCACGGTGCAAAGTGGCGGCAAGTGTTCTCACGGTTGATTAGTTCGCTAGTGCGTCTATTGGAAACTGGGGAAGATAGCCGTCGATTGATGTTGTCCGAACAATCAGTGTCAATTGGTTCGACTGAGCTCGTGTGCTTCGACGCGAGATGGCGTATCAAGATGAATGTTGCGAGTCCGAACGTGTTTGGTGTATTCTGTCTACATTTCCGGTAATTTTACCAATACCATATGTTTCACGTAACATTACTGCTCTCCTCTACACTTTAAACATATATTCATAGACCTCTGTATACATGGACTGGACACAGAAAATCCGGCCATGACCACAACGGCCCTAAAAGTAAATGCTTATAACTCGAGAGTCAGTTCACCTACGACATCCATTTTTTCACCGCCGCATAGCCCCATTCATTGAAAATGATGGGGATCATCCGCCGAACCGATGCGGTGTAACGGGGGAGCACCAGCACGTGGCGCGTGAGAGATGTTTATGAAAATGGTGTGACAGTATCTCGGGAACGGCTTGACCGAATGAGTCCAGATTTGGCACCCAGCTAGGTATAACACACCTGCCAATAACACATGTCCCAATTTTGAGGTGCCGATGCACGTGCGCACGTGCACACCCCTTTTTTGTATCTCAGAAACTACTCGTCCGATTTCGCTCAAATATTGTATACAGGCAACAGCCTAACAACCATTGCTGGCTCACACCTCAAGCAAGGGGTGCGACTGCACCTGAGCACGTGCACACCCCTTGTTCATATCTTGGAAACTAGCCGCCCGATTTAGCTGAAATTTTGCATATACCCAAGTGTCTTATAACCATTGCTGGTGTTTGTCTCAATGTTGAGGTGCCGCTGCACGTGCGCACGTGCGCACCCTTCCATTATATCTCGGAAATAAACAGTCCCATTTCGTTGAAACTTTGAATACAACCATGGTCCCCACAACTACCGCTTATTCACACCTGAATAGTTGATATCATAACTAAAAATAACAACAAACGACTTAAAACTGTTGATCGTGTAATCCAACAGATTATGATCGTTGTAGTTGTATGCGTTGTTGTATGCGTGCAGCCGCACCTGATAATGCAGAAGTTCAGTCCAGTTGGGAAATAAGTTTCTAAGATCCGCAAATGTATAAGTCGCCAGTGGTTATGGAGTACATTGCTGCGTAGAAGATCTCAGCAAAACAAAACGGAACCGCTAGTTTCCGAGCCACGAATTGGGGTGCGCGCGTGGCGCGTGCGCACGTGCAGCGGCAATTCAAGCTTGCGATGAGTATCAGGAACGTTTAGCTTGGCTCTTAGGGAGGCAGATACAAAGTTTCAGCTAAATCGGGCGGCTAGTTTCCAAGATATGAACAAGGGGTGTGCACGTGCTCACGTGCAGTCGCACCCCTTGCTTGAGGTGTGAGCCAGCAATGGTTGTTAGGCTGTTGCCTGTATACAATATTTGAGCGAAATCGGACGAGTAGTTTCTGAGATACAAAAAAGGGGTGTGCACGTGCGCACGTGCATCGGCACCTCAAAATTGGGACATGTGTTATTGGCAGGTGTGTTATACCTAGCTGGGTGCCAAATCTGGACTCATTCGGTCAAGCCGTTCCCGAGATACTGTCACACCATTTTCATAAACATCTCTCACGCGCCACGTGCTGGTGCTCCCCCGTTACACCGCATCGGTTCGGCGGATGATCCCCATCATTTTCAATGAATGGGGCTATGCGGCGGTGAAAAAAATGGATGTCGTAGGTGAACTGACTCTCGAGTTATAAGCATTTACTTTTAGGGCCGTTGTGGTCATGGCCGGATTTTCTGTGTCCAGTCCATGTATACAGAGGTCTATGATATATTCAATAGTTATACGCACTCAGGGATTAGAAATGGATGTCACACGCAAATGCCACTCGCCCGGTATTCCCCCGTTCATCCATGGCTCTCGGGCCGCACGGGCAGGTAGGCTGTGCCGCAGTACAGCAATGTAATGCGGTGCAGTCTGCTTACAGGCAGATCGTCCCTCTGCCTCGGCGCCCCTGGAAGAAATCCCATTGTGAAACTGGAACTTGGGGGCGATGTTTCTGGTGAAATTAATGCAAAATTTATGATGAATACTGATTGCTTTGTTATGACTTATGGGCATTATCATTTCTCTGCAAAGCAAAAATCTGTAAAAAAAAGATCAGTAAAAAAAAACTCCACTCCAACTGAAGTTTGTTTACCGACGATATGCCTTTTTGTCATTCCGTTACTGTATAGCTGCCCAAAGCATCCACTCGTGTAAGAGGTCGTTTCTCTCTTCTGTGCAATTGTGCATTGCATGTCTCTCATGATCATCGTTTTGTTTATGTGGATGCCGATGGCTCTACCAGAGATCCACGACCGCCATAAACCGACATCATAGTCTGGGAGCACAATGGCAGAGCCAAAGGCAAAATGCAAGTGAGCTCACTAACAAGCTGTTAAATTTTAACGACTTTCTAAGATGGCGCGACATTCCTAAATTTATATTAAAAAGCAGAATTATTTCCATTTGATTATCCGACAACTTATCGCGCAAACGACGTTTGTTCATCACCTAAAGACGATCGACCGCCTTCCCCAGCACTGGACGATATCAGATGTTTGGGTCCCGACGGGCCATGGACGAGGAAAAAGCTCGGCACTAACAACCTTTGACATTCTTTTCCACAAAAGTAAGACCTTTCTACCTTTCCACCTGAGTACGGCAGTAATCGAATCTAGTCTCCGTATCCCTTTTCAAAGGAGTCCGACAGTAACACCCTCTGACCTCCGCGTCCCTTTCCACAGGAGAAGTACGACAACAACTGGTGGATCGGCCGGCTGGTGAAGGAAGGCGCAGAGGTCGGCTTCATCCCCTCCCCGGCCAAGCTGGAGACACTGCGACTACAGACGGCTGGCAACCCTCGGCTTCACAACAAGCAGCCGCCGGCCGGAGCCATGACCGGGCTCAGCGACGTGCTCTCCAACAGTGAGTGACGTCATCGGATAGAGGGGAGGAGCAGAGAGAGGGAGGGAGTGACCCGCAGGATCCTGAAGCTGCACTGGGCCGGTGGGGAGGGTGTCGAAGATTGGTGTAGCAATGGCTGCTTTCGCTCTACACAAAATCCACCCGTTTCACAATATACGAGTAGCTGCCAACAGCCGTGGGGAAACTTTTTTTTTCAAATACTTTTACTTGCATATGAGTTACGGTTCATCAAAACCACCTGCAGACGCCAAACGTCAGTTATTGCCATTGAGCAAGGCACCCAGCGCCCAAGCCCTACTTCACCCGGCTGCTGTGTCTGCCACATGTTGGACCACTAGCTCGAATAGCTCACTTGTGATGGCACTTCGCCGACCTCCGCTCACCGGCTTGACCCGGATGTTGCCCTGCAGTCAATGTTGTGACATGACCACCCCGGGCTGTATGTCATGACTGGCAGCTAACCTCTGTCTGGTCGGGACTGACCTTTAAGCGTGCTATCCTAACGTTCCAAATGGCGACACGTGCAAGGCGGTGGGCTGAGTCCCGCTGTCGATCCGGCTGTGTGTAATTTAAACCGCCCATAATGCAACGAGTGTGTGTTGTCCATGTGTAGGGTGTGCGGAGGAGTCGTGGAACAATGAACATGCCGCTTACTGCTAAGTTCCCACCAGCTTAGTTCCTCTGTTAGTCTCTGTGATTGTTTCGGCGACAACAATGTCACTCTGACTACTGATGGTTTATCAAAATACAACCCAAAACCGTCTGACACAATCGAAGTCCGCGAACGCGCGTTGTAGACAAAACTTGTGTTGGCATCACTGACTCAGCACATTCGCATCGCTCGAGACGGATGTTAAGTTGACCGAGGTGTGCTCGTAAACCGCCGTACAGCCTATAGTCATAGTTATAGTTATTTTGCTGGATGTGCTACACTGTCAACTTAATCTCGGCATTCTCGATAGCTACTGCTGCACGCTTACAATTAAGCTAGTTTTGTCATCTTTCATAGGTAATTGTGTTTCGTGTAAACAGAATGATAACACTATTTTGAAATATAAAAAGCTGAGAAATAATTTACTTGCGAAGGCAGCACCAGCCATGTCTGTAACTCTCTCTAGGACTTATTTTTACCGAGTTACGTCACGGCACAAATGAAAGAATAACAAAAACATCCAGGACACAATCATACAGATGGAGCTTCAGTCCGACTACTCTCAAACCCCGGTGAAATTATTTCGTTGCTTTGACCCGACGCCAACTGCACACATTAGACGGTGGGGTTGGTTTTGCATGACAGAGACCGCCCGCGTGCGGGAGGAAGGCGGGAACGCTCTCTGCTAGTTCATCCGCGACTGCACGCGCGGGTCTGTAGATCAAAGAGCTCTGAAGGATGGCTCGCTTTGCTCTCCCTACACCCTCAGGACGTGGGGGGGGGGGGCAGCTTCAATCCAAATATATAGGACCGGGTCGGGATGGGCCACACGACCGAGATGGGGTCTGACCCTAAACTGAAAATAATACAGGACTGAAAACATTGTAAATAAGATTTCATCATTTGTTATCCCGGATTATATCAATGTCCTTAACTGTTATTCATTCCTTTATTCATTTTCAGTCTTAGGTCAACTTGTTAGGAAACGCTGTTAGGAACGCTGATTATGGCACTGTTGAAATGTTTATTTTACCGCTTTTGTTGTCAATTTATTTCCGAGCTACCAAAGTTTGACGTAGTGTTGTCATAGGCGGCGGAACGGGGGGGGTTCACCGGGACACCGTGCCCCCCTTTGATTTTGGCATTTTAACATCAGCCCTATGTGCGTTGCATGGAAAGAATGGGACCAAAAGTCGGCGGTGCCCCCTCCCCCCTTGCTCTCGCATCTAGCGAAAGACGATGTAGCATTATATGTACAGCCCTCTGCAAACTGCGTGGTAGGTATTCTTTTTCCGACAAAACCGAGAATAACGCGAATGCTATGCTAACGGTCACTCGGAAATCGTAACGGGAAGACGCGCGAGGCTCCGCACATTCGATTGGGCTTATTTTGGTATACATTTTTCATCTAGTTTAGCAACAACACACAGAAGTTTATATTTGCCCCCAAAACAAACTTTTGCATTTTGTTGCCACACAAGGCATATACTTTGTTTATTGATAGACCCAATCGAAGGAGTGGAGCATAGCGCATCTATATGCAATGAGATTCGACCGACTGATAACATGACCTTTGAGTTATTATCGGTTTTGTCGAAAAAAGAATACCTACCACGCAGTTTGCAGAGGGCTGTACTGTCGTCTTTAGTACGCGGCCTGTACTGATAGAACCCCGGCCTTCTTTTTTTGTACATACGTCTCCCGTACCAATCTAACCCCGATCTGACTCCGTTTCAGGTCTGGATGTGGATCAGAACGGAATGGAGACGGCCATGGGGGACGACTCGGACTCCACGGGCAAGGGCAAGCCCAACCTCACCACTCCGCCGGCACGGGAGAAGCGGAAGCCCTTCTTCAAGAAGCAGGCGAGTGATGTATGTCACGCTTCTTTTTCTATTTTTTTTTTTATTTCCTCAAGTAAGTGGTGTGCTTCAGTCAAAGATTACCTCGCCCTGTGCCGATCCTAGGTTAATTGGATGAACCGGCCACGGACGGTTCTTATCTTGCTATGGTATCTGCAAAAGTCGTGGCCATCTAGACAGCCTTCTCAGTCCTTTCCACCTAATCGTATTGAATGAATGATGGCCTGTGATTTGTGATTTATGGGTCATGGGACTGATAGTTTTGGCAAGATAAAACGTAAAACGCAGCAATTATTTAGTTTCAGTCGCAGCAATTAGTTAATAACTTCGATGTGACTTTATCTCAATTTTGTGAAAATTTGTCAGGGACTAGACTACGCCGCCGGGCTTCCGCCGATTGAGCCTTTGGACATCCTTTTACTTGTTGTAAATGAAAGTAAATAAAAGCCGGCTGAGAATCCTTTCGATAAAGAACAGTCGGCTACTACCTCCCCTTAAACATGGATCGCTTCCAAGACATTACATCCTGTGTTCTCTTTCCTTCTTTGACTGAAGCACACACATTATCAGCATTAGTCAATGTTGTGCGTAGATCCAAAGTTAATTTCTCATTTTATGTTAGTACTTGAAACTGCATTGCTAAATGTTATTTATTTTAAATGTTGCACGGAACAGTAGAACTTTGTGCGCACAATCGTATTGGAATTTATTCTTACTTACGGTGCTATACCTATGCTGCCTTCTTAGTTCATCTTAAGCCTAGAAACACGCTCAATAAAGCCATGGCTGTATTGCACCTAGCTACACACCAAAAGGCTATGTTCACTGCCCAGTCAGCATAGCGCTGGCTCTCACGCCGTTAGAAGTCGAGCACCCGCCGTTAGAAGTTAGCACTGAATGTGCACACTGCTCGCGCATTGCCCGCAGTCGTTCATTGCACACCGCACAGTGGACGGAATTTATGGCTGTTCGGCGTGACACGCGGTCAAAACATGCATGTACCGGCAAGGCCACTCCGTGCCGGGCACTGGCCTAGAACCTGGCGACACGATAACGGCACGCCTCGGCAGCTAGTTTGTAATCACTGCTCCATGGTATTTCACTGCCGTGGAACGATGGCATTCGCAGCGGTGAAAGCGAAATTACCGAGAAGTTAACTGTCGGTGCTGCCCTAAACACTAGTTATTTGCACGAGTTATTTAATGCAAATAACTCACGATGAGCTCGCAAATGTGAGACTTGGATAGTTGAAATTTTAATAAAGTTCATTTTATCGTTGACTTGGTGTCAATCGTCGAGCTTATATTGAATACCATCAAAGATGGTTTGCATTGGAATGCTTAACCCTCGCACGACCAGGCCATTTCTCATAACACGAACGACCAGGGGGGGGGGGGGTTGTTACGACCCCCCCCCTGGCGTTTCGAAACGGAAGGTCGTAGAGCTTAGCGGAAAAAAACCAACGGATTGCTCTCAACGAGATCTCGCGATTGGTGGTATATTTTTTGGTCCTAGGTCAACATTTGACCTACTTATGACCGGTCAAAGGTCAAATTTTCTGAAAAATAGACTTTTTCAACTTTCCGCGGCGATTGCGGCAAAACGGTGGGAGATATCGACTTGAAATCTTCATTATCGTGTTCCTTGATCAATTCTCTATCGTTTGGTATGTATTTCGTTTCCCTAGCTCTAAAAATGGCGCGTTGGGAGCGCCGGAAGTCGGCAAGGTCACAGTCGGCGGCAGAAATTCGAAAAATCAAAATTCAAATTTTTGAAATCTGATTGTATTTTTGGATTTGGGAGGTCCATTTGCTCCCTATAGAAGCTAATATTGCTGCATATTCCCATTGAGGTGACAAGAATTAGCAAAATAGTGGTTCGGGCGCTTTTCAAAAATAGTACCGGACGCTGTTCCTCTTGTGACGTCATAGCTCCGTGACCTGACCTGACCCGGTCAATTTTCTTGCACCACACGATAGCCAATGCTTGCCCCAACATGCATGGGAAGTTTCATCATGATCCATCAAACAATGTGGGTATCACCGGCAGAAAACCTAGGGATTCGGCGCACACGTTTGGTAACTGTCGGCCGGAGGCTGTACCTCTTATGACGTCATAACTCCGTGACCTGACATGACCCGATCAATTTTTTTTCGGCAAAAGATGCGCAAAGGTTGCCCTAGAGGGTATTGAAAATTTAAGCCCGCTACGACAAGCCGTTTAGCGTGCACTTCGAAAAAACCTCAGGGGGGGGGTTGATACAACCCCCCCCCCCCCTAGGCGTTCTAGGGTTAAGAAATACGTGGCCATTTAGGTCGGGAAAAGAATAGGGGAAGGAGGGTGAATTGCGCCACCTTAAGGAAAAACGCTAATTGTAAGAAAACCGCTGGAGATATAAGCATGCACTGGTAACCACTTCAAAGAGGAACTCATTAGCTACGATTTAAGAGCCTCCCGATCAATTAAGAATGTTTCGTTTGCTTCCGACAGCTGCTTTTTCAGAAACATGCAAAAGGGCGCATTTACCGACAACTGCTGTAAATTGCGCCAGGGGGATGGCGCAATTATAATCCAATTGCGCCCTATACTTAAACATGGCTAAGCGAATGAGACGGAATGCATACACCCCGGCAGTGTAATGTCATTGCGGCTTACTTAAACACTTATAATGTTAATCATGCTGGATAAATGATAAATGTAGATATAAATCGCGATGTTTTTTGCTCAGGCAAATAACTTTACATGTGTCCGTATGTTTGTAAAAGTGCAACGAAAACATTTTATGTAACCGACTAGATATATGTGAAAGTATGGTTAAATTTTCAATCGTTTCTATCAAAATTATTAATTTTTATCGTTTCAACAACTTGTTGACATCACTTTTACTTTTTGATCATAGCTGTTACCTCTCACGCCCGAGTTCATGTTGAAAATGCCGTATTTTGTCAATTACACCACAAGTTCGCAGCCTAAATGGCAGTTGCATTATAAGTTTGACGAGAGAAATAATTTGCGGACTGGCGACAGTGGGCTGCTCCCCTGCCTGGCATTAAACTCCTTCTTTATTGCATTCAGTTAATGATGCATTCATACTGTCGTGATGCAATAGCTACACCATTATTCTATTTGCGCCCCCATGGCGCAATTGCCATGGGCGCAATTAGAATTGAGGTAGTTTTTAATAAAAGCGTAGAAGTTATCATAAACATGCTGAAGGAAGTTTACTGTTTAACTGAAATATAATGAAAAAATGGGCTTTCTTTCTAAATATAACTCCGAAAATCACACATGTATCACATATTTTTATAGCCAACGGTTCAAAATACTGCAAAAAAGTTAAGAAAACGCCGTAGTTTCTTTGATGGCGTAACTGAGCTCTGCTGATTGGCTTCGTCGGAGAGCTTGGGCCATAAAATGAACTATCAGGTGGTGAGAATATTGTTTTCGAACACAAAATTATAAACATGCCATTGAATTCGTGGGAATGTTGGTGGGCGCAATTGGTTAGGAGGGCGCAATACACCCACTTTCCCCTATTGCGAAGAAACCTGAAATGGAAATTTCAACTGGCTTCGTTATGACATGTCGTTGAACTCTTCAGCATTTTCGTAGCCATTTCGTAGCTCAACAATGCCAGCAATATTATACCACGCCATTTAAAACTTAGACATCCCGCAACCCGGTCCGCACTGCACTGCCTGGCCATAAGGCCCCAGTGTTGCCTGGTGAAGCCCGAGTAGCGGGCGGCCTCGGAGCCGGTGTCTGCACTGATGGCCCTTCTCGTGTGTGCCAGCAGGAGACGCCGGCCCCCTACGACGTAGTGCCTTCGATGCGGCCGCTGGTACTGGTCGGACCCAGCCTCAAGGGGTACGAGGTGACCGACATGATGCAGAAGGCCGTCTTCGACTTCCTCAAGAACAAGTTCGAGGGGAGGTGAGTGGGTACGCCGTGCCATTCCTGGGAATCCTTCTGCGTGGGAGGACAGACTGGTGACCGCGACGTTGAGAAGTGATTTCATTGTCATTCATGTGGTCAGGAATTACCGCCGGTCTGTCATTCTTTTGAGGCGTGTATGGAATCCTGTCAAGGATGGAAATGGATTAATGTCTCATTGAAGGGTTTGCAGGCCGACCATTTCTCCGAAGTCGATCAGCAGGCAGACATTATTTCAGGGAAGTCGCATCCATTTTGTAGTCGACAGTAACGGTTCATTCGTGGAATAGTTAAACTATGGTCCTGTTGCTGTTGTCACTGAACTAAGAGCCTCCGTTTACATATGCTGGCCCTCGATATATATCGGCACTTTTGCAGCATAATTGTGTGTGCCTTTTCATCCTTGGGTACGCAGTATGTGAGCCGCACTATAAACGTCCTATCACCGACTCTCCTACATTCGCAGGATTATCATCACCCGAGTGACTGCCGACATCTCCATGGCCAAGCGGAACCTGCTCAACAACCCCTCGAAGAGGGCCATACTGGAGCGAACCAGCCCCCGGTCGGCCTGTGTCAGCGAGGTGCTCGCAGAAATCGAGAGGATATTCGAGTACGCTCGCACGCTGCAGGTGCGTATATGTTTTACATTTCACTATATACCACGCTATTGATGACATGTTATCCACACATTTAGATTTAACTATGTTTCATGAGCTAACGAGAAGGTATTGATTGCATCATGTAATGTGCGGATAGACGAAAAGTTAAAATCGTGGGCCTCGGAGTCGAGAAGTACCTACAAATCTATTCCCTGTACCTGCAGATATGAGTAGTTATGACACGACAGATCCATTTGGTAAAATGCCATTTTCTGCGAACGCTGCCAACCACGCACATTAGGTGACTGTTAATTCTCCAGAAGTCAATGATCCGTGTACTGACATTTTGTTCGTGTGCTCTGCTGACAGCTGGTGGTTCTCGACTGTGATACCATCAACCATCCGTCACAACTGGCCAAAACGTCACTAGCGCCCATCCTCTGCTACATCAAAATCTCCTCGCCAAAGGTAAGTCTGCGGTCGGTAGAGTATCGTACTTAGCGGGAATTAATGCTTAAAGTATCCGCTATGGTGACGGTGAACGTTACATGATTCACTAATTCAGTAGCAATGGAAAGCTTTATGCTTCTCGGTGTAGTTAGCCACTCCATAAATCATTCCTTGTGACGGAAATTAACCCGCGCCCCGTTGGGCTCTGCCGAGCAACGCGCCCCGTTGGGGGGGGGGCCATTTTGCCCCCCCCCCCTAAGATCTCGAGAACCACACAACGTAGCGACAAGCGGCAAACGGTGTTGGATAGCTCTATCAGGGAACTACCTTGTGACCCAATTTTATTGACCTAGGTCAAACCGATGACGTCACAGGTCAGGTCAAAGGTCCAATTTTCACCGTTTACAGGCATTTCAAGAAATGCGTTGTAAAATCGAGTAAAATACATTTCATTGAAAATCATCGATGGGGAAATGTTCTTCAAACACATATTTTGCTAGTTGAGGTCACTGATACCAGGTCAGGTCACTGAGGTCAGGTCACTGGGGGGTCACAATATGAAAGTGTCGTGTGATACATGTTTTATGGTCCATTTTACATGACAAATGCGATTATGTGGGTCAGGCAGCCTTTGGGGCCAGCTTAGGTCACGTTTTGGTCAAGGTCAGGTCAAGGTCAGGTCAAGGTCAGGTCAAATAAGGTCAAATTTCAAAGTTGATATTTTTGCATAAAATGGGTATCGAATCGATGCAGCTCGTCACGGGGAGTTCAATGGTGGTCTTTGTTTTGCCGTACGAGGTCTAGAATCGCGAGTTCTAATTGAATCGCGAGTAAAAATTAAGTTCAAAAATTTGACGTCATCATTTTTGAACAGTTTTTTCGCTATAACTTGGCCAAAAAACGAGATATCGATCTGAAATTTGGTATGTATATAGAAGAGCGCAGGGACTATCACATATATTCCGGTTTTTCGAAATTCGGAAAAAAAATTTGGATTTTTTTTAGTTTTTCTAAAAAAATCAATTTTTTTGAAATTTTTTGGGTCAAAAACCCAAAATTTTGAAAATCCGAGATAGCAGTTTTGTAGCGCCGCTTTTTGTCTATTAGACCATATAAAGAACTTTGAAATTGCTTGATAACTGTAGATTTGGTGAGCGTTTCAAGATTGCATGTTTTTTGCTCGTTTTTGCTCGAACATGACCTCAGTTTGACCTCAATAACTCCTGACCTAAGGTGACCTAAGACTTGAAATTTGGTGTGAAGGTGTCAAATTGATGCCCGGAAAGGTACTGAAAATTTGGCGGCGCTGCGCGCCGCCGTTTTCTTGCTATTCAGGAAAAACCACATGGGGGCCAAAATGCCCCCCCCCAACGGGGCGAGGGTTAACGTTTTGTCCTAGCATTTAGCAATAGCTCACTTTGTCATGAAGCAGAGCCAATCAATTAGTGAAAATATGTTTTTTGAAGCCCAGCAAGGGCGTCGTTTTTGCATTTAAGACGAAACTATGCCAGAGGAAATAAGTTTGATATAACGTTCTGGAAATGAACAATCCCGATGCAACTGCACCGTCACCTAGAGTACTCTAGTTTCTTAGCCCACGCATCTATCGGCTAGTTCTAATCACATCTCACCCCCCCCCCCCAATACCTCAGGTTCTTCAGCGACTGATCAAGTCCCGCGGCAAATCCCAGTCCAAGAACCTGACAGTACAGATGGCGGCTGCTGAGAAGCTCGACCAGTGTCCTCCTGAGATGTTCGATATCGTACTGGACGAAAACCAGCTGGATGAGGCATGTGAACATCTCGGGGAGTTCATGGAGGCCTACTGGCGCGCCACGCATCCTCCCGTGAAGACGCCGCCGCCGAGTATACAGCGGCCGATTCCCAGCCCGCACCCCAGTCCTCGGATGGACCACTCGGGACTGACGCGAACGAGCAGTACGCCGCCTGGTGAGTGGGGCAGAGGGAGAGAGTAGAGAGGCAGGAGGAGAGAGGGTGTGAGTAGAGCCAAACCAGCAGCACGCCGCCTGGTGAGTAGAGAGAGAGGGGCAGTACTCAGTGGGGAGAGGACTAGTGAGCAGGGCGGTGAGGTAGGAAGGAAAAGGACAGCCCGACTGGTGAGTGGGAGAGGGAAGGAGGAGAATAGGAAACACTCCATGGTGAGTGGATAGAGTGAAAGAGAGGGATGGAGTTGAGTCGCACCAGCAGGCAGCAACATTTGCCTCCTGAGAAGTAGACTAGCTGGGGGGTGGGTTGTCAGACTGGCTGAGTGGTCAGACTGGCTGGGAAGAGGTGTCAGACTGTCTAGGAATGGGTTGCAAACTGTCCATTACGCTCTGTGAGTTGGTTGTTGAGAGCCGCTTTAAACTTACTCGGCGACTCAGCGAGTGCAGTGCACGAGGCGTGGCTTTAACGTGTGCGCTGCTCTATCTCTATCTCTCGTTCATTTCGCTCGCTATGTCTTTCCTCTTACTCGCTTTCAGCTAACTCTGCGTCTGAGGGTGGAGGAATTCACATTGTTGAACATGCCTCGTTTGCCCTGCCCGTCATAAGGCCAGGCTGTAATGAAATGTCGATCTTCAAATTTAAGCGCACACCTCCCTGAAATGCGGCCCTCGAATCAAACACGCTCTTTATATACGTTTATAGTGACTTGAATCCCAGAAGAAGAAGAAAAAATATTACGTTAGCGCGAGGCGCCAAGTGGGCTGCGACCCATGCAGTTCGTAGTTGCCGTCGTTTGCCAATAGATGGCGCTGCTGTAGACGGGCCAGCCGTCTAAGAATGTGCTGCTGTGCTTGCAGTGAGCCAGGGCAAGATCACACCAGGTCGCCACCACCACCACCACCACCGCGCCGCCGCCGGCCATGCGCATGCGCACGCGCATGCGCCGTCCCACTAGCGGCGGGCGAATCACTGTTAGCTATCCTGCCAGGTGGCGCCGGCGGCTAGGCTGGCGCGAGGTAGGCCGCTGTGACCCGGTGTGCCCCTAGAACGTGTCAGTCCACCCCGGCCTCCGTCCGCCGCCCCCCGGCTGCAGAACGAGACACGACTCTGAGGCCACAGTAGAAAAGAACTGGTTGTGCGCCGCCACCCGCGTCTATTGTGATATCCTCTGTGGCTTCCCTCTTCTCTTTAAGCTGTTATCCCTGCCCACCTTTTCGTTTTTATGCCTTTTATACTATGTTTTGATTCACTGTCGATAAATTTTGACGTGATATGTCGCTTAGGTAACAATGTCTCCTTGTCGTTTTTTCAATCCTGTTCTATTTGGTTGTCTCGGTCTTGTCTTGCACACCAATTTTATATTTAATGCCTCCATCTATGCATCTGTCCGATATTCATAACTATCAATGTTGTGTTTCTCTTGTCTTTCCCTGTTCCATTCTTCACATATTAGCCACACAAAACAGGTAGCGCTGCCCGATACACATATTGGAATTAAGCCCTCTTAGCACGTAGGCCACTAACCACAAATTAATTCTCTGAAAGTCACTACATATGGATTGAAATCAGGTCAACGCTAAACCAGGATGATACTCTCTATTCTATATTAAGCAGCTCGAAACTCTAATATCGATTAACTGCAGTTCTAGCGTTATTATCTGTTTCTTTCAACTAATAAACAGCATTTCTGGATTTCGCCTTCCTGCGGTGTTAACCTTATTTCCTGGTACCAAATGCTTAATTGACATTTACTTCCTTCTTGTATAGATGCACTCGTGCTTTCAGCATATTTCACTAACCATCGTGTACTTCGACACATTTAACAGTTTTCGTGTTCCACACACCCTGACCTATAACAGCCTTCTATTTCTGTCATTTACAACTGAACATCTAACAATGTATGTACATACCACAGCCATGCCCTATCCCTGCCCCGTGTGTCTGTCTGACCCCTGCTGACCTGACCCCACTGACCTGACCTCAGTGACCTGACCCCGGTGGTGTCAGGTGCTCTGGTCGCCTACTAATCGTGCTGTGCGCCCCTGCTGTGTGTGACGCCGCCCATTAACCCATCCCTTACCTCTCGCAGTGCCGCACGAGGCGCAGTATGAGGCGTTCGAGCGTGATGATAGAGGTACGTAATCCAACATAGCTAAGTCTGCAAACCTATACCCGCCCCGCAGCTTGGCATTGACGTGTCCCCAGGCACATTAGCTCGTCCTCGGTTCGGCCTGCATGATATCACCGGCTGTATTTGTCATTGACGTCTGGCCGTCTAACTGGTGTAGCCTGCATTCTGGCTATTCTGGTCAAAGCTACTAAATTCTTGTAGACGACGTTCTCTATCTATGCATTTGTTGTCTTATCCTGACAACATAGAAAAAAGTGAACTTCAAGATTTATCGGTCAGGGTGAAATTTGGGCTGAGGCCCCTCCGTAGTATGCGAAGCAGCATGCTAGTTTTTGGCTGAGCTCGCATAGGATCTGACTGACAGTTCATGCCGTTTTCAGTGATTTACCACGGGCGGCACCGGCACCACGACCAGGGGCGGCGGCACGCCGACTACGACGACGAGCCCATGTACCGCGACGAGCGGCGGCCGCGGCACGCGCACCATCGCGACGACGCCTTCAGCCCATCACCGCCGCCGCCGCAGGTGCCGACGCAACCAGCCTCGCGGCGCGCTCTCAACGTCTAGCGACCGGCGCGACATCTATAGAGAACGCGGCGCGACGACAGCGCCGCCGCGCCCGAGGCTGTGCGCGGCGATCGGCGGCTGCCAGGTCGGTCTGCCGCCTGACTGACGGGTTCTTTCTCGACCAAGTATATCTTGTTACTGAGTTGTGCATGACTCCGCCGATGGATCTGTACATAGTGTGGGCTGCTGGGCGCGGCTGAGCGCCGGGCCGCTGGCGTGTGATAACGGATACCGACGGCGCTGCTTTCATTGTACCGCTCGCGCGCCGCTCGTCGCCCATCCCTTTCAGTCGCTGGAGTGCTGGCGTGCTGGGACAAGTGCATTGCGCCCTTCAGGCGGCCGTCGGCCCAGCGAGCCGCCGAGGGCGACCTCTTTGTACCCACCAGATCGTGCATGGTTTGCTTATCCCCGGCCTTGGTCGCGTTGATTTGATGTCCGGAAGGACTGCCAGGGATAGGGGATTGGGGAGGCACTGGCTCATTGCGAATTTCACGGCGCGGAAGAGTTTGACTAGAAGGATTCGTAACGTGAGAGAGGTCATTAGTGGAGTTGTTGATTGGTTGGTGAAACCAACACATTGCATAATCACGGTGGCATAATTACGCGGTGCGGTGTCATAATCAGGTGATACGACGGCATAATCAGGTGATATTCATCTGTCGACAGGTGTTTATTCCTCCTTAGATAGTTAGATGACAAACATGATGCTTGCCAATTGTTTTACACGGATGGTTACGACACGAAGTCGTATTCGTTGACGCTAGTACTGATCGGATCGCTCCCCGCGACCGTAGCATTCTAGAGCATAACGACAGTTTGCCAGTTTTACTTAGCGTTACATTTATTCATTGCGTCACCGCTCGCCATTGCTGGAGCGAGTGTGTTGGCACCCCGTCTCCCTCCGTTTGAAGCATGAATCTGAGAATGTAGTGGACAGTGGGACTCGCCGAACTCCCGTTAGGGACGCTGTCGAGTCTGCCCGCGCTACGAGCGCTGTTAAACGTGCCTCAGTGGCTTCACTCGCCCGGCCCTGTACCGCTGCGACTTGTGGTGCGTTTGCCCCGCTCCGGCCCGTTCCAGCGCGTTCCGGCGGCTCCCCAGCCGCTCACTGCCGTTCCCGCGGCGGCCCGACCGCAGCAGCTGCAGCTCGAATAGCGCGCCAATTTTTCGCGCGAACCGCTACCCCGTCAAGCCATGCGTTTGTGTTTAGGGTTTACCGAGAGGTTTTGTTGAGAGGTTGTTGTCGAAGCAGGTCGGTTTTATGATATTACGCCCAGAGCCCGGCTGGCTTTGAGTGGCTTCGTGCGTTTATGAGAGGTGACGGTTATGTATTTGCCTGATTCGCACGGTATTTCCTCAGCATTGTAACTGAAGTGGCTGGTGGACGTCTTGGTCTGCCTGAAGTAATGTTAGATTTTATCAAACGTCAAAATCGCTGGACAAGTGAGTGAATGTTTGAGTGGACGCTGCACCTGCTCATTATATAAGTACTCATTAACGAGTCGTACACTTCCCACTAACACTGAATGCGTTCAGAGGCGTCCACTTAAACATTCGCTCGGTTGTCCTATTACCTATAACGCCTCTCTGAGTTATCAGCGCTCACATACTTTTAGTCAGCTCTCAGCGCCTCTCGAGGCAAGTGCTACACCTCCGCGGTGAGCGTGTCTCAGGATTGTCTCTCTGTTTGTCTCACGGTCACCTCTCCGCAGCTCTGCTTCAGCCCAGATCAGATCTGACGTCATATCAGTGATGACGTCTCATGCCACGTATTTGTCTCTAGTGATGTCTACTGTGGCAACGTTGGCTGCGGCTTCATGCGGCGCTGATAACTCTGTAAAGGAGGCTTTTCTTTGTGTTTGTCCTGCTCATTTTGAGAACATTTAAGTCGGATGTTAGCCACTGGTCACTGGTGCAGACTTATGTTTGCGATAATCAAAACACTATCCTCTGCCTGTCGCAAATCGACAAATATCCCTCGTGCAGAGCTATTTTTATCTAATCCGACGGTACGGTGGAATGTAGGCACTCGCAGGTGGCGTGTCGGCCGATGGACGTCCCAGCCTGTTGTGCCGGTCCCGGTTTCTATACTGTAGTCTCACCTCCATAACCTCTGTGGGCTGGACGCCGAGTGTTTTGTGAGTCGCGCCGCTGCTGGCTTCAAGGCAGCGCCACCGCTCTATTTGAATTGTCTATTCCAATTGGTCGAAGAGTTTGTAAATACGAGTTTTTATCAGAAGGTATGAGATGTGTTTGGTGGGTGGACAATATGAGGTAGAAGGCGGGTGAATTGGTGACGATGAGGATTGCCTGAAATGTGACCAAGAGTGACTCGAACGGAACGTAGAGGTGGTCTTTTAGCTAGTGATCCTTTAGTGATGCTCAGTAATTCGTTTAACGCCTTTTCGGTGGTATGTCTTTAAAGCTGACCTCAGGTCAATGGTTTGTCCTTCAGAGAACAAACACAGAAAGATCTAAAAAGACGCGTTTTGTGAGAAAGGATTTTCTATATAGCAATGCTTCTCAGTATGTACAAGCTTGCATTGTATAACACTACCATTTCTACTACCATTTTGCTTTCTATCGCCAGGACGCACCATACGATCCTTAAAAATTCAATTTAGAATAATTGTAAGGTCATGAGTTGACCCACAATGGTCAAGCTGCATACCAGCCGACTCGCGTTGTTTAGATTAACAACTAAACATGGCCCGGGGATAGCCCCGTTGCCGAGTAGCTCTAGCTGCTTATGTTTACGTCCCGGTGTTCATGTTTATGTCTAGATGGTTATGTTTGTGTGCCTTTTCGCCAAGCTCTGCACTGTTAGATTGGCAAGACTGTTGTCAGTCTTCTTAGTCTTCCGGTCAGGCGAGTGTTGTTTTTTTATCGTTACGGTGTTGAATGAGTCAGCGACGTATCGGCCGGGCCCACGGGAGAGAAGGAAGAGTGCTGGAGATTCAGCTGAGGCTAACGGCAGAGTGAATTATCTGAATGATGCCAAGTCACGTGTGTGCTAGACTATATTAGGTATTTGTTAGCACCAAAGCACTGAAGACGCTAATTCTTCAAATTGTCTTTTATGCGTGAAGGAATGTCGAGGAAAATTGGAAAACGGCCATTGAAAACAGCTTCTGAAACTTACATAGATGAGGCAGTTTGACCCCATTTCAATTTTTGAAGCCACTTTCATTGACCCGTCATGTTCAAATCTGTGAAAGATTACTGCCTCATCCCAAGTCGTATTCGAGTTTGATAAGGTCAGCATTCAAGTCAGCACAGATCACGCTCACACCGTCGGAGCGTGGAGCGTCGGTGGGTATACGTGCACCGAGAGTCTGTCACGAGGGTCGCCTCCCGGGGCGTCCCGGCGGCCGGATCAGTGGGTAAATATGAGGCCTCATGCGGTGTAAGGGTCGCGGAACGGTCGCAGCGACACGGAACACAGGCGTGGCGGGCGTTAGTCATGAATCATCGCGACAGTTAGAAACGGATGCACAACACATGTGCCAGGTGCAAATAGAGCATGTGCACCTACAGCAAATAGTTTGTTTGTTTTGTTGGGTTAGGCCCTTTCGGTCGACAAGACCATTGCAGAGCCGGAAGGATGATAGGAATTAGGGGGAGACATTGGTCTGGGCAGGCACCCTAGTGAGTCGCCGGGGCTGAGCCCGACCAGAGGACAGGCCACCCAGCCCCAAGGCACTCACTGCACCCGGCTACGGGGTGCGCTCCCTCAGGAGCAGCGATGCCGCTCCAAGGGAGCAGCCCGCATGAGATAAAGTTGCCTGTCCAGCCCGGATGGGGGTTGCGGCTTGGAGGAGAAGGATTTCAGTATCCTGAGGATAGAAGCACGGATAGGTGTGACCTACAGCAAATAACATGTAGAGCGGCAGTGTAGTTTGTCGCCGCAATACACTCACGTTAGTACTGACGCTAGAAACTTAGTGTACCGCCTGAAGGTATGCCGTACCTACCGCATTTCACCTGAGGAACAACGATAATACTGTCGCTAGCTAACATCGCGCCCCGGCCCGACGCCTGAAGGTATGCTGCGCCGCATCAAACCTGAGAAATTACGATAACATTAACGCTAGATGGCAGCATGCGCGGCGCCTGAAGGTATGCTGCACCGCATTACACCTGTGGCTTCACGATAATATTGACGCTAGATGGCAGCACGTGTGGCGCCTGCAGGTATGCTGCACCGCATCACACCTGAGGAATTACGATACTAATGACGCTAGATGGCAGCACGCGTATCGCCTAGAGGCATGCTGTACCGCAATACACCCAAGGCGTCGCTCACGATACTAATGACGCTAGATGGCAGCACGGGTGGCGCCTGTAGGTATGCTGCACCGCATTACACCTAAGACCGACAGCGCGACCTCGACTGACTTGAGACCAACGGTATTCATCATATGGCACAATACGAAATGTGCGATACGAAATGTACGAAATGTGGCTGGTATTTCATCCAGTATGTCATTAGATTGTGATAAGGGGCCAATTGAGCTCACCGTTCCGTGCTTCTATCCTCAGGATACTGAAATCCTTCTCCTCCACGCCAAAACCTCCCTCCGGGCTCGACAGGCAACTTTATCTCATGCGGGCTGCTCCCTTGGAGCGGCACCGCTGCTCCTGAGGGAGCGCACCCCGTAGCCGGGTGCAGTGAGTGCCTTGGGGCTGGGTGGCCTGTCCTCTGGACGGGCTCAGCCCCGGCGACTCACTAGGGTGCCTGCCCAGACCAATGTCTCCCCCTACATCCTATCATCCTCCCGGCTCTGAAATGGTCTCCTTGGACCGAAAGGGCCTAACCCAACAAAACAAACAAACAAACAAACAAAACCAATTGAGCTACATTTAATACTGCTCCGAATGTAAGGGCTGTTTGTGTTGAGCAAGCATAAGTCACACTGATTCGAATTACAAATATATAATCCATATGAAATTTTAGCACCCAGTGAATGTACATATCCATGGGTGCTCTCTGTAAGTCGGTCATCTGCTTATATTTGTTTAGAACTTAGGTCTCGGAGCTTATACTGCCTGATATGGGTGCGAGCAAACTGATACGCTATCAGTTATGGCCTTCCGTTGATACGCTGACAAGTGAGTGCTCATTGGCATATTTTACCGATATGGGAACAGACCGCTTCTGTCTTGAGTCTTGACCTATGCTTCTGCTGTCTAGAAGTGGACCTGAATATTTCCCCTATGAATACACTTTAAAAACAAATCACTAAAAATGCAGGCTGGTGAAGACACATTTATTAAAAACACTTGACACGCAGCAACACGCTTGAGATGAACAGAACAAGTCCATCCCATAATAAGCAGCTTGGTGTTCATTTGCTAACGCTGCGGGCCCGGGTTGAACACTGCAGACACTTATGGTTTCCAGGTTCGGGCACGGGCGTTTCCGAAGACTTGTAATTATACATTCGACGTCATTTCTTCATAAGAAGAAATAAGACATTTATCCGGGAGTGAATGCATACGGATCCCTCAGTTGTTCATCCCAAGAATAATAAAAAATTGGTTTCAGCTTAACTTAACACTCACTGAGAAGACGTTCAAAATGGCAGTATATATGTAGAATATCCAAGACAGTTAGGATAAATGATAACAATAACACGTCAAATGTATATTTAAACACACAAAGCTTTCGGTATGAAAATACCTTGGTCACTGTGTTAACAGAAATGAGGACAGAAATTGTCACCGGCAGCTTGTACAAAAATATAAAATAGCACTCGAAAAATAGATCACAATCACGAGATTATCTATCGGGGTCCTGCCACTAAGCTTACAGCGCATGTTGCTAAAGTTATAAATCCAGTCCTAGTATTGATGGTATCGCGTGCTGATATGTGAGCCGCTTCTAAGATTTTTCGTGTCGTTTTTCGTGCGCCCTTCTCTAATAATCGAGTTGCTCCCCAGTTCGGTAAATGATGAGATTGTTCGGCATGTACGACGATTCTGTTAACACAGTGACCAAGGTATTTTCATACCGAAAGCTTTGTGTGTTTAAATATACATTTGACGTGTTATTGTTATCATTTATGGCAGTATATAATTGGTAACGATGCGAATTCAGTCATTTGCAACTCCATGCGATAGAAATTGATAAAGGCGCCACCTTTGGCCAAGCTTCGATTAGCCGATCGGCTTTCCGGAGAGGATGTTTTGTGAGCACATGTGTGGGAAGTTGACGCCGACCAGTAGAATGTCCGTCACCGGCTGAAAACGGCGGCGGTGCAAACGGTCAAATACATACACAGCAACGCACACAACTAGCGAGTAACAGGTTACAAACCAGCTTTTGATAAATAAGACACAGCCGGTAAGATGATTTAATGGGATTTGAATAAAAATAGGTACATGTTTCACAGCTTGCACAGCTTTTGAGGGTCTAACTAACAGACCGCATTCCAGTGTATGTATAATGTCACCAAGCGGCTCGCATATCCCCCTCACGGGTTCCCGTACGCCCAATAGCACGCTTAATCCCACGGCTCACCTTTAGTTGCTCGATGCATGGTGTGAAGATGGAGAAGATGATGTACCAGCCAGCGCAGAAGCCCGCGATGAAAAAGCTCACCAGGATGAGAATGATGAGCCAGACGAGGCTCCAAATGGCGCCCCCGTCATCCCGGCCGGCGCCGGCACCCTGGCCTTCCCCCGCGCCCTCTCCTCGAGCCATCTGAAAACAAACAGCGGCACAGCGAAACAGTGCCTCCGAGGTCAGAGAACGGGCGTGGCATTCAATGCAAAGAGTGAATAATATAAATCGTAGCGAAGAGTGAATAAGAAATGTCTATCAGATTACATAATGCATGTTAATCCGTCTTCTACATAATATCCTAAGTGATTACTTCATACTTGGAAAGCCTATCGTCTTGAGTCCGGCAATAAATGCGCTTACTTCCGGCAGCAAGTGTTGAGATATGGCTGTGTGATACACTATCGCATTTCCATTCGTTTGGACAAGATAGCGTCGGTGAAAAATATGGCTGGTGAGTCCCGCCTCAACATAGCAGTGGCATCACGTACAGCACAGAAGCAGACACAGTGACTGACTACCGCTAGCGATATTGAAGCAGTAAAATGTCCATTGGGCGTCGAACACACCGGTATAATAGTGAGCCGGCAATAGCAAGATACTGGTGGTCTATAGAGGCCAGAAGGGATAGGCTCATTATAAACATCGCACCATTTTGTCAATCTGATACGACTTCATCGGCTTTCAAAGTCAATCATTTATCAAATCCTCAGCATGTTTTCTTTGTCATGAGAGATACACACGGCTGGTAAATTTGCATTGTGTCAAACACTTACGTTTGTATGATCTAAATACATTTTGGGCCCACTTTTGTGACCGGCTATAAGCACTGCCGCAATTTTCAAAGCTTCACATCGCTTTATTGATATGCTGTGGCTCCGTTTTTGACCAGCCATGAGCCCAATTTTCAACGAGTAAAATGGAAATGTTTTGACCTCTGGTGACCGGAACTTGACCACTTAGATATAAGTGACTTCAGGATATTTAGGAAATTAAATAGCTATTGGGGGAGTATCTCTCATCCCGTAGCACCCATTCTTGACCCAACAGACCGACAGTGTTGTACTTACCTGAGTAAGCTGTCCGCTCCTGTCGACACAGTATCACAGTCAGTCGCTGCAGCGCCGGCCGTGCCCAGTACCAGCCGCGTCTGCTCACCACAGTCGCTCAGTCAGCACGGAGCAGCAGCGATAGCGCCAGCCTCGCGACCAGTATCAGCAAACCAGCATCACACGTCATACGTCACAGCGTCACAATACCACACGACACGGTGGGCCCCAGAGCAGAGATAGGCCAAAGTCCCGGGCCGCGGATAATGCGTTACAGCCCGTGTTATCGGTTGGTGTAGATTGTACATACGCGTGGCCGCCCTCCCCTCGACCTGTGCCAGATAGGGATGCCAGGTATCGCTCCTTCCGGTAGCGTTCAAGGAAATATGGTTGTTGCCGACAGCTTCATCAGTTTATCCTCCGGCCGGGCCGCGCAGCGTGCGGACCGGCCGCTGAGGCCACGTGGCGCCGGGAGGCATGTTTGACCTGGCCCGGGCGGTGACCCGCGCGATCGGGCGGCCCGGCGATTGGCTGCTGGTGGGCTGCGCCGCGGGCACTAGCGAGGCTATGCCGGGCCGCCACCGGACTGGCGGGCCAGTTGGGTCCGAGACGGGATGGAGTGGAGCAGGTGTGTGTCTGTCTGGGATTGTGGTCGTAAGATTTGTGCTGCAAAGTGATGGGACACAATACATCAAGTGCACTCGAGAAACAGTGTTGGTGAGGACAGTGAACAGCAGCGAGTCTTCTCAGCGTGCGAGTAGCCGATCATTTCCTTTCATCCGGGACTCATAACACGGCCTCTTCCGGGGTGTGTGAGGGAGGCGGCCACAGTGTCTCGCCATCGAGTCACTGAGCTTAAACTCGTTCCCCGGGTCTTGCCATCGAGGCTCGGGTGCGGGGTCTCCGCTCAGACAGGCGTGCGACCAGTCGGCTCCGGCTAACCTTGCCATCGAGGCGCCGGAGTATCGGTTGATCTGTCCGATTACAGTGGTCTCGCCATCGAGAGGCTGGAATCGGGCAGCGGCTGGCGTCTTCCTCACCATCCTGATCTACCCATCGCTCTCCTACAGTCCTTGTCTATCATCCGGCTAAATAAGTGTCGTTGGCGTGTGGAATACCAGAGGACACGTGGCGACATTTCTGGTCCTCCGGGCCGGATCGCGACCAGTGAGATCAGCAGGAGACGATGGGAATAGAAAAAGAAGAAGAAAAGGACGTCAGGGGGCCGAGTGCTCCCGTGGATAAAGATTCTAGTGACGCTAGAGAACAGGAACTTACCGATCTACGGAGACTCCGGGACAGCAAGCGGGCTGCCGCAACAAGAGCCTGCAAAGCGATTGAGGTGGAAATAGCCAGACGTGCCAATAGCAGTCGCATCCAGGAGGTAAACGGAAGGCTGAAAGAATCTGTTGCTACATTGAGAAAGGTACACGAGGATTACGAAAGCAAGCTTGATGGCGCAGAGCTCGGGGAAGCTCGAGAATATGCCGATTGCCTCGAAGAAGAGGAGTTGTTAATCCAGGGGAAGATCCAGCTGTACCTTCAAGAGTTGGATGAAGCCAAGTCATCAGCTGCCACCTCCCGTCACACTCGAAGTCGTGCTGGATCGCACACGTCAGCAGGAACCGCTGTTTTAGTTCGATCCAGAGAGGCTGCTGTGGAACTGGAGGACGCTGATCGCAAGCTGCGGGACCTCCGAGCTCAAGTGGAAGAGAGTCGTCGGAACGTGAGAGAAAGACAGGAATTAGATGAACGCGATAGGGTGCTACAGCTCAGAATAGCTGAAGAGGCCCGCGACAGAGCTGCTCGGAAGCTGCACATGTATCAGGCTGCGGAAGACGAACTGAACTGGGATCGTCGGCATGATTTTGATGAAGCGGCTGCCAAAGAGAGAAAAGTACATGCCAAAGATGAGGATGTGCAACGATCAGCTGAACTACCTGGTGGTATGGACGTTCCCGGCAGAGGAGGTCCACACACGGAGGCAGCGGCAAATGAGTCCAGAACGGCTGACGGTGCCATGATATCACCGGAAGTGTTTGGCTCAGTACTAAATCCAAACGCCTGGCCAGTACAAGGTCAACGACATGAGAAACAGGTGCCACAGTCACCGAAGATGTCAGCTTTCGCCAACAGCATTCCGCGTCTCAGCCTGCCACGGTTCTGCGGAGATCCAAGTGAGTGGCCCAGCTGGATCAGCCTCTTCAAGGTGCTGATACATGACCAGGCGTCCCTGTCGGATACGGAAAGAATGGCACATCTGCAACAGACTGTGGATGGGGCTGCCCGGGAAGCTATCGAAGGCCTCCGATTCGATGGAAGGATGTACCACCAAGCGCTGGCAAGACTGCACGAGCGATTCGGCCAGGAAGGTGTCATCAGCCAAGCGTGTCTCAGCTCAATGTTCTCGGTTCCAGCACCATCAGTCAGTGACCTGGCATCCATGGAGAGGTTTAATTCTACCATCAGTAACACTGTCTTGACATTGCAAGCTCTGAGATACTACGATGACCTGGGAGCGAGTGAGAACCTGCGCCGAGTCGTCTCAAAACTGCCGTGGGAGCTGATGCATCAGTGGGGACGTGAGGTCCACAAGCTGTATCCAGATCGACCCACCCTGGAGATCTTCAGCAAGTGGCTGGACACGGAAGTTGCCATTCTCAGGCACTCAACCTTCCACAATCGTGATGAAGAAGACGGGAAGTGCTCTGCACCTCCACGAGAAGCTTACGCGCAGAGAACACAGAACACATCGGGTGTGTCTTCTCACGGAGAAAGCCGAAGATGCTGGTGGTGTGTTCTGTGTGAAGAACAACACAAGCTCCAAGACTGCTCTGAGTTTCAGTCGAAGACTCTGGAGGAGAGGCTGGCTGTAGTGACCAAGGAGCGACTGTGTTGGGGCTGCCTGAACAAGGGACACTTGATGAGAGTTTGTCGATCTGCAAGGCGCTGCAACTGGAATGGATGCACCGCAATCCATCATCGACTAATTCATGTGGACAGAGATGCTACTGAGAATGACTAAGAGCAAACAGAACCAAAGACCGCGGCACGAGAAGGAAGCCGCATCGTCGGTGCTACTCTAACGGAGACAACTGATACGCTGCTGCAGTTGGTGCCGGTGCGGATACACGGTCCGACCGGAGACATAGACGTGGTAGCGCTGCTGGACCCTGGATCGCAGACTTCTTTCTGCAG
Organism: Amphibalanus amphitrite; assembly: GCF_019059575.1. NCBI lineage: Eukaryota > Metazoa > Arthropoda > Thecostraca > Balanomorpha > Balanidae > Amphibalanus > Amphibalanus amphitrite. The sequence goes on along the minus strand of NW_024881606.1, from coordinate 614,205 downwards.
CGAAGCGGTTCTGAAGAACATTGGCGTCAGAGGTGCGCGAGAAAACTTGCAGCTCCAGAACGTGGAAGGGAGTGGCCTTACACAACTCTCCCTTCGGGTTCAGTTGGCGGTCAGCCCTGTGAGCGCAGCTGTTAGCAATGAACGCATTGTGGTGCCTGAAGTATGGTCAGTACCAAAACTGAATGTGACCCCACCCAGTGTGAACAGCAAGCAGCTCAGGAGTTGGAAGCACCTGCAGGATCTAGACCTGCGGCAGTACAACGGCTCACCGGTTGAGCTGCTTCTTGGAGCTAACGTCCTGGGAGCCGTACTGCAACGAGAAGTCAGAGTGGGAAGTCCTGGAATGCCGGTCGCAGTCCGAACGGATTTAGGCTGGACTCTGACTGGCTCAATATCCACCATGATACCGTGCGCAAAGCGGCAGGTCACATTTGTGCGTTGTCAGTCAAGAGATGTTGAAGAAACTGTTGTCGATGAAGGATGGACAGCGAGAAGCCACTGTAAGGTCAACGAACCGGAGGCGGTCTACGAAAATGATGTCGGAGAACTGGAGATCTTGGACCATGCCGGGACGGTGGGGGAGAAGAGGAGAGCAGGACTCTTTATAGAAAAAGAGGAACCGGCAACTCCTGGGTATCAGAACCAGTCCCAGAGAAACAGGAAAAAGATAGGAAAGAAGAGATTCGGAAGAGCGAGGCGACAGCTGCCGCCACGACATCGTCTGCGGCGGCGCGGGAAGCAGCGATCTGCTTGGTTGCTTCGCCGCAGGCGGCTACCTCGTCGTAAGCAGCGACGCCCTAGGCGGTTATCTCAAAATGGAGGGCGAAGATCTCGGCGGCTGCCACGACGCCGGGGGCCGCGATCTCTGCAGCCACCACAGCGGTGGCGGGGGCTGCCTCGACGCTGGTGGCAGTATCGTAGGCGGCTATGTCAGCGATGGAGGCGGCGACCTCTACGACTACCCCATCAGTGGTGGCTGCACCACATCAGATGCCATGGCCTGCGCTGTGGCAGTCTTGGCACGAGCAGTACGCTGGACGGTGGCGAGCTGGAGACGTCTTCAGCCCGTCCCATACGATACGGAGGCCCTCTCACGTAGGACTGGTGGATCTGCTCGTGGTAAGGTTCCGGGGCTAGTCTGCTGTCCCCTCCAACTGCAATGGGCGCGTCTCGCCCGTTTGTGCATGAGGATCAGTGTGTGGGAGTTGCGATAACATGTATGTGCCGTGTATCAATGTATGTTTGTAAGGAGTAGGTGGTCGGCGGGCGGGACTCAAGGATGCGTGGTTTGATGTTTTTGTGCGTTGTTTGCCTCGGAGCAGATGTTTGATGCAGCGTCGGTTGCGTTGTTGTAAGTGTTGCCCTTATGTGCAACACGGTGGGGGAGGATGTTGCCGACAGCTTCATCAGTTTATCCTCCGGCCGGGCCGCGCAGCGTGCGGACCGGCCGCTGAGGCCACGTGGCGCCGGGAGGCATGTTTGACCTGGCCCGGGCGGTGACCCGCGCGATCGGGCGGCCCGGCGATTGGCTGCTGGTGGGCTGCGCCGCGGGCACTAGCGAGGCTATGCCGGGCCGCCACCGGACTGGCGGGCCAGTTGGGTCCGAGACGGGATGGAGTGGAGCAGGTGTGTGTCTGTCTGGGATTGTGGTCGTAAGATTTGTGCTGCAAAGTGATGGGACACAATACATCAAGTGCACTCGAGAAACAGTGTTGGTGAGGACAGTGAACAGCAGCGAGTCTTCTCAGCGTGCGAGTAGCCGATCATTTCCTTTCATCCGGGACTCATAACACGGCCTCTTCCGGGGTGTGTGAGGGAGGCGGCCACAGTGTCTCGCCATCGAGTCACTGAGCTTAAACTCGTTCCCCGGGTCTTGCCATCGAGGCTCGGGTGCGGGGTCTCCGCTCAGACAGGGGTGCGACCAGTCGGCTCCGGCTAACCTTGCCATCGAGGCGCCGGAGTATCGGTTGATCTGTCCGATTACAGTGGTCTCGCCATCGAGAGGCTGGAATCGGGCAGCGGCTGGCGTCTTCCTCACCATCCTGATCTACCCATCGCTCTCCTACAGTCCTTGTCTATCATCCGGCTAAATAAGTGTCGTTGGCGTGTGGAATACCAGAGGACACGTGGCGACAATGGTTGTACTGTGATCCCTCTCAAGGATGAAGGAGTCGAAGGTGCACCGGACATTGACTTGATAGCGGTCGAGAGGTCGGGTACATTTCATGTATGGCTTTTAGGAATGGTGAGTCAGGAAGTAATGGACTGATTATCTCGGCACAGATAAAAGCGTCGTAACCTATTCCAAGCTTAGAGATGAGCATGTGCTTCAATATTATCATCGAGTTCAGGAAAACAAAAACTTATCCTTAATTAGCTATTTATTTTGTTACGTTTATGACCAATGGTCTCTTTCGAAATCGATGGCAGCTGGCAGCTGCCATTCCCTTGACAATATGTGTATTGTGCACCTCTTTTGTAACGGAAGGAGAGACAAAAACAATGCGGTTATCCAGTGCGGCACCTTGCCAGAACCTTCTTATTAAGTTGTTAACTATGCAATCGAAGATATGCTCGTGAGATGTCTGTCAAACAGCCCATCCGCCGCTGTGACACTGATTAGTGCTGAAGGTGAAGGTAAAACCGGACCGGAATGGGGTCACACAGTGCTGAACCGGCCGGCCGCAGCGTCTCGCAACGCGTGCAACCCAGCGACGATTAGACGAACCCGCGGCGGAAACGGAACGGAAACTGAGCGGAAACGGAAACGGAACGGAAACGGAACGGAAACGGAACGGAAACGGAACGGAAACGGAACGGAAACGGAACGGAAACGGAACGGAAACGGAACGGAAACGGAACGGAAACGGAACGGAAACGGAACGGAAACGGAACGGAAACGGAACGGAAACGGAACGGAAACGGAACGGAAACGGAACGGAAACGAAACGCAAAGTCTGGCTGTGTATTGGTCCTGTGAGGGAAGGGAGCAAACTGGAGTAAAAAGGGATCTGAAGCGTTCCAGAAGTGAAACAATAGCTAGAACGCACACAGATAGACAAAAAACGAGCTCGGAATGGAGATATATAGTAAGTTTGTCTGATTGGCGGAGTGTTAACCCTATTAGTGGCAGGCTCCTGGCTACCCCTATTAGTGGCAGGGGGGGGGCTGTTTACGACCCCCCCCCCCTTGATATCTCGAGATCTAACGGGCCGATTTTCAAAATTCAAACGGCATTCGATTTCGCTCAACGTGATCTACATTTCTAAAAAATGAAAATTAAAAAAATGTCTATAGGGAGGTAGAGGGGGGTACAAACGGGCAAATTGCAGATACATTTTAGACTGTTTATCACGGCCAGGTTTCTGAACCAATCTTAACGCAACTTTTGCCGATCGATAGAGAATGAACCTGGAATTTACATGGATCCTAAAAATATGCATTTTCAAAAATCATAGGCGGATACAGATCATTGAAATTGGGGGTACACAAAAACTATAATAAATAAGGTTTTTGTTGGTACTGTTTCTAAAAAGGGTGGTAATGGTCTTGTTATGTTACAATTTTCTTATGAGAGAACGACTACAATTGTATTGGTCATGCATAGGCGGTGTCAGGGCACCTATGTTGGGAGGTAAAACATAACCCCCCTTTTTGGACGCCTGGATCCGCCTATTATAGCAAAAACGTGTCAGAAGAGGATGCACAACAACTTTGTATATGTTATCACATGATACCTTTCATTCACTGTTCGTAAAACTTATTATAATACATCAGCATCGTGATCTTCGCCCAAATGACTCGCTTCACGAATAGGACCCCCCAATTCCCAGTGCTCTGGAGCCGCCCCTGGTAAAGTTATGAACTTGAAATTTTCAGGGAATGTGCCCAATTTAGTTTTAGGAAAAGTCAGAAAATTTCAGCATCGTAGCATCAGCGGTTTCGGAGATATTCCCGAAAAACCTGAGGGGTGGATGAAAACAACCCCCCCCCTGCCACTAATAGGGTTAAGAATGCATTACATCTAAACGAAATGTCATCAAAATATGCCGATAAGATGCAGTGTCGGAAGCTGAACAAAGGAAACGACCCGGATATAGAATAGAGAATGTCTGAAAAATAACAGAACGGCGAAGCGTGACGCAGAAACAGAATGGTACGGCAGTGCAACGGCAAAGCGGCGTGATGTAACGCAGCGGAATCCGTTATGAAATCAGCAAATCAGCCCCGATCAGCAGCGGCGAAGCCGGTGAGGAGGGAGGGTGCTGGGTAGACCGGCTGGACGGCTGGACGGCTGGATGGTTGGATGGCTGGGGTCGGCCGGACGGTCGGCAGGTCAGAACGACCGCGGCCGGTGACGAGAGTGGACAGACGGCAGCGGCACGAGTGGACCGTGCCACCCACTCCGGTGGTGAGTGAGGTGGAGTGTGAGCGAGTGTGGACAGTGAGGAGTGTGATCATCCCTGCAGCGACAGAAGATATCAATTGTAGGGAGAGGACGGCTGAAAGGCTTCAGCGAAATCACCGGCACTGCCGGTGAACGTGAAGAAGAAAAATGCTAATAACGGTGAGTGCGTTTGTCTTTTGATGAATGCATATGGCTTACCAATGCAGAATGATGAGCTGATTGATGAAATTACGTCAAGGCATGATTGTTTTTATAAGATGTGCTGCCAGCCTTTTACAGCAGCAACAGTGCAGTTTATGACGACTGTCAGTTCGTGTTGCAAGCTAATAGAATAATGAAGTTGTTTTTCATGAAGTCAAGCGACGAACCCAGCGTGTACAATTTATCCTTCGTCGATTTCTCAGAAAGGTTAACTGTAAATAAAATAATACATATCAAACAGATAATGGCAAAAGCTTCCTTACATACATATACCTACATATATGAAAATGCCAAGTTTTTAAAACATTGACATTGACATTGACATTGTTTCTTTTGTAAGATGGACAAACACCTAATCCACCCTCTCATCAACGTAGAATCTCATCAATTATGTATGGTCACTTTTCGGATTATTCTCTGGGATAATAATATCTAACTCACAAGTCTATATATTTCGGATGATATTGCTCACCCTTGGTCACTGGACAAAATAAAAACAATTACATGTGTAATTCACATGTAATTGTTTTTATTTTGTCCAGTGACCAAGGGTGAGCAATATCATCCGAAATATATGGACTTGTGAGTTAGATATTATTATCCCAGAGAATAATCCGAAAAGTGACCATACATAACTAATTTCCTGGGAAAAAATGACTTTAAAACAACATATCTCATCAATTGTTGCAGCAAGCCTAAAAGTAGTGCACCAACTCGCATTAAATCAGTACTATCTCGTGTGATCTCACCGCTCTGTTTACCGTTTTCAGATACGTCTGGCGTCGTTTGCGGTCCTCTTGTCATGGTGTTCTGCCACATCTTCCCATCTGCCGGTTCAGGGTGACGATCTGCAGCGCACTGTACCGGAAATCCGGTGAGTGATGATCACCGGACAGGAGGTGAATCAGCGGAACCCATCCACAATGTCCCGGTCACATGGCACATCAGTGCCACTGACTTGACGTTAGCGTATGCTGAGGTCGCGAGCATGTTTTCTTCCTTTGTGCATCGTAGTCAAAATGAGCGTCAGTCTCAGATTGCAAGGCTGCTTACAAGTCATTGCAAACATATGTTTTGCCGGACATTTACGCAGACACCGGATAAAAAGATCGTCTGGTTGTCATGTTTTATTTATTTTCCAATTAAATAAAGATTTTTGAAACATAGAAATGCATAGCGTGTGAAGAACTTGAGTTATGGGATGGAATGCGCTAAAGAAATATGTTTTTTATTCAAACTCAGACTCCTAATTACCACTGCGTGTTATTCTAGACTATCGCGTCGTCTCAAATCTCACTTGAAGTTGCGCGATTTAATCCCAAGGGAATACCTGCAAAAGCATTGCTTGATAAGCGCTCACAAAAACACACACGTGTCCGTCTTTGGTTTCCCACCAAGATCAATTTTCTCCCACGATGGGACACACGTTCACGGTGCACTCCGCCGGCCGCCGCTCGGTCCTGCAGGTCACGTGGCCACATGCTAATCCTGTTGGACCGGTCAGGTGACCGGGCGGGGGTGCGAGAGTCGCCCCGGCGCGGGAGCCCGGCACGCTGACCGGCCGGAAAGACCGGAACTGCTTCGGCCGCTGCCGGGGCCGGGATGACCTGATTTCCCCCACACACGCCCAGCTACCCGTGCGTCATCTCGAATGACTGAAAAAATGACGCGTCTTCCGGATGTCACGTGCTGCAATGTGGAATGCATGTGTTTTTAATCATCAACAGATATTCGCATTCCAATTAGTGGATCCTTGATTGGGTCGCTGACTTTCTCGCGAAGGTTTGGCGTGGTTTCATCGTCCTCCACTCAATTTCGGGACACCATTGACATCTCCGTCGACGCGTTTAATAAGCTAGCACGACAAAAATTCAGAGTTGAGCTGCTTCGTCTACTTAAAAAAAAATTATGTTGATGTTTGACACTATCCCTGTTCTTTCTTCAGATATCGGCGAGAAGCGCCTTCACGGACACACGAGAGCCCATCAGCGACTGCATCCTCGGGTGCACACGAAGATGCTTCCAGTCAAGCCCCGGGGACACATGAGCTGTCTATCATTGCAGCTTCCAACCGTCATGGTCGGCTAACACACCACGGGATGGACCTCTCCGCCACAGCACACGACCGGGCCGATCAGCAGCCCGATCCGGAGTACATGGAGGACCCGACACACCCGGGCCGCTTCTGGTTCCGGTTTGGACTGATGGACGCTGTGGAGGGGGCGCCGAGAGGCCGACCCCCTCTGGAGGGTCAGGGAGTGGCACAGAGGGTAGAGGTGGCACCTCCACTGCGCAGGAACGACCAGATAACGGAGGAAGAGGAGCGGAAACAGACGGGAGAGCGGGTCAGTCAGGCGCCAGATCAGAAGAGGCCTAACCCGATACCGGTGCACAAAAAGGAAACGTTCCCGGCGAAGAAAGCTACTTTCCCGAAAAAGCAAGATGCATCCCGGGTTACAATCACCAACTCATCGCCAGAGAAAGAAAACAAGCTGCCTCCATTCGTGAACCATCCCAATCCCAATCTGGGATTGAACCCAAATCCAGTATCGTCGCAAAAGCCAAACACACACCATCCTCAGCAGAGGATTCCGCCTCCTTCACTTCAGCAGATTCCGCCTCCTTCTCACCAACAGATTCCGCCTCCTCCTCACCAACGAATTCCACCTCCTACCCAGCAGAGAATTCCGCCGCCTCCCCAGCAGAGGATTCCGCCTTCTTCCCAGCAGAGGATTCCGCCTCCTACCCAGCAGAGGATTCCACCACGGCCTCCGCAGCGGATCCCTGCACCTCCCCGTCCCCAGCGTCCCTTATCTCGTCCCTCTGGTGGCATCCATGCCATCCCCGCTCCCAACAACGGCAGACCGGCAGTTCCGAGCGTAATAACCGGCAGCAGAAGACCCAGCCAGCCCATTCGCCCTCCTGGGGGTGTCGGCAATCATCTGCTTCAAGGTTTTCGTCCGACCACAGTGCCCAGTCGCCGCCGGCCGGTGACTCCCCAAGGCAGACCGGCTCCGCCCCGCATCATAACCGCGGCGGAGCGACTGGACAACTCTGCTAAACCGCAGAGCTTTGATCTGTTCGCCTCCGCATCACTCAACTTCGGCGGGAGGCCGCCGGTGGCGCCCGGCACGCCCTCGGATGTCGTGGTGGGGTATTTCAAAAAGGACGAGCCGAATGGAGTTCGTGGGGCCAGGCTCTTCAACGAGCTTAACAAAGGTCAACCGGCTTTCCAGCCGCCAGGTCCCGGTTCGCAAGTGCGGCAGGTGATTCAGGTCGGAGCACAACCCAAGCCAAATCTCTCGCGTCCGCAGCCTTTTGCACAAAGCCAAGCAAACTTTCACGCCCATCCCGCGGCTCAGACAAATCAAGTCGGAAAGCAGCGGATAGTAGTTCCGTCCCCGGTCCGTCAGAGTCAGACAGTGCAGAGAGTGACAGCCGGTCAGATTACGAGTGGCGGCCAGGCGCAGCGGACGAGGCCGCCGTCGCACTCGGGTCACCCGAGAAAGCCGCGACCGCCGGCACCGGTTCAGATTAGCGCGCCAGAGCTTGATGTAAGAAAACCGGTAGCGACTCAAAGCGACCTGGGTCATTCGGGTCAGGCGGTGTCAAACGGTGATGGTTTTACAGTTCAGCATTCCGAACAGATAAAGACATTGCTGGAACATGAATCATCAAGACAGGTACAACAGGATGCACCACCTAACAGTAGCACATCAGCACTGGCCGGACAGGCAGACTCAGACAGCAATCAAGGCAAAATAGAAAATATAGGACACACAGGAGGTCCATCTGATGGTCCGGGGGAGTCAGCCAAGCTGAGACCAACACCTATCCACAGTTCAACGCAGTCCTCTACCAGTGTAGGGTCAGGGAACATCAGCATCCCTCCAGGTCAGCCAGAACAAAGGGTAACGAACAACCCTAAGGAGAACCAGAACAGGAAACCTGCCAATCCTACTCCTGTTCAAAACCACCCCAACAGTCCGTCTTTTCCCGGGAAGGAGGTTCACCGATTGAGGCCGCCGCCGCCTCTGCCGCCGCAGAAGCACTCACCGCAAGGGAACGGCGGAAAACACATCGGTAGACCATCCGCTAACGGGGCTGCTCCAGGTCACTCACCTAAACATCCTCAACATCCAAGACCAGGATCTAAAAGGAATCATCCAGTACCAAAGCCAAGACCAGTCATCCCAGGAGGAAATGCTCCGCCCTTGAGAGTACCCTCACAGCCACGGAGGCCCATTGTCCGCCCGCCAGGTTCGCCTGCTCACCCGCGGCCATCTAGCCGACGAGACGGACCTCGTCTTCCTCCGCGTCCTCCTCCGAAAACCGGCTTGCGCCCTCCTGGAGCTCCCAGGCCTCTGCCGCCCAGTGGAGCCCCAGCCCCTCCGAAAACCGGTCTGCGCCCTCCGACTGGGGCTCCCAGACCTCTGCCTCCCGGCAGAGTCCCGGCTCCGTCCACCGCAGGAGGGCGTCGTCCCAGCGGCCCTCCCCGCCTGCCGAGTAGTGGCCGTCCCACGCCTGGTGTAGGCCCTGCTGCCCGAGTGCCCCTTCAGCCGCCTCAGGGCAGCAGAGAGGCACCAGGGCCGCCAA